>NC_142081.1:128269955-128580905 GCF_054644295.1 Miniopterus natalensis
GCAAATTGGTAGTTACAGAATAGTTTTGGGGGTGTAAAGTACAGCAAAAGAAATATAATCAATAATATTATATTAACTGTATGGTGCCAGGTGAGTACCTGACCTATCTAGGTGAATGCTTTGTAAGTTCTATAAATGGCTAATCACTATGTTGTATACCTGGAACAAAGATAATATTGAACCACAACTGTAATTTTAAAAATAAGTTCTGAAGAGCATTGTTTTCTTAAAAGAATTTCATGTGTATTGAAAATTGATTGTTTTAGCTATTATTCTAAGTACTTATAATATTAACTCATCTTACCCTCAAAACAAGCTTATGAAGTATATAACTTTACATACTTTACCTATAACTTTACATACTTTATATAAATTTATAAATGAGGAATGTAAGTCACAGAGTAGTTAAATAATTTTCCCATTAACAAACTAGCAAATGGCAGAGCACAGCACTGAACCCATGCAATCTGGCTCCAGAGCCTGAGTTCTTGAAGTGCTATAAATACTGCCCCTTTTACCAGTGAGAAATGTTCCTGATCCATAAAATTTGGAAAATAGTTGTTCTAATGATTATACTACTTTTTTTAAAAACTGCAGGACTTCTCAGAAACTTTAATATGTTGTTATATTTTCTCAAACATGTTATTATGTTTATGGGTCCAGTGAGTGTACTGGTAAACCACATCCCCCCACACCATTTGTAGCATTTGCCAAATAGAATAGCAAAACTGATTTCAAGCTAATTGCTTAACAACTGGATCACAGGATTTCTGAATATTTACCAGTCAGCTTTATGGGATGGGCCATCACACTATAGAAAGTCTTGCTCTCTCTCTCCTTGTCTTTTTTCCCTCTCTCTTCCTCCCCCTCAGTCTCCTCACTTACCCTCTCTCGATATTTCTTTTTACAAATACAGAATAGTTTAGCAAAATATTTTCTAAAGCAATTCTAACTTTCTAAATAGAACACTAATCTACAGTGAAAAACAGATATTTGGGTCTTAATATTCTACTTTAAAATCTTAAGTAAAACAATAATAACAAAAAGAAGTTATGAAACAACAGACTGTAGTTTAATCAGAAAAGATAATTTTCAAGTGCCATAAGACCGTGGTAAAAGGATTTAATGAAAATATTTTATTTAGTAATAAAAATGCTGTAATTACCTGATGTATTGAATAAAGATGCAGCGGATGAACTCCTCTGGGTTCCTTGACAGTAATCTCTAGGAGATAATAAATTATTGCCTACTTTTGTAAATTATGCAGTAAAACTTCCCAGGAGATATTCATTTATTGCTGCTTTACCCAGTATGACTAATGGAATCATTCCTTAGCTAGACTCGAGGAACAGAACAAATGATGAATATTTTCTCATTGTTTTAGATTATTTTATTTAAAGAGATAAATAAGAGAAATTCCATTTCCCATATTAAGGTACCAAAATTCATTTTTTCTTGTTCAACTCAGCGTCAATTTAGAAGGCAGCATAGAAATCATCAGTCAAACTAAATGGAACCCAATAGAATGAGCACTCTTCTCAAAGCCATGCACCTTCTGTGCCAGCGTGACCAATTTTCTATTTAAAATTTTTCAGCATTTCCTTTTTTCTGCCCCCCACATTCATTTCAGAGAACATACATTTTTAAAATGTTAAAGTATCATCACCTCATTTGAACAACACAGGTGTGGTGACTAAGCGTTATTCACTTAGAAGACTGTATCTGATTCAAATGAAGGATCTTTTCTGCAAGTGGCTTATATCACACCAAAAGCAGCCAGGCAATGATACAGTGCTTTTTTAATGAGCATTATCCAGTCCTTACACATTTCTTACATTCCCTTAAAACTGGTTGTGGTAATATGAACTCTTCAAATTATTCTTTTGTATTGAAGTTCATTGTATTATATACTGATGAAAATCCATTGCCTTAGAACACTCTTTCCCAAGTGCATTGCTAATGAGGAGGAATATTTGGAGATGTTTTAAAAAAACAAAACAATTAAACAATAAATGGTTTCATTGCCATGCATCATCATCAGAAACAACTGAGTCTCATGTCTCTCACATCTCACTCTTGGAACTTCTTGATGCATATTAGCATATTAAAAACTTTCTTAAACCAACATTTTCCAAATTGTATCTCTTTTTGGAGGTAATACTCATTAACAACTTGATGACAAAATTGTTCACGAAACACAGTTTGGGGATATTAGGGTTTTAAAGTCTTTCATAGTTTCCATATGAATTAAAAAATTATGCTAAAATATATATTTCTCAAATAAAGTATAACAAAACTATAAAACATTAACAATGAAGACAAAAGTACATTTGTTTCCAGTGATTGTGTAAGATATTTGCCTCTGGGTTATCTATTATAATTATTGATCAGATTTTAATGAGTGAAATAAGCATTGATGTTTTAGAAAAGTATATTAAAGCTCATATGGCACTTGATAATTATTGCCCACAATAAATTTAGATATCTTATCTGGTTATATGAAACACACTAGAAGGGAAAGAAATTGATATTTAGTGAGTACCAACTATATGTCCAGCACTATTACAAGCACTTGATATTCTTATTAAAATCAACAAGCCCAAGCACTTTTTCAGTTCAGTCACTGTTTTGATATTCTGTGAACCTCAGAGCAGAAGATGACATGGCCACTGGATCTTCCAAATGCCTACCATGCCAGAGGGGACACACGGTGATGCATACACATTATAAAATGAAAAGTTCCACGAGAAGTACAAAGTGCTTGGTGAGCTAAGACGAGAAATAAATTATTTAAGACCAGCATGTATGATGGGTGATAGGTTTAAAATGAGGGAATATATGATGCTGAGGTTTTTTCATATACTTACTCTCTATCTGTATATCATCTATGGTATCTCTTTAGATTTTTTGCTTACTTTTTAATCAGGTTGTTCATTTCCTTACTGTTGAGTTTAAAGAGTTCTTTGTATATTTTGAATAAGCCCTTTATCAGATTTGATTTTTCACAAATATTTTCTTCTAGTCTGTGGCTCATCTTCTCATTCTCTTGACATTGCCTTTTGTAGAGCAGTAGTTTTTAATTTTAATGAAGTTCAGCTTGTTATTAATTTCATGGATCATACCTTTGCTGTTGTGTCTAAAAATTCATCACCATACCCAAGGTCATCTAGGTTTCTCCTACGTTATAGTCCAGGAGTTTTATATTTTACATTTAGGTCAATGATGCATTCTGAGTTAATTTTGTGAAAGCTATAAATCCTGTGTCTACATTCATTTTTCTGAATGTGAATGTCCAGTTGTTCCAGCACCATTTGCTGAAAAGACTATATTTCTTCCATTGTGTTGCCTTTGTTCTTTTGTCAAAGATTAGTTGACTATATTTTTGTGAGTCTATTTCTGGGCTCTCTATTGTGTTCCGTTTATGTCTTTCACCCACACTATACTATTTGCTTATTGAAGATTCATAATACGCCTTGAAGTCATCTAGTGTCAGTCCTACAACCTTGTCCCTCTCCTCTTAATATTGAGTTGGCTATTCTGAGTCCTTGCCTCTCAAATTCCCTCAATTTACATTTTCCTGAGAAAATCTTTATTCTTCTTCACTTTTAAAAGGTAGTTTTGCAGGGTACAGAATTTAAGGTTGGTGGGATTTTTTCCCTTCTCAACACTGTATTTCACTTCATTGTCTTTTTGCTTCTGTGGTTTCTTATCTTTGCTCCTCTATAGATAAGATTTGTCTCCCTATGGATTCTTTTGAGATTTTGTCTTTATATTTGGTTTTCTGAAGTTTGAACATTATATGCCTAAGTGTAAATTCTTTGGGTATTTTTCCTGCTTGGTGTTCTCTGAGCTTCCTGGATCTTTGGTTTGGTGTCTGACATCAGTTTGAGGGGAATTTCTCATCATTGATGCTTAAAATATTGCTTCTATTTTTCTCTTTCTTCCTTCCTTTCTTCCTTCCTTCCTTTCTTTCTTTCTTTCTTTCTTTCTTTCTTTCTTTCTTTCTTTCTTTCTTTCTTTCTTTCTTTCTTTCTTTCTTTCTTTCTTTCCTCTTTCTCTCTTTCTCTCTTTCTCTCTTTCTCTCTTTCTCTCTTTCTCTCTTTCTCTCTTTCTCTCTTTCTCTCTCTCTCTCTCTCTCTCTCTCTCTCTCTCTTCTTTCTTTTACTTTCTTTCTCCTTCTGGTATTCCCACTGTGCATATGTTATAGCTCTTACTGTTTTCCCACAGTTCTTAGATATTCTGTTCTTTTTTAGTCATTTTTCTCTTGCCTTTTTAGTGTAGAAAGTTTCTGTTGTCATATATCAAGTTCAGAGATTCTTACTTCATCTGTGTCCATCTATTGGTGAGTCAATCAAAAGGATTTTTTATTCCTATTTCAGTGTTTTTTATATCTAATACTTCTTTTTTTATTCTTTCTTAGAATTTCTTTGTTTACATTATCCATCTGTTCTTTCATGTTGTCTACTTTTTCCATTAAAATCTTTAGTTTTAAAAAAAATGGTAATTCTATCATACCTGCCATATATGACTCTGTTTCAGATGTTTGTTCAATCTTTTCAAACTGTGTTTTTGCCTTTTAATTGCCTTATACTTTTTTTGCTGAAAGATCTATGTTATGTATTGGTTAAAGGAGTTGTAGTAAATAGGCCTTTAATAATGAAGTGGTGAGGTGTGGGCAGTAGAAATGGTCTATAATTCTATGATCATGCTCAATCCATGCTCTTGGAACATGAACTTCACTGTGATTCTCAGATCTTTTTCCCCCCCTTCATGTGGGACAGAATACTGAAGCCTAGAGTTGTATCTTTTCCTAGGTAGGTTAGGCTCTGATAAAATCCTAGCAGGATAGGATCTGGTAAAACAGTTTCTCCTGAGGGCAGACCCTGTTAATAGAATGGGCTTCTCAAACACATTTCAAATTGTTACTTTCCTCTCTTTCTGCTGGAAACAAGAGGAAATTTTTCTCCAATCTTCTTTAATAACCTGGTCAGGCTCTAGAAGGTAAAATTCACAAAAGTGAGGGTAACCACCCACCATGACTGTGTTCAGCTTTTTAACTTGTTATTAGGATGTGGTGATTTCCAAGCTGCTTACATGCTGAACTAGAAACCGAAGTTTCTGTTCAGTATTTTTCCATGTGCTTATCTGATATCTGTGTATTTTCTTTGGTGAAGTGTCTGTTCATATGTTTTCCATTTAGTAAATTATTTGTGTTATTATTGAGTTTTGATATTTTTATATATTATGAATACAACCCCCTTTATCAGATAAATGCTTTGCAAATAGTGTCTCCCAGTTTGTGGTTTATCATTTTAGTCTTTAATGGAAGCTTTTGAAGAAAATTTTAATTTTGATGAAATTCTGTAATTAAGACAATGTGGTATTGGTGTAAAGACAGACAAATAAATCAATGAAATAGGATAGAAAGTCCAGAAATAGATCCACATTTATTTGGATCACTGATTTTCAACAAAGGTGCAAAAACTATTCAGAGGACAGAGGATAATCTTTCAAAAATAGTGTAGGAATAATTAAACATATGCAACAAAGTGAATTTCAGTCCTTTCCTGTTACATACCATATATAGTAATTAACTTATAATTTATCATTGACTTAAATATAAAATCTAAAGCTATCAAACTTCCAAAAAATGTATAGAAGAAAAGTCTGCATGACCTTGGATTAGGAAAAGTTTTCATTAATATGACACCAAAAGAATAAGCCATTAAAAAAGTTAAATCAAACTTTTTACTATTGATTGGCATTCTATTTAGAAAATAATAATTAGCTTTAGAAAATATTTTCTTAAAGTATAAGTATGTTTTCTATATTTGTTAAAAGAGATAAATGAGGGTGGGATGGAAAAAGAGAGAAGGGAGAGAGGGAAAAACTCCATTTATTCTAAAATCAGGGCCTTTTTCCTTGTATAATGGGTCAACTAATCAGTATTTTATGTATATGTCCAACAGCAGGAGAATGGATAAATAGACTCTTATATTTTAATACAATGAAATATCATAGAGTGATGAAAATGAATGAACTAGAGCTGGTGTATGAGTGAAAAAATGTCTTAAAACTTAAAAGTGATATAATACTATTTATATAAAATCTTTAAAAATTCTATACATCCTGTGTAATATGTACTATAGTAACATAAGAATATACATGGTAATAGCAATATATAGTACCAAAAATAACCTCTACGTGTAGGGTTCAGTGATGTTAGGACTTTTCTTGTCTCTTCAATATATGTATTTTTAAATTCTGAATAAAATAGGATAGTTGTTAAGCATTATAAAGCTGGATAGTGGATTCCCAGAATTTTAAAAATATTATTGTATAATATTTTTTGAAGTATTGCATAATACAAGTATAGAAAAATAACATAATTTTATAACAAATAAAAATAATATCATTTTTCATTTTAATACAAATTCAGTGTCATTGCTCAAGGAATTAGTGATATAATTATATTCATAATAAAATTTTAATTATAATATTAATGATAGTTTTCATAATTACAGATTTAATTATAAAGTTTTAGAGGTAGAAGGAAACTCATAAGTTACTTAGCCCAATTTCTTTATTTTTTGATGCTGGATCTAAATTTAAGAAAGTGAAATGTATATACCCTAAGTTCAATAGTCTACCCCAAAAAGGACATACTATTTTAATTGTTGCATTGGTTTGTTTTGAGAAAACATGAATAAAGTTTTGACTTCATTACTGATTATTTCATTGCTCAACGACTCCACCTTGGGAGGCCATAAAGGAAGTGGAGGGGACTTTTGGTTTTGATACCACCCTCACCATTGAAAAATCATTGAATTCTGGATATTAATTCTTGCCCCTCACTCTCCCTCAATCTGTAAAAGTTAATCTGTAAAATAAAAATAATGCAAAGATTGTGAAGGTAAATATACTTAGTCCCCTGAATGAAGCAATATATCCTGGAAGTCAGCTTTTTGGGTAGAAAGAAAACTGAGTGGGGAGAAAATGAGACTTTCATTCAATTCTTAAATCTTTCATAAACTGCTTGAGGTGATTGGTCATGTCTGTTTTTTTTTTCCTATAAGACAAATAAGTTTTTTTTAATTTAGTGAAATTAGTCAAACATATACTTTGAATAGCATGTCAGGAGAAATTTTTTAATCCCTTTTATAAACCAAGAATTACAAAAATGTTTTGTAGCAGAGACAGACTTAAAACCTCTGTTTTCTGAGCTTTAGTTCATTTTCAGCTCTGAATATCACCCTATGCTGTCATCAACATTATGTTTTATTTCTCTTATTTTATAACTTATGATTTTACAGTAACATAGCAAGGACTGTTGAGATAAAGGCAACATGGCATTATAAGTGATGAATTGGAAAATTAAAAAATTCAGGCTTATTCAATAATACTATGACTCCAATTATATAGTTCCTTGTAAATGATTCATGTATAGTTATTACTAAGATATCTTGATATCTTTTGTCACTTTGAAAAACCGATCTTAAAAAAAGAGGTTGGCACTGATTAAGAAATTGCCCTTCAACGTCTCTCAACCACATTTCATTGAGGATTTTTGATTGTTGTATGTGATACAAGGAAGTAAACGCTTAAAAATGAGGGTGAGGGGAGCTGGACCTCCATGGAAGGAGGGTAGGATTTTGTCAGAGATGTTCACATGCTAAGAGGAAAAAATATGTCTATAGGTTATTTAGATAAGTCCTGAAATATAATAACTTCTAAGAATTACAGGAAGCTAATTCTTAAATGTAGAAATGTTGACTAAATCTGCTCCCCATGAACTTAAAAAAATCTGTTAGGAAGGTAAATAAACAAACTACATTTTATAAGGGGGGAAAAAAAAGCAAAAGATAATCATGTGCAAAGTTTATTCATTGCCAACCACTGAACACACTTTGTCTGGCTCAATTCTCAGAACAACCCGGTAAGGTAGGTAATACTATTTCCATTTAATAGAGGAGAGACTTCAGGCTCACAGAGAGTTTCACCATATGGGACAGTTTTCCACCCCTTGTCCAGGAAGGACACATTCTGGGACCCCCAGTGGGTGCCTGAAACCCAGGCAGTACCCAACCCCATCTATCCTATGTCTTTCCCTATGCATGCATGCCTATAATAAAGGTTAATTTATAAATTAGGCACAGGTAAGAGAGTAACAACAATGACTAATAATAAAAGAGAACAATTATAGCAATATAATGTAATAAAAGTTATGTGAATGTGCTCTTTCTCTCTGTGTCTGATCGCCCGCTAAGTGACTCATGGGCATTATGGATATGGCATGTACATTATGGATATGGCACACAAAGGGATCGCTGAAACCCCGGCCTGGGTGAGCGGGGTGATGTGGAATCGCGCAAAATTTCAACAGCTCCTCAGAACAACACGCAGCTTAGAACTTATGAATTGTTTATTTCTGAAATTTTCCACTCAGTGCTTTGAGTCCGTAGTTGGTCACAGGTAACTGAAACCACAGAAAGTGAAACTGTGGATGAGCGGGGGCTACTGTACTTGTAAAGTGTAGTGTCTTATGTAAAGGCAGAATCAGCAAGTGGCAGAACCAGAATTAATACTGAGATCTGACTAAATCCTAAGTACTTCTTTCCCTCGTGTCACACGTCCTTCTTCCAAAGTAAAGGGGCTTTGCTACGAATATCAATACATGCATACTCCATAATTAAAATCAGATAAAGCAAAAGTGGTAACTTAGGTGGAGTTAAAATTTTACTTTAAAAAGTAGAATTTCTTTGTACATGTTTCTTTTTGCATTTGTAACTTTTTATTGCACTTCTTTCAGGGGGAAAAATAGTCTCTCTGATAGTACCCTTCTTACCCCATCCTCTGACATTTTTATCTCCTTACTGGGTAATTTCTGGACTGATTTTATAGTAGCCATTAGTTCAGTTACTGACCTAAAAATAGTTTTTAATCAGAGTAATCCAACCAAATGAGTTTTATAATAAATTAATTTTGTAATAAAGTAAATGATTTTATAATTAATTAATTGTGTAACATATTTACTATCTGGAGATTTTAAAAGTTGAAATGCTCCTTTGCTGAAAAATTAATATGCTTAAATATGCTATTAAATACAAATTTGATATCATCAAGTTTGATACATTTTAAAAATGTCTGAAGCTCAATAAACTCAAAACTTCCAGATTGTTTTTCTGACCCTGAACTTTATTATTTAGATAACTGTCTATATTTCCACTTTACGTCTTTTCTTCACATCTTTACTGTGATATAAGGCTCGGCAAATCCTTATGAATGTCTCCCCATTTTCCTTGCATGGTGGAGAAGCTATGCTACCAAAACATGAAAGAAGATACTTTTGTAACTTTACTGAAGTGGAGAAATACTTTGAAAGCTAGTTAAGCTTTATTAAAACAAGGACTTTGTTTCATGCCACAGCACTTAGAATAGTCCTTGGCACAAAGTAAGAGCCTACTAGAGGTGGTTCACATTAGGCAGTTCTTAAAGTCTGTAGATTATGCTTAAGACCTGTCTTCTCATGACTTAAAGTGTTCTAGTATGTCTAATCCTGTAGAAGTAATATTTTTCTTTGGAACATCCTCTGGTCGATAGACTTCAACAGCTTTCTACCCCTACTCCAATAAAAATAATTTATAAATAAATAACATTATTAAATTATTATTTAGTTTCTATTTCCAGGGAGTATTCTAAGAAATCTCTGATACCATAAAAGAAAAAGGCAGTGTCAAAGCTAATGACAATCTAAGCAGTGTAGCACTTTTAGGACTAAAATATTAATATCTAGACATACATTCATATACATTCATATGTCATATATATGTGTGTTTATTTCCTATATACACATATATGCATTTATTTAATAATATGAATCCAGTATAGTTATAAATATATTTTTAATGTTTTCTTTTACATTTCTTTTTTCTTTTAATGTACTATTTTCGAGGGGGAAAGACAAAAAAAATTAATAATGAAAAAAATCTAAGCACACCTACAGAATGTTACATTTCATGCAACAACAATTATTCACTTATCTCCTTGGATCATTTTTGTTTCCTATCTCTTAATTATTTTCAGGGGACACTATGCGGAAAAGAAATATGCCCACTTCAGGACTTGAGTATTTAATATCCAGTTACAAGTTTCTAAAATACTTGCACTTTTAATATTTCCTACCTTTCTTTTTCTTAAGTCTCTCTCTTTACATGTGTGTATGACAGAAATAGGTATATGAGAAGTACCACATCACCTATAGACGTGTTCACTCACCTCTCTGTGAGTAAATACATAGGAAGAGCATTTATGTTAATTGTACATGTATTACATTCATAATTAAACCATATAAAACTGTACTTTTTGCAAGTTAGAGTGATCACATATTGGCAAGTTCATGTGGTTCAATTACTATACCGCAAATTTCTATGGATATTCTATGACATTGAAACATTTCCTTTTTTATGGTTCATGAAACTATATTCAGCATATGTAGAACTGTTTAGAATTCTAAAGCTGACCAGTGTTCTATTTTCTTGTTTGGGTACTCAGTCAGTTAAGGCACTATACTACTGAGCCAGTTAATGTCTTGCCAAAAAATATCTGCAGAGGTGGGTTACTAATTACAGTGAGGAGCAAATTAAGAGGTATAAATTTTTCATTATCCATCCAAGGTTTATTTATTTTATAACAACCTCTTCATCTATCAACTTCCTTAGTATTCCAAATTATACATATTTACCTGTCTCCATTTTATGCAAATCTCAGTCCTCCTACCCACTCTTTACTGATTGTTAGAGAAATAAATGTTCAGAAATTTTTCTTTTTAAGTGGTCAATATGTTTACACAGTTTTAAGAGACTTTTTTCGAAACCAAGTTTAAAAAATTGGGTAAAGGTATTTTTGTAAGGATAAGTGAGATTCTTAAGACATTTTTTGCTGCAGCATTTGTCTTTTATCTCCCAAAGTATTTTCTACAAAGTATGCACCCCAATTGTGTTTATGCAAAGCTCCCTAAATACCATGGCACTCAGCCCCTATCATTCATATGCACAGTGCGCCATAATTCTCCTTTGCTGTACTTGTACATTTGTAATTAAATATTTACTTATAAAATTTTTAGAATTATACAAAGAAAATATGTATTTATTAATGTACTTATTTATTTATTATAAATTGTTTATTCTTGTAGATACAGAAACTGTTACAGTGCTAGGCACATAATAGGTGCTTATGCTTTCTGACTGTCCGAATGATTAAAATAGTGCATTATAAATAAAAACCCACCTTGGCATATTTTTCTCAGTGGTTAGGGCATTGTCCCATGGACCAAAGGGTCTTGGGTTCAATTCCCAGTCAAGGGCAAGTACCTTGGTTGCAGGTTCGATGCCAGGCCTGGTCGAAGCACACGTGGGAGGCAACCAATTGATGTGTCTCTCTCACATCGATATTTCTCTCTCTCTCTTCCACTCTCTCTAAAAAATCAATGGAAAAAAATATCCTCTGGTGAGGATTCAAAAACAAACAAAAAAATAAATAAAATAAAAATGTAAAAGCCACATGATTCTCCCTATTGGCAAGAGATGGACTCAGTACAGCCCTGTGGTTTAGACAATTGACTTGGTATTAGGCAAGCTCTTATATAAACTTCACTTCTGCCATTTGTCAGTCTGGTCATACAAAACATGATACTAAATATGTATTAGCCCTGGATTTAATTTTTGTTAACATGTGCGTAATAATAATACCTGTATTATAGATTTATTAGGAGAATGAAATTGGATCACGAACAAGGCCAAATTTCTTGAACAGGTAAAATTCAGGAAAAAAGATACAAATGTGGTTAATAATCACCTGAGAAAAGGTTAAACCCAACTCATGTTTAAGAAATACAAATTAAAGCAACAAAGTACCATTTCTACTTATCAGATTGGCAAAGATTAAAAGGGTTGATAATATCTGGTGCTGGTAAGGATGTGGTGAAATGTTTACGCTCCTGTGCCTCTGGTGGCAACGTAAATTAGTGCGACTTTAAAAAAAATTGCCTTATCTTTTAATATTTAAAGTTTCTATCCAGTGACTCAGCAATCACACTTCTAGGCACTTACCCTGTAAATCACAAAAGTGAGAGCTGATGTATGTGCCACTTCATTTATTGTAGTATTTTATAAATTGGGGGGGGGCCCATTTTCTCTTATACGTATTGAAGGGAATACATATAATGAGAGGAGAATTTTTTCTAATGAGAGGAGAATTTTTTTTAAAAAATTCTGTATGTACTTACTCTGTCAAATGGGCTATAGCTTTTTGTTATAGCAGGTAATTCTTTTTTCCCCTTTAATATATACAACTTTTCAATAATCCCTGTATAAAGCTGGAAAAATCAGTTTAGGATCCAAGTACTATCAGATTTTCCAACAGATGTTGATAAAGTTGACAAGCTTGACTTTCAAATGTTTAGTCATTTTACCTTCATAAATGTAAACTCATGAATATCTAAATCAAAAGCTTTCGAAATCTCAAAAAGGTATCATTTGTTTTTTTTGTTTGTTTTTATTGAATTTATCGGGGTGACATTGGTTAATACAATTACATAACTTTCTTTATTTGAACTTTTTGAGATCATAAAATCCATTTTTTATAGAAATTGTATAAAATAGGAAAACTGTAATAGATTTCCCCTTCAATTTAAAGTAGAGGATTTTGTGTCAGATATCGTGCTCTATTTTCAGTGCAAATCTCATAGGTAAAGACCATGGTCTAATAATCCTAGAAGGAGATGTGCAAATCAATACAACCTTCTCTTTTACCCGGGTAAAAGTGTAAGGAAAACACAAATGAATCATACATTTCTGTATAATCTGTGCTTTTGTCAAAAGGTTGCCATGACTCATTTATGACTTTCCATCGTTTAAAAACCACTGTTTTTAACCATAGAAAATCCACTTCATGGTTCTATTATGATGACACTTGAGTCAATAATAGACTCCTTTGTTCATGCATGAGTGTATGTAGAAACAAAATGAATAAACATGGTCTCCTGCTATAACTACAGACATCACCTCATTTAATCTTCACAACTCTCTCTAAGATCAACTACTGCTCAAGAGTCAGGTAGCTGCTAAGAAGACAAAGAACTAGAACCTGAACCCAAATCCGTCTGATTCCAAATATCACTAAAAATGACCAAATTGCCATGTAATTTAGTTCAATATTTATTCATTTTTTGCCAGTCTTCCAGTCTACCAGGTCTTTGGGGCAATATTATCTGAAATAAATGCTCTGTTCCTCGGTTATAAGCAGTAAGCTCTGGCACTGAGAAACAATATCCTTGGATAATTCTAAAGTATTGTTTCAACCAATTGTCTATCATCCCCCATACAAGATTGAAGGAAACAGGATTAAAGTCAGTCCTTTGAATTTTCAACACCTGTAATAATAATCAGCACCTGAATACGTGGGCATTATCTTTCAGTGGTAGTCTTTTAATATCATTCTTCTCTAGAAGGATCGCTTAAATGAATTAAGTTTTGCTTTACCATGACAAGAGGTCAACTTGTTTAAGCAATTCAAATTATGTCAGGAGCTTAATTCTTTAAGAAACATTTTTTATTTGCCTCATCTTTCCGTTAAGAACACTTTTGGGTTAGGCACTTTATTTTAGCTTCCATTTCATTTCCCTCTGTATAGAAAAAAATGGTAATATTTAAAACAACAGAGCCCCGCAGAAATTTAGAGATAATGCAGCTGTTTCTACTATCATATAACTTCATGTCTTTTTAAAAGCAACCAGAGGCTCATAAACAATGGAAATAACTTAAGATTAAATCCCACGTCTCAGCTACATATCACATTTTTGTAACATAGCATTTATTTAAAAGTCATGTTATTGCTCTCTTAAAATAATTTAACCCAGAAGTTCCTTTTCAAGAAAAATGTATCCCTAACAAACAATGCCACATTGCAACTACATAGGGGAAACACTTAAACCACTGTGTATGCCGGGAGCCACTGTTCTGTCATCTTAGTTTATTACTTTTCTTGATGTTCCCTGTTTTATTGTCTCTCATGAGTGCCTGTATTTGAGAGAAGAAACTTGCTGTGGTTAATTTATGCAGTTCCTGCCTTTATTAAAGTCTTAAAGTAGGTACCTACTATTTTTATTACTGCAAACATCATAGATTCTAGAGTTCCTGTTTGGAAAGAAAAAAAAGTAAATAATTGTAGCATTAAAAAATGAAACTAATTGGAATCTGTGATTTGAGCAGATCGAGTTCTAAAATACAGGGTGCAGCAAAAGTAGGTTTACAGTTGTGAGTACATGAAACACAGAGTTTATTCTTGTATTATTATTTATTCGTGTATTATTTTCCATATGAACAACCTGTAAAACTACTTTTGCCCCATCCTGTATATGTTCTGGTTTTATATATATAATATATAATATATACATATAAAATTTTATTTATTTTAGAGAGAGAAGAAGGGAAAGAGAGATAGAAACATCAATGAGACAGAAACATCGATCGGCTGCCTCCTGCACATCCCCTACTGGAGACTGGGCCTGCAACCCGGGCATGTGGCCTGATGGAATGGAATCGGTGATCTCTTGGTTCATGGGTTGATGCTCAACCACTGAGCAACACTGGCCTGACTGTTCTGGTTATATATGAAGAGGTTTAACTAAACCCAAAATTTCTTTCTGGAACTCATGTACTGAGAACTTCATTTTGAGGGCTTGAATACTTTGCTGCTTTGCTTTTGATGCTGCTTAGGGCACCAAATTGTTATACTGAGATTTCTCTCAAACACTGAATTACTTCTAATGATGGGAAAACAAATAAATTACTAGATCATCCAGATACGTCTCTTTACTAATCACATCTGGTCACATCTCTACTAGTAATTGTTCATAGATGTAAGTCTTCTCAAATAGAAAAGCAGTGTAGTAAAGGCAGGTGTCATACATCATAGTTTTGACCTCTTTCTGAGAGGCATTGTGGTCAAATTAACAATTAGCTTCTAACAAGGCTTCAGTGAGGATCTGGTCAATCACAAAGTGCTGTCCCCAAACAGCCATTATCAAGTTGAAATTATTTTTTAATTGAATTCATTGGGGTAACATTAGTTAATAAAACCATACAGGTTTCAAGTGCACAACTTAATAAAACATCATCTGCCTATTGCATCATCTGCCTCCCACCCAAAATCAAGTCTCGTTCCACCCTCACTTAATCCCCTTTCCAAGTTTAGGAAACTATAAAGTGCTCATAACAAATAAGATTGTTAAGAAACTCAATTTAAATCATGATAAAGTTAAGTTAAATATGAAGTTCCTAAAATTCCAATTTGTATATTTTCTTAAACAGAGCAAACTATTACAACTTAAAGAAGAAAATGAAAAATATATGTCTCTCATATTTACTAGTTCCTTCACTCATTTCCTGACTCTTCCTCTTACCTCTTAAATTCAAATATTTCTTAAGCATCTGTCCATGGCCCTCCTCTTTGCATTTGCCCCTTGGACGGTACTATTATTTATATTCCTATCCAACTACATCTCTAAACAGAGCCCTTCCTGGTTCAGAATCTTTGCTCTTCTTTGGCTCCACATTTCTAAATGTTTACTGCGTATGGATCAAACTGCAGTCAGAATCTGCTCTCCATATTCTGCCACTCATTTACTGTTTAAAACCAATTATAATAGTAATTACACATTAACCAGCCACCATTGTAAGCACTTTACATGTATTGTCTCACTGAATTCTTACCACAAACAGTAAAGGATGCATTATAGTTCTTGATACACAGAAGTGAAAACAGAAACTTAAGGAAGGTTAAGATTAAGCTGCTCAAAGCTGACACAGCTGGGAGACAGAGCTGGGACTTCAACCCAGCTGGGACTTTCTGCCTCCACAGCCTGGGTGTCTGACCGAAGTAGGCTGTTTGAAATCACCTTCTTTACCCAGATTTGAAACCTCAGACATATCTTTGATGTTATCATCTCCTTTACTTTGTGCAATTATACATTTTGCTTGTCTAAAGATAAATAAGATACAATTGTTGTGCCTCATGAGAATAGTTTATTTAAATGTCCACGGCACCTTGTATAGTCTTGAGAATTAGGTTCAAAATATAATGTGTTTGTTTAGTAAATGAAAGTCATTTGAAGTCTATCTCAAAATTTATTTTCTACCTCTACCCCTTTAATGCATTTACTGTTCTTCCACAGCTCAGACCTTTAGACACCTTGACTTGTTTTGCCAAGAGCCTTCACTGTCTAGTTTCAACCAGATCCAGTTGGTCACAACACACTGCTCCTTGAGCAGACTTTCAAAACGTGAAGTTCTGAACCTCTGCTGAAAACTCCACTCACTAGCCGTAGAATAAAAATCTTTTACCTAGCTTTCAATGTCTCTAAAAATAATATTGCATTTTCCTAACATTTCAGGCAAGCTAGAACCCAAATGCTGTCTTCTGCACTCGCGATCCATTCTTGTCTAATGCTTTTCCCCATACCTGTGATCAGACCATTGCTTTCCCCATACCTGTGATCAGACCAAAAATAAAATTTTACTGAACCATCTGGGCTCAGCTCTTCCATAGGAATTGCTGGTTTATCCAGTGGGAATGAATGAATGTACATAATGCATAGCCCAACTCTCCTGAATATTTATGATTTTATCCCAGGGAATTTAGCATGCCTTAGTATTTTATTTTTATATTTTGGAATCATGGTTTTTGTCTCATATTTGACTGTTCCACAGAGCTTAGTTAGTTACAATAAACATTGAGTGAACAAATGAATTAGCATTACTCTGATGCCAAATTCCTGGAATTAAGGTAACCAACCTGCTGGATTCAAAGAGAGATGGGTGGATAAATTGAACGGATGAATTTTCAGTAGAATAGAGCATTCAAATGGGTCTAAGTATTTATCAAATTCTTGACTCCCCAAAGAAAAAAAACATATAAAAAGAAGCGCAACAGCATCTATTATTCGCTCGACACTTAACGGGTCCTACTGTAAATGCAAGGGACTGTGCTAAGTATTCTGTTACATCTGTGCTCGCTCGTAAATATATCTCACCCAGCAGAACATTTTTGCACATTTCAGACACAAAGGAGTAATAAACTGTGGGTACGTAAGCTGCCGCCTAACGACTCTATCAAAGCAATATATTTACCTCCCAATGTTAAAAATGCAAACAAACCTTTAACTTCCAAGATCAATTACAGCTATAGAAGGAGACGGGCTGGGAACAGCAGTCTGTCTTGTCAAGGACTCCTTATCATCAAGGAAAAATAAACACTCTAATTATTTTTGTTTAACTTTTTTGTTTGTTTTCTAATTGGATCATCTATTACTCTCTAGAATTCAAATCAACATCAGATTTATAGTTGGAGGCTATTGAAATATTGATTTGGTTATAGAAATGTCAAGCTTGGCAGGTAAGCTGTCTTACTGCCAGAGAATGCTTTTGCTTTAGTAAACTTGTTGAAAAAGGCTGATAGGATGTAATGAGCAAGCTATTTGCATCTCTATCAGGCATGGAGAGAAGATTTTAAAATTTAAAGAGTCTCCTTAGCATCCCTGTGATGCCAGATTCCTAGAATTAAGGTAACAAACTTAAACCACAATATACAAATCCTAGTTATTAAAAGGTCTGATGTTAATTTTCTGTTTCTACAGCCCCATGCTACACTTAAATTGAGGCTTAGGGGACACTAAATGGTACAGGGTGTTATTACTGAGACAGAGACTGTGTCGCTGTCTTCAGATACAGATTCTACGTGGTGCGGCAATTCCTGGCCCAATAAACCGAACATCTCATGTCATCTTTCGTCTATCTTAATGTAATAGTTTTTAATTTGAGAATAACAGATCTCTGTTTATCTCTTATTCTTGTCGTGAGAAGAACTCTGAAAGCATTTTCCATCCTCTGTATTTTTAAAGGTACACATTTTTCCCTGAGAAAGTACTACATAAATCTCATACGTATGTGTTTCTCTACAGGAAAAAAAAAATTACTTATTGTATTTCCAATGAGCTAATCAGAAAAAAAATGGGGGTGAATTAAAAAAATGAAGGAAAAAGAGGAAAAGACAATGAGGCAAACAGAAAGAATGCTGAATACAAAGTAGTGGTTAACTTAGGGGAGTATTTTAATCATGTGGGCAAATTTTTTCTCTATCATTTTTGGTAAATATTACATGCAGACCCCTTTCTAGTCTCTAAAAATGTACATTGTGTACACTTATCATTGTCACCCTTGTCCTGGGTGGATGAGAGAGAGCTACTGGGAACCACAGAAAGGGGTCCCATCCACTCACCCTGCTCCTGACTAGAGACCTACTGTGCTCACCCATATATGCATGAAGGGAGGAGGGCAGGGCAGAACATCCTGGAAAAACAACTGCCTCTCCAGGCCCTCCCTAGAGCTATTCCTTTTAGCTTCTCCATCACATGGTCGGGGGGGGGGGGGGGGGGGGGATATGACCTAAATCCAGCTGCATTGGTGAGAGTAAGCCCTCTGCTATTGACAAAATTGAGAAGGTAATCAATGCCAGAGTGACATGTTGTAGATGCTGTCCCGGTTTCAATGCAAAGAGTCGTAACAAATCAATTGTAGTGGTAATAGCTCTTATTTTCCTCCTATCCCAAGACTAGGGTTTGCAAAGAAATGTTTTAAACGCAGGTAGTATATCAGCATCATTTTCTAATGCTGGGAGCTGAGTACTTTAGCAAGCTCTTTTGAATAAGTCCTACATGCGTTTTCCCTCATACACCTCAATCTGATGATTCAAAAAAGAAACCTTTTAATCTCACCCTGCTGATCAGCTAAGGTATTTTAATGTTTTAGCTGTGAGTAAAAATAAAATGCTTTCTCAAAAAGAGTACCTTTAGTCTTCGGTGGCTAAGACTCTAGAATTAGCACTGGAAAAATTAGCCCTGGGCTTCTGTTTCTGCCTACAGTTTTTGAATTAAGAATGCTGTTTTTGTACTTAATAAAACAACCTTCATTTCGCATCAAGAGGACTCAGGATACCACCTCTCCAGGCCCTGGCAGTGCAGTGTAAGTACCATATGCAGCCCTTTTATATTCTAGCAAATGCTTCTCCCTGGGATTAAAACTTAGAAAATTCTAATTTTTAATGTGCTTTGCACTCCAAAATAGTATTTTTACAAAACTAAAACGGTAGTTGATTTTCCCCCTTCTTTTGAGAAATTCTTCCAAAAATTTGAAATATGATCATTAAGAGAAATCACAGATCAGAATACCACACAATGTTAACATGTATGCAGCTCACTCTGGAGAATGCATGTAGTAGTAGGGTCTCGATACAAATAGTTGGTGGTATGATCGCACAGATACCATTCTAATAAGGTAAATGAGTTTATGGTCCCAAGACCCTAATTAGGTTGTCTGAGAGTCAGGGATACTGATGAGGCATTTTCTGTCTTCTACTTAATATTTACTGAGATTAGATGAGCTGTAATTCTAAATGTAGAGGCTTAACTTGAGAGGCTTAACTTGTTCAATTCCTCTCTCAAACAATTGGTGGGAACAAAGGGCACAGTTAAAATCTCCCCCTGCTAACGGAGAAAATCAAGTGAGTTCTTCTTAAATGATCATGTTTGGTTTAGATTCTCAGAAACAGAAGAAACTGCTGTGAGAATTCTATACGCTGTGAGTGAAACCATATAGGTGAAGTTCTTTAGACATCATAGAATGCGATGTAAATACAAAAAGCTGCCTTTTATTCTAAGAAAACATCAGCTCCATTCGATTTTCATCACAGTACCCAGGAAAGGAAAACGGGGGCTTCAAAAGAAGTGAAACTATTTTTTAAATGTTTAGGGGACTTTAGGCAGTGTTTGGCAGCCAGAGCGGTTATTACTTAGAGTACGTTGTTGAATACTTCTTATAAAATTAATAAATGAGCACTTTAAGATTTTAAATGACATTTCTATAAAAACAATAACTGACTCCCCACAGGATAATTTTTTTAAAAAAATTAGTGAATTATACAGAAAAACATGTATTTTGGGTTTGTAACGTAGCCAGCTGTATATACATTTTGATTCAGTTCTTCCCAGATCTTTGTATTCCCTACGACATGATTTTTCTTAATTAAAACCACAGTAGAGTGATTCATTGAGGGAAAAACAAAAGCAGAGCCCAAGGGTCAGCAGAATGACATAGTGGAAAGTATTAACTGTTGTCCCCTTGTATTTTCAAAGTTTGGAGGCAACCATTTCCTGGTTTAGTTCTGCCCACAGATCTCCCATAGAAATTCAGAAGAACTAATGAACCCTATTAGTGTATCCAAAAAGAGGCTATGTCCCCAGAGAGTGTTTCAGTAGAATGGTTCCACTTCTCCATCTCCTTCTTCAAAATGCTTAACTTGTTGGCCCAAGTTAAATCACCTCATTTTTGTTATGGGAACAAATCTCAAAAATAGATTCATCTTCAGCAGATAACAGAAAAGAATGGAAAAACTGTTGTCGTGGTGAGAAAATAGTTCAAATAAATAAATGTTAAGACAGTTTTTAGGGCTGTAAGTAGCAATAGTTTCACTTGCATAGAAGAGTTGAGCCCAAACCTATAACCTTAAGTATGAAGAACATTCTTTCTTAAACAAATCAGCAACTCAAGGGTGAGAGATTACTATATAACTGAAGGTGAGAAAATAGAAAATTTAACTCTTCAAAGGTATTTGGAAAGCATAAATTGTTTCTGGCTAAACAGTGAATATTTAGCTAGGAAAATCCCATATTTAAAATATGCACACTGAACTGGATGTGGGGTGACTCACGCTCTGAATGATCACAGAGCCCCCCAGTTTCTGAAATGAGCTCATTTACATGGGAAATTAGCAAACTTTATTTCCTGCATAGTACTGTTGCATCTATTAAATAAAACCCAGGGATGGCACCAGGATATAACCTCAATTTTAAAGGAGTGTTTCTTATCTTACCAACATAATTATTTAAAACTGCAATGTCTCACTTTTTTTTTTTTTAATTATTGAAATACTTTGGTGAATGGGCAAAGGTATCATGTAAGAAATCTACTTTACAAATGATAGCCAAGCTTCTTTTGATACAAAAATGAAGATATGCAGGGCAGATGCTCATCCATGCAGAGCTGCGTTTTAGCTGAGAGGCTAGTGGCTGTTTCAGAGGTTTGTATCACCAGCCAGTAAATAAAACTGCTTGTGGTAAAAGACAGTAGGTTTCAGGTGTCAAGGTGATTTTCATTAACCTCTGTGCTCTTGGCTGCAAGATTCTGAAAATTGTGTGAATGTCTGAGTCTACTTAAACTTAAGCTCTGTGTAGACATCTATTTTGAATTACACAAAGATGGAGGAATAAGGCATTTTTTGTGTTTGTTCCCTCATTTATTTTACACTTGCATATAATAAAAGTGACTCACATTTTAAAATAAATAATTGTTTACCTAAAGGAAGGAATATAAAGATTAAATCTGAGGAATGAAATAACAATGTTCCATGTAAAACAAAGTTATCAGCTAATATAACAATATAATCACATATAACAATAATATAAATTAATTTATATTATAGTTGGAGAAATCAGATTCACATGTTGCTCTTTTAAGTTATAAAAACAGGAAGAAAGGGTAGGGTTTAGAAATTGTGAATCTAATATGTATTACAGTGTCATAATTTTTGATAGGGTGGGTCAAGTTTATAAAGTCTGTTACATCTCTTGTTGATGGTTCATAGGTATTTTTTATGTAGAAAAAAATAACATTTCTCTATTTGCTTGGCCCTATTAGTCACCAAGCCAATGACTATCTTCTGGGGCTAAAGCCACTATTCTAGGGAAGAACCTCCAGAAGTCCTGCTTTAATGTGAAAAGATTAATAGAGAACGATGTAACTCAAAAGATCAACTAATATGGAATATGAACAGTGGAAGTTGGAGGGAAACATAACAACGGACATTGGGAAAATAAATTGAAAAGGTATGGCATTGAAAAGGACACCAATAGCTTATTTCTCATAAGTTTGGTTTAAGCCTCTACTAAATCCTTTTGAGTGTTCATATTTTAATAAACTAGTGCATTTTTCTGTAAAAAAAAATCCACAAAAATAATGGTCTAGAAAATATATAATATCTTTAGCTGATATCCTTGGCACAAAGGTTGGAATCATTTCTCTGTGATTACTCATTTATTTAATAACACTGAAGTTCTAATTGGAGTGGTTATTAAGACTAAGAAAGGGAAACTGGGCAAGAGTGAGGACCACTGAGGCTGGCCAAGCCTAAGTGGCGGTTGCTCAGTACATTCAGAATACTGTCTGTGAAAGGTTTTAAATGTAGTGAACCCTCTGAATTCCTCTGCCATTATGAATTCCTCCAGTACCAAAGTCATTTGTTTAATAATGTAGCATTCACTTGATATAAAATCATGCAGTATCAGACATTCAGGCTTTGAAGAGGTTACAGAGACCACCTGAAGTTGCTATATTTAGAGGTGAACAAACCAGCTTTTAAAAATATCTAGTGACTTTTTAAGGCCACATATCTGACGATGACTAAAATATAAAAACACGTGGTAAGTGTTTGGAAGGAAAATATAGGCACGCTACCTTATTTTCTCTAGCCAGACATTGTCTCTGCCCCCTCTCTCTCTTCCCACCTTCTAGCCTTTCTTCCTTTCTCAGGATTATTAGAATATTTTTTTGTATTGCTGCCAAATCCTTGAAGAATAAGACATATTTATGTTGCTTGGCAGCAGTTTAAAAAGCTAATAGATGATCTTTACTTTATATTGTTTGATTCCAAAACAAGTGTACTCTCTTATAAACGATTTCTCTTTTAGTAGAGGTGGGGTGAGGTTTGCCAATGGAATTTAATTGTCAGAATTTACTTTTCTCCTAAGAAAATAATGTGCTAAAGTGCATAAAAATGCAATTGTAGTTGTTAAAAGGTTAAATAATAGAGACTACTATTGACCTGTGAAGGCAAATTCCTTCCTAAATAATGATATAATTATAAAAACCTCAAGTAAGTTAAATCAAATGGCATTTTAAGAAGCATGATCCAAACTACCATCTAACCGAATAATTTCTGAAACAGTGAAGGATATCATGGAATAGAAATGCATGAAATATGCGGGATGTTGACCTTAAGTCTACTATCTGATCTGTCAAATACTAAAATAAGCTTCAGAAAACTCCATCTTCAGTACCAATTTCTTTGTATGTGTTTTTTTCTTTTTTTTTTCTTTTTTCCATTCTAAACCATACTCAGGATAAATGTTTGTTTGAGAGTTAGGGCTACTTACAAACTAGATGACTACTAGCATTGTATAATTTTACCAAAAACAAACAAACAAAACAAAGCCAAAAAAAACCCAAAGCAAAAACATAAAGCAAAAAAAAGTGCTCATGATATACTTGTGTAAGAATGCGGTTATTTGAATTTAAGCTTATTTTAATATATTCAGCTTACCAAAAGATACTCTGAGAGCTATTTTAAAATTACAGTCTTATAACTCATAAACACACTATAAACCAGTGAGAAACCTTCACTTATGGTCCAGGATTTCTCACTCATGCATCACTTCGGAGCACTTTGATCCTGTGGTTACTTAGTACTACACTTTGAATTATAGTTATATATGGACCTTCTATCTCCCTCTTGTCATACTGCAAAACAAAAATTGCCTCGTTATCTTTTAAGCTCTTAAGCAACTTGCATTTAATATGCTCTTCGGAGGTAATTTTTGTTTTAATTGAGTAAACATACTAATACATTAATTCAAATCATATTAAATTTAGCAACACTACAGACATTTCAGATTCATAGACTATCAAAGGTTAAGTGAATGCTCCTGTGCTTGATTCTTTCCTACAGTGACTTGAATAATAGGACGTTAAAACTTCTTGAAGATTTTATTTTAGGAACATATAATTTTAGCTTGTTGCTATTATTTTTTAAGCTGAAAACTATCAGACTAATTATTGGGGCTGTAACTATTTGTAAGTCCATGCAGTAAGTGTAAGGTCCTCCCTGTAGCACTGGGAATTAGGTCTGGCCTAATAAGCTTTCTCAACATCAATAAAGTCACCAGAAGCATTCTGATCATTGTAATCATCAATAGACATTTATTAATTATCTACACATTGCCTGATATGCCCTTGTGCAAGAATGCAGAGCAAGAGGGGTTAATTCAATGGGGGTAAACTAACCAGAGCAGTGAAGAGACTAGATGTGTTTCAATATCAAAACAGCACTGATTTCAAAGAGGGAAAAAAAGTTATTGAATCGCTGATCTCTCATTTAAAACAAAATGAAGCTGAGAACCAAGGCAGAGGCACTTGATTGCACCCCTGCAGAGCAGGAAATGGAAACATGGTTGAGATTGTTGTAAAGCAGTACTTGTGTCTTTCACCTCTCACTTTGAGGGCTGAGTGGTGAAATGCCACAATTTTTTTAAACTTCCCTTCCAGGGCAATAGAACAGACTGGAAAAAAAACACACCAACAACTGGCATCTAAGTAGAGGTTCATCATTGTATTAAAAAAAATAAAATGAATAAAATTCCTGATCCTGACAAAAGCAATACTTAATAATTTTTAAGCCTGGAGTGAAATGAATTATACTTCCATAAACAATGTCAACACAAACAATTACCTAATATAGGTAATCTAAAATGAAGAAAATGAGGTTTTTTTTAAAATTTTGATTATTGAAGGTCCACATCCTTAATGTTTTTCTTCCAAAATTCAGATATAAAATCAAAGAATACTAGCCTTTTGCTTTGGAGTATTACATAAATTCCTACAGGGCTGACATTATAGTTACTCTGATTAGACTATTTCCTATTCTTGAAGGCTGATGTCTCACTTCAGAGAACCCAAGCCTACTTCCTAAGTATCTTAGTGTTTCTTGATCCTGGAAATGGGGTAAAAGTGGAAGGTGCTGTGGGATGGTCATCAATGGGCAGTGAATAATTATATATTTAGACACCTAGCTCTTTGTTTCCTTTGTCCCTACAGAAGCATTAATATTAACCCTAGAGCCCTGGCCCATGTGGCTCAGTTGGTTGGGTGTCATCCTGTGCTCTGGAGGATTGCTGGTTAAAGTCCAATCAGCGCACATGCCTGGGTTGCTGGCTTGATTCCTGGTAGGGGGTGTGCAGGAGGTTGCTAATTGATATTACGCTCTCACACCAATGTTTCTCTCTCTAAAAATCAATAAACTATAAAAAATATGTTAACCTTAGATTCACTGAAGCCGATTACAGGTCCCTTTCTCTTGAGAAAAATGACGGTGATCTCCAACATTTTCATGGATCACGAAGACTGCATCACCTGATTGGGTTGGACAGGTGCCTCTTTCCTTCAGCACTTTTCTATATAGGTTGTTTTTAATGCTAAAAGAGGAAGAACTTTCATTAAAGAAAAAGTCTTAAGTAAAATGTACATGAAAGCATGTGATTCTCTTCTGCTCTGGAATACGAATACTCTAACATCTTGAAAAGGGTTTGGGGGCATTGCATTAGAGAGCATAGCATCCTTTCTTTGAATATTAACATATAAAAGATTTAATAAAGACTTGGGAACTAATCCTCTGTCTTTCTGATGGTAGTAAGCAGCTACCACATTTAATTGTTTGAACCTGGTAAATCTCACAGGCTCTCAGATTTTGATAGGTTTGATGTTGGTCTGCATATTGGAGATGGTGTCCCCTGTGCCTCCTTGGTTTCAGGAATCCACTTGCCAACTCAGAAAAGCGATATTGGTGGTTAGACAAGATATGTGCCTTTCACCAAAAGAAAATATTATTTTATGGGAAATGTGTTCAGGCAATAGCCCATTATTTTCTGTGTCTTTTAACTAGGCTGCCAAAAATACCTGAAATGCTTCTTTAAGTAGTTGTGTGTAGAGCAAACTCACATACAGCAAAGAATCTGCAAGTCTTACCACAACAACTTCATGGTTAATTACCTGTGGAACTTGCGGGTGGCCTCAGCCTGTGTGGGGGCTTTAGTGGCTCATAGATATATTGCTGGGAGAATACAGACTCAGCAGCCATATATGCAAAGGAAAATAGGTGTCCCAGGCCTGACACAGCACAGAGCCAAACAAGAAAAGGGGAGGGGGAAGTGTTGCTCTAGACAGGAAGGGGGTTAGGTGAAGTTAAAAGACAAGGGTGGAGACAAACATGTCTGTTTGTTTCATACGTTCCCTGGTAGAGCAAATAATAGTTAATAACAAGAGCTTACACTTACATAGCATTTAGCACACACCAGGCACTGTTCTAGGTACTTTAACAAGTATCAACTCTAGTAATCCTCACAATAGGAAGTCAGTACTAATATTACCCCTTGTTCACAGATAAAGAAACTGAAATAGAGAGAGTTGAAGTGACTGCAATTTAAGTAACTGAAACCCAGAGTGAGCCCTGGGGTTCCCAGGCTCCCATAGCAGCGAGAGCGAGAAGCCAGATCAACTCCAGAAAGGCGTGCTCCCAGCCTTTATTCTTAGCCACGGCCCTATGCTGACTCTCAAAGGGCACAGCTGACAGCGACCTGTTGGCCCATGAAGAGTCTCACTTTATATTAGCATACTTTAATCTCTTCAATAAAACATAGGAAGGTCCATTTCTCCACCAACTCCCACACCTTTGAACTGCCCTTTTTCTCCCGTACAGTAGCCACAATCATTCACACAGCTATTTTGCAAAGCAAAAGGATGTTCTTAAAAACATTTACGATTAAAATAATGTGTTCACTGGGGAAACTTTGGGGAGTGTACAGGCATAATTGAATGGGAGTGGGAAATAATATGTTTTTCCCCTGTAGAGCTTTTATCGTTAATTTTTACAGGTTTGTGTGTTGTTGTTTTTTTATATTAAACATAAAAAAGAATTTCCCCTAATGCCAGAACTTTCTCCAGTGTCCGGATACACATTGAATCCATCCTATTGATGCATTCATTAACAATTTGGTATTTGTTAGTTACTGTTCTCTAAGATGGAGATGTAGCTGGAAATGAAATTTAGTTTCTGTTTCCATGGAGTTGAACTTCTAGTGAGCTTGACTAACAGTAAACATTTCACTAAGTATAATCTAGTGTTTGATAAAAGGTGTCTCAGTTATGATTAATGTTAATAAGGTTTAACTTTTAATACACATATTTCCTCTGAATAAAGGGAATGGAATAAAATGATTCACTTTACTCTTCTAGTGGTGGGTAATAATATTGAGGAATAGTTGTGTGTGCTGTGTTTTTTTTAAACTTTTTTCACTAGTAGGGAATGCTTTCCAATTTTAAATAAACTGCAGCATCAACAATAAATTTAAAGAGTATTTCAAAGTTTCTACTGACTGTCTGTGGCATTTAGAGTACAAGTTTTTATGTTCAAAACCAGTTAAGAGTAAATGGAAACTCATTTTAAGACACATTTATGCATCATTTAATACAGTTACACTTTTCACCTTTAATGTTCTATGTTACTAAAATATTTTGATCCTAGGATGTATTATTTTATGATACATCATCTAAATCCTGCCTAAAATCCAAGTACTGTACTCTAAATGTATTAAATATTTTCATTAGAATGGGCTGAACTGAACTGCATTGACTAATAGAAATAAGTTCTAGGAAATAATTTTTTAAAGGCTGAAATAGGAAAAAAATATGAGTGTAGTTACTATTTAACGAAGAGCCATTTTTTCCTAATTCTTTCAGAAATTCAATAAATGTAAAAAAATATTAATCAATTATGCATTCACTTAGCCAAAAAAGAGAGATATTTATTGCTTTGAATATCCACAATAATTTAATTACATCCAACGGGAGAAAGGTACACATGGTTTATTTTTCAAATTTACTCCACTAAAATTATTGAAATAAAAAAATTTTAGGCATGAAATTGTCATGCCAATAATAAATTACTTTATTACTGTCCTTATGAAAGTTAACTAACTAAATTACATTGATCTCTAATCAAGAGTCTATGTTAGTTATGTATGATGAATCTATAAAGCAGATCTGTTTAATGTAATGTTGATTTTAATTATTTTTCATTTTACCTGGTTAGGTTTGTGTCTATCCTCACATGTATATGATTGAATAAATTTCCCGATGTATATACAATATATAATTGCGTGATGGAGATGATGGAGGTGTCTGGTTCACCTTGCTTTTAGTGGATTTTGGTGTAGTCTAACTCCTAAAAAGTGGTTGAATGTTTGTTACACAGATGTGTAAACACACACAAATGCGTATCCCCCTCTACACATTGATATAGGTATATACTCACAATCCGTACCTACATAGTTTAATGTTTTATTTATATTTTTATTTGTATAAATATGTCCTTTGATACATGAATTGAAAAACAATTATTGCCACCCATCTACATGGGCAGAGGTGTGGTTATGTTCAATTTTTATACGTCTTACTGGATTGTGACCTTGTTTCCTTTGCTCAAAGTAGCCAATATCATATGTATGTTGTAGGCCAGTTTGTCGTGGTTTTTCATCAACGTACAGTTGTGTTCTTACCCCATTGACTCTCCTCCCAGCTTTCTCATGTCATCCTTCCAGGAGCAAGTTTTCTGCAGTTCCCTAGTCCAGCAGCATCGGCAGCACCTGAAAGTGTATTAGAAACAGACCCTCACACCCACTACAAATCTCCTCACCCAGATTCTGTGTTTGAACCAGATCCCCAGCTGGTTGTTCTGCACATTTCATTTGAAGAAACACCTGCGTTGTTGCCATCAGCCCTCCGCCAGTACCTTGCCCACTGGGGCTGTGTTAGAGTGAGCAAACCAGACTCTTCAGCTTCATTGCCTTCAGGGTTAAGAACAGATCACTAAGGAAATTCATAAAGCTTAATACAGATAAAACCGAGTGTTACAACTCAACAAATTTAGACACTGGTAGGACTCTGGAGGATGTGGGGTGAACTGGGGCCTCAGTCCCCATAACAGCACACTGCGTGTCGCACTGCCCCAAAGTCAGAGGTATTTTATAAACTAATGAAATGAATTTGTGTAAATATATGATTGAGTGCTCGATGTTTCTGAGTCAGGCTACAGGCACTAGTGTCCATTGCCATTCAGGCCCGTGCAGCTTCTTTGCCGCTTAAGGTATAGATGCACAGTATTGCGTTCTGGTGGCAGCATTTGATAAAAGTTTCCATTTGCTGATGGTTTGTGAAATTGCTTGCCGGGGGTTAGCAGCTCAAGTGCTTTAGAAAAATCATGAAGTGGAACCATCTAGAAAGATATCTCTGCTTCCTCGGTTTGTTCCCTTTTCCCCACCTGTCTTCCAGTTAATTCGCCTCTCTACCCACTCTGCCCACTTTTTCAGGTACCTAGTGTCTTGAAAAACTCTCCCAAATTGGTATTAGAAGTTGCAGAGTTAAATACAGGTCAGCTGGCCCTTTAAAGTTTATAAGTGCTTTCGTCTCCTTGAGCTTCTAGCAGCTCCAAGTATTATCATCTCCATTTTACAGACAAGGAAGCTGAAATTTAAACAGAAGAGGCTAGACAACATGGTATAAGTGAGAGCCGGCCCCGCGCCTTTGACGCTAAATGCTGTACACTTTCTCATTTAACTTGCTGCCTCTCAAAAAGCTCCCTACTGTGAAGGGCTGTTTGTACCTCTGTGTGAAATGAAATTACCTGTTGCTTCCCCTGAGTCATTTGGTATTTTCACCCTTAGTTTTAATTGTAGATTTCAAGGTTTATTGAAGAATGTCTTGCCTTAGAGACCAACTGGAAGAGAGAGTTCAGAGCGAGAGGCTCGTCCCCAGGCCTTGGTCATCTTACCAGGAGGATGGGCTAGTTCAGCCCAGATGAGGTCAACCTCTCTTTGTGTGGTGAGGGAAAGTAAGAAACACAGTTGGAGGAACAAGGACATAGGCTCAGGAGATGG
Source organism: Miniopterus natalensis (assembly GCF_054644295.1). Classification (NCBI taxonomy): domain Eukaryota; kingdom Metazoa; phylum Chordata; class Mammalia; order Chiroptera; family Miniopteridae; genus Miniopterus; species Miniopterus natalensis. The sequence goes on from NC_142081.1 coordinate 128,299,885, forward strand.
GCTCTGTGTATGCCTATGAAATGGGATATTCCAAGTTTTATCCATGTCATCATGGCTTTTTGGACCAACTTGCCCTTTTAGAACCAAGAAATGGCAAGGACTGGCATATTTGTCATATAATAAAAACTACTTCTTATTTAAAAGCTGAAATGCAGAATATTAATGTGTTTAGTATAATCAGAGAATATTCTAATAGATTGGACTTCCCAATATAAAGAAATTTGTCAAAATCATAGATTCAATTTAGTGATATCCAGACTGTAGCACTGTGTTGCAAAAATATTTTACATTCTCTTATATGTTGTGTTCTCAGTGCGTTTTCAATAGCTGTATAAATATCATCAGTAGTTATAGGGATTTTTTTGAAAGTGCCCACAAATTACATCATCAAGTGATGTAGTTATAAGAACTCATGAGGAATCACATTTTATTACAACTCTGAAAGAGCAAAAGCTTTAAGCCTATTGAGCAACTGACATAATATTCTCCTGAGCATATGACTTTAATGACCATGGCCTTCAGCTATAGTATAGACTTTATGACACATATTTACTTATAATAATTTCCTTTCTGGGAAAACGTGTTTTTGCTATTCTATCTCTATTTTCCCAATAATGTCATAGCCATATCCGTTTAATTTTATTTTCCTAAGCTACATCAAATGAGGTCAGAAATGTAGAAAAAAATGGACAGATACATAAATACATTGGTAGGTAAGTAGAATATGCTAGGTAGAGAGAGAAATAAAGAGCAAGCACATCTTATTCATATAGAAACAGACTCAAATTTTCTAACAATGTAACCACATGTAAAGAATATTTCTGTAGAATACAAATTAATGTTTTCATAAACCTGGATTAGCAAAAATAATGTATATGCAATGTTGCTTGGTAGTTTGTTCATGGAAATAGGAGGGTCTGTGTAGACAATAGAACATTCTGTTCCAAGTGGAGGAAACTATTGTACAGTGTAGCTATAGTTCAGTTGCTGTTTCAAATAAGTCTATTGCAGTGTTATTAACTTCTGTATACATTAATTTTTAAGTAAAACAAACCTACTGAAATGCTTTAATTGACTTCATGTTTATTCATGATATTATAATGTACAGCCTTTTATTTTTCACACTGCATTCTCCTACATATTTTTACAAATAATTTGGCAATAAAAATAGAGATTTCATTTGAGCCCAGGTGTGTAGGAAATGAAGAAGTTGCAAGATTAATGAATTTGTAAGTAATTTATAAAATCTAGAGATACTGAAGTTTTCCCCTCACTTATCAGAGACAAGATGAAGTCAAATGTAGACATATGTGTGTCAGAAAACAAGACAAGTGGCAGTTTAGTTAGAAAAGATTTCAAGTGGTAAATATTTTGTGAAGGAAAACATGTTTGTGGGAACTGAGCATTTAGCACTGTAATTTGTGTAGCAGTTGATTTGAGAACAGTTTTTCACTTTCTGATTCCCTAGAGGCCACTTTCCACTGGCCAAGGTTTCTCTGCGTTGTAGTTATCCTTTCTTTGAGTTCCTTTGAAATGCTTAGTGTAAAAATGACACACAGTGAAGTATAGTCAAAATAAAACAAAATAATTGCCTTTATTTTTATATCCCTAGAGAAGAAGGATGGAAAGGAGGGGAAGGAAGAAGACCCCTTTATCAAATTTGTGCATACTATAATGTCTCTATTCTTTATCTGCTCTTTAGGCAGTTGTTCCAATTTTTAAAAAAGTGTTTCTTAGATGTCTTCTTTCCAGGTTTCTTGTACCTAATTTCTTCCAAAAAATCCCTTTGAATATTAATTTGGAATATGAATTAGTTTTCCATTTGAACAAAAAGTAGTAATTACAATTTAAAGCAATACTTTGTGATTGGGACTATATATTTGTGATTCTTCAGGTAGGGAAACAAAACAAAAGAGGCCCTTAAATTTCATCCCTACACATTCACACACACATACACTCACACATATTTGTTTCTGGGTTTTCACAGAAAAGTCTAATAGAAGAACTGCCATTAGAGATATTACATAATCGTCAGTAGAAATTTTTACCTCCAGGTTTTTTTTCATGCAACCATGGAATTCAGTCTTCTTGTTAGGGTGTTTAAACATAATTGTGAAATGCTTTTTCATTTGTGTGTTCATTTAGTCACTAATTAGTCACTGAAACAATTTTATGACCTCTAGTCTATGCTAAGAATTATACAAAGTTTATAAGTACAAAACTGAACTACATAAGCCCTTTTCACTTTCTCTTTAGTAGATTTTGAAACAAATTATTATAAATTAATAAATAAATTAAATATATAGTAAATGTTATTAGAGCAGAATATATAGTGTGGCAAACAAAACAAACATAGAGTTCCCAACTGGAACATTGTGCAGTCAGCTTAACTGTGAATAAATTATGGGTGGTGAGGAAAGGGTGTGTTCATTAGAGGAAGCTGAAGCTTGCCCTGAGGTCACAGAAGGGAAAGTGGTTATACACACTATTATTCAGGGAATTTTTTATTTCTAGGTAATAATGAACCATATTTATAATAATCCAAACTATTTACTTGAAGACCTCTGATTAGAAGGAATTACCATTACCTTAATTAGGTAATACTGTTATCCCAATTTTGATAACTCTAATCAATGAAAAGTTATTAGTTATGAATCAAAGTCTGGCCCCTTCTGAGGTTGTTCCTTTCTATTTTCAAGGTAGTTCTTACATCCCTCTGGAGCTTGCTGTCCTCCTGAACTTGCTCAATTTTTCCTACATGACAGACTGCTTGGAGTCCACTCATGATTGAGGTTCATCTTCCCCAGAAAAAGTGATAAAGTGTGTGGTGAACACAATACTCAAGCATGATTTGACAGCCATGGAGTAGAGTATCCACACACTTTAATCTTTATTCATTCCAGGATGAAAAATAACTTTTAAATCCCAGTACTGTAGGCTTGTATTGGTTCATAACCAACTAAAATCCTTCAATTGTGTGTTTTACTACATTTGCTGTTAATATATATCTTTTCAATCCTGAGTCTAACATTTATTCAACCAATTAGATGTACTCCATTGTCACAGCTTGTTTAGTTCATTTTATACTCAGATCTTGTCAAACAAATACCATTCTTCTCAAATACATTTTTATTTTTGTATTCAGTTTTCAAGGAATAGTTTATTTCTTTCTAGATATTATATTTTAGACCTTTTAATTGAAAGCTTAATATATTTCTGAAGGTAAATAGGTAATGTGATCTATAGAAATCTCAGGCCTTACACACTTGGAAAGATTTGGTATTGTAATGTTTCAGTGTTTCTGGGTGTTTAGGGTTTGGTAGGAAACCTCAGTCATACTTTGCCCAAAGCAAGTCTTAAATTTTAATTATTCTAATAAATCCAGGCATATTTAATCCATGTGTTTCATGATTCATTTACACTTCAATCACTGCATTGTTGTTTTTGAAGAATCATTTGATGTTCATAAGCCCTTTGAGCCTTTAAAATATGCTTACAAAAACCAACCCCTCCCTGTACACACACACACACACACACACACACACATTTTATTTTAAGATAGATCATTATATGCCTATACTTGTGGTATGGCTTTAACTTTATATTACCCTTGACTACATACATATTGTACTCACCTAGACATTTTTTCTATCTGAACCCTTTGTTTAAAAAGCACATTAAGGATTGTTTTAAATAATTATTTCAGAGATTCAGGTAGCTAACCAATCAGACAAAATAGTGATTAGCTAAAGGTGTAGAAGAGTTTTATAAGCCCTGCATTTTTTTCATAGTGAAACGTTGCCTCTTCGTTGATATTGAAAGCAGCATATCCAACTGCCTGTTGTACTTCATTGGCGCGCTTCGCTTGGATGCACAGATTCAACACTGCTACCCACTTCTCCATCGTCACCATCACCTCCAAAAATATCCATTTCTCTTTTTGGATTTATAACCCTGTAAATGGTATTAACCACCTACCCAGTTTCCCACTTGAAAACTTGGCAGAAGTATGGGACTGGGAAGGAGAATTCCCACTTCTCATTCTGGGGACCACCTGCATTGTGAAATCCTAGGAATTCTCTCCTGCATCTACATGGGCCCAATTTTACTCACCCATAATGCCACAACTTGAGTTCAGACTCTCATGTCTGAATTGACTTCATAGAATCCAACACACTAAATCTTATTGACGAGCACCAATAACTATCCTTGAACCCTTAAAGTGTCATCAAACATGTCATCATAAAGCTGGAAGGTACCTTAGGTAAGTTCTAGATGAACAACCTTATTTTCCAGAATGACAAAGTTATAATAGAGCTATCATTAATTTCCTCTCCTCCCGTCCTCCATCCCTGCATGAGAAAACATTGTTACTTCATTAACTTTGTCAGAAGGTTGAGGGTTATGATCATTTTAACCAAATTGTGTTTTAGGGTCTTGTTTCAATATGATCTAGACATTTAAAATATGAATAAATTCCAACAGATCAATTTGTACAGCTTAGTGTACAATTTGGTGATGGCCATTTAAGCTGAACTTGAGCAGATTTCCCCTGGGAGAATTATCGTTGTCTTAGCTACCTTCTTCACTTTTTAAAAAAAAATATCTTTATTGTTGAAAGTATTACAGATATTCTCTCTTCCCCCCCCGTTGATCCCCTCCCCCCCGCATCTACACCCCCCCAACCCAAGCCTTCAACACACTGTTGTCTGTGTCCATGGGTTATGCATATATGCATATAAGTTCTTTGATTAATCTCCCGCTACCTACTCCCCTACCCCCTCCTTCCCACTGAAATTCATCAGTCTGTTCCATGCTTCTTTGTCTCTGGATCTTTTTTGTTCTTCAGTCTATTTTGTTTATTAGATTCCACATATGAGTGAGATCATGTAAAACCAACTCAGGAAGAATCAGAAAACTTGAATAGGCCAATAACAACTGATGAAATCGAAGCAATAATAATAATAAAAAAAAAACTCCCAGCAAAAAAAGCCCTGGCCTGGAAGGCTTCACAGGAGAGCTTTCTAATTTTTTAAGTTGTAGAGTTAGATAGTTTACTAAAATTTTTTTTTTGCTTTTTCAGGTAGGCCTGCTTACCTGTGTCCCTCTTAGGACTGCTTTCCCTGTGTCCCATAGATTTTGGGTTGTTGTGTGTTCATTTTCATTTGTTTCCAGGAAGTTTTTTATTTCTTTCTTGATCTCCTTGGTAATCCATTCATTGTTTAATAAAATGTTATTTAGCCTTCATGTGTTTGAATGTTTTTGAGAATGTTTTTGATGAGAAATCAACTGTAGTTGATTTCTAATTTCATGTCCTTGTGATCTGAGATGTTTAATATGATTTCAATCTTCTTGAACTCGTAGAGATTGGTTTTGTGTCCTAACATGTGGTCTATCTTTGAGAATGACCTATGTGCACTTGAGAGGAATGTATATTGTGCAGCTTTGGAGTGAAATGTTCTGTAAATATCAATTAAGTCAATCTGATTTAGTGAGCCATTTAGTCACTGTTTCTGTGTTCACTTTTTGTCTGGAAGATCTATCCAGTGAAGTCAGTGGGGTGTTAAAGTCCACGACTATGGCTGTATTGCTATTGATCTCTCCCTTAAATCCTTAAGGTTATTACTGATAAGTCCTTATTTATTGACATTTTAATTCTTTATGCATATGTTTCTCTCTCTATTTCTTCTTATTAATTCAGCGGTCCCTTTAACATTTCTTCCAATTCTTCTATTTCTTCTTCTAATTACAACAATCCCTTTAACATTTCCTGCAATGCTGGTTTTGTAGTGATAAACTCCTTTAGCAGTTTTTTGTCCTGGGAGGTCTTTATTTCACCATCTATTTTGAATGATAGCCTTGCTGGATAGAGTGCTCTTGGTTTCAGATCCTTGTTTTGCATTACCTTGAATACCTCATGCCATTCCCTTCTGGCCTGTGGAGTTTCTGATGAGAAGTCAGCTGACAACCTTATGGGAGCCCTTTGTAGGAAACAGCTTGCTTTTCTCTTGCTGCCTTTAAGATTCTCTCTTTGTCTTCAATTCTTGGTATTTTAATTATGATGTATCTGGGCATGGGCCTCTTTGGATTCCTCTTGCTTGGAACTCTCTGTGCCTCCTGAACTTGTGGGACTTTTTCCTTCACCAGGTTAGGGAAGTTTTCTGCCATTATTTCTTCGAACAGGTTCTCTAACCCCTGCTTACTTTAAACCTCCTCTGGTACTCCTATAATGTGAATATTGTTATGTTTCATGTTGTCCCACAGCTCCCTTAGACTGTCCTGTTTTTTCATTGTTTTTACTTTTTGGATCCCTGATTGAGTGATTTTTTTCCTACCCTATATTCTAATTTGTTGATCTGATCCTCAGCTTCCTCTAATATGCTGTTTATTTGTTCCAATGTATTCTTTATTTCTGCTATGTCATTCTTAATTTCCTTCATAGTTTCCATATCTTTTTTCATGCTGATGAGCATCTTTACAATCCGTATTCTGAACTCTATATCTGAGATATTGCTTATCTTCATTTCATTTAGCTCTTTTTCTGGAGATTTCTCTTGTTTTTTCATTTGGGGCTTCTTTTTTTGTCTTCCCATTTTGGCTGCTTATTTTGGGTTTGTTTCTATGTATTAGGTGGGCCTGCTAGAACTCTCAGTCTTTTTGGACAGTCTCTGGTGCAAGCCAATGTCAGACACTGTTTGTGACCGGCCTTGAGTACCCTGTTTGTAGCTATCAATAGCCCACACCAGAGTCCACTTTTCCAAGGCCCAGATCCAGAAGCAGATTAGGCAGACTCAAAGCACCCAGAGGCTGTTATTCAGTCTCCTAATGAGCCTCAAACTGTAGAAACTCCACAAGGTAGGGTGAGAGGTTTTCTTGCAGGGTGGGGCAACTGCTTCCCCCTCAGGCAAAAGCTGCTTGGAAGGTAACTGTCTGCTTCTGCAGAATGGGGGGATGACTAGGCACAGGAATGCAGAGGGGTACCCTCTGATCTCAATCTCCAGAGCCCACAACCTTAGATTCTCCTCACAGCTCCAGTCCACTCTGCCCTCCCTCTGCTGGAACCCAAGGTGAGTGGCTGCACACAAAACTTTGTGTGTTGGCCCTTTAAGAGCATACCTGCATTTCCAGCCATTTCTCCCTGGCAGACAGAAACCCGGCTGCTTTTCACAGCCAGATGTTATATGGGTACCTTTCTCAGTTCTGGTGCTCTGAGGTTGGAAGCCCAGCCTGGGATTTAGGCCCCAGAGTTCAGTGGGAACCCCCACAGCTGGGATATCTCTCCTGATCTTCAGCTGCTGCCTGTGGGAGCCCAGCCAGCCCTCTCACACCTCCACACTTCCTACCAGTCTCTATACAGCCTCCACTTTTCCTCCTTGGTTATGAGGGTGCTCCCCAGCTAGTCTTCAGTTGCAGTTGATTATTAGGGATGATTTTTTTAATATTTTAGTTGTAATTCCAGTTTGGTGTCAGGAGAATGTCAGTGCAGCTTTCCTCAGTCCACCACCATCTTTACCCTCCTTAGATACCCTCTTTAAAAGATGCAGAGCCAACCACAAATTATAGCACTTGAGCCTCCAAGGCTTTATAAGTCAGCTATTTTTCTCTTGAACTCCTGATAAGAAAGATGAGATACCTTAATATTTTGAAACACCGAGAAGGGGAGAGAACACTGAGAAGGGAAGAAAAGAAGGTTTGACAAAGAAACAAGGAACATCTGTTTGGGGAGGAACGAAGCTGAGCTATAGAGAAAGACAGAAAAATGACATTTACTTGAACTGAGCAGAGGGTAGGGGATATGGGGAACTGAGTGAAAAAGGTGAAGGGATTAAGAGGTACAAATTGGTAGTTACAAAATAGTCATGAGAATGTAAAGTACAGTATAGGGACATATAGTCAGTAACATTGTGATAACTATTATGGTGCCAGGTGGGTACTGGAAATATTGCTGGGAACATTGTAAAGTATATGACTGTCTAGTCACCAGGCTGTACACCTGAAGCTAAAGAAAAATAACACTGAATGTAAATTGTAATTGGAAAAAAAAATCCTGATTTGAGTCCTGTAAAGAGCAATGTATCTAGTCAATTGATCTAAAGTCTTTAAGACTCAGTTGCCTAATCTGAATAATCATAATTTTAATATTTGCTCTAGACTTTCACAATGATTAAACTTATAAATGATAATGCATATAATTTTTAAAAAAATTGTTTGAGTGTAATGGAATAATAATTCAGAGTTCAACTGGGTTCACTTCTGGGAATTGGCAATTATGTCTGATTTTAAAATGAAGAGATATAGGTTTTTGGTGACCCAAGGTCAATGGACGAAACTTTATATTTGAAGATAGAAAGATGAGAGCAGCTTCAGAACTTGTCTATCACAACAAATGTATTGATATAACATCAACATTTCTTAATACTCATGAAGGTATTGGCTGGAGTTTTGGAAAATATTCACTTACAGAGTTGAACATGCAGCATGCAGCTTTTTTTTTTTTTTTTTTTTTTTTTTGGTATATAGATACATTAATGAAACTTCCCAGGAAACAGGAGATACTCTAGCTTTTATAACAACTGTGTTGTATGGAAATATTTTAAATTTTTGTTGTCAGGCCAAACTTCATGTAAACTTCAGCTCTGCCCTGTCCTGGCTGTTTAATCTTGGGCAAGTTAACCAGTCTGAGCCTCAGGTTATGTATCTGCGAAACTGCCTTGAAACTCTCTATGGTCACCACAACGATGACATATATCTGTATGTGAAGCTCAGACACAGGGAAGGCAATCAATACATACTGCTCACCTACCCCTCAACTCCTTTTATTTCCTTGAGAACAGGAGGAGCAGCTCATTTGATTTTCACCTCTATGTCTATGGCTTCCTCTCAACCATTTCCCAGCCCAGCACCCACATTACCTCAATGCCCCCAAAATACTTTTCACAGAACAGGTACACAGGGGATGGTTTTAAAGGCTGGGTGGAAGATTCTTGTTGTTCTTATTTAACTGTAACTTCTTTAAATACAGTCATTTCTTGTTGTTTGTGGTAATGTTCTTTAAAGTCTTTAGGAACACTCAGTTAGAGAATACGGAACCACTGCTCCCAGGGAAAATACAGAGTTCAGTTCCTGTGAATCTCTTAGTCACTATATCTTCATCAACCTATCAATACGTAACCTAGCTTTATGTGTGATTATGTTTAAAGATACCTCACTTATACATTGTTGATTTATTAAAATGGCACTTATGGCCAACAGTATGAGTTATAACTCATACCTGAATGAAGCTTATCTACATGCATTTTCTCTGTAAGGCACATCATGGACTTCCTGTGTTTAAGAACTTCAGTATGGTGCTTGGGGTCTATTTAAAATAGTAAAGTCACCAAGGAAAAACTATAAAAATGAGATAAATGCAACACTCAATAGACCTCAGAAAGGACACATTTACTATATGAGAGCTGAAGCCAGAAGGCAGAGTGTTGCCTTATTTGACTTCAGCTGGGAACATGCATATTCAGCGACTCAAATTTTTTGCTGCTCTGCACATGTTCTCAAATGACCATGAAAGCACTATGAGTAATGATGTTAGGGTTACAAGTAATCTGTAGCGAGTAGGCAAATTAACAAATCCAGAATATATGAGTAATGAGGATTGATTGTAGGCTGTTGTCCTTAACTCTGACATGCATCTTTATTTACAGCTGGGTTACCCAAGTAGATTCTAAGTGGTATTCAAGAGGTGAATCTAAAATGAGAACAAACGACCACAGGAAATATAGATAAAAAATGACTTTTCAAATTGTTTTCCCACCAGCATGTATGAGTGATAAGGTCCTCTGTATCCTCCCGTGCGTTTGTGTCATCACTATTTTAGTCATTCGGACAGGTTTGTAATAATATCTTACTGTGATTTTAATTTACATTTCCCCAATGGCTGATAGTTTGCCAGTTTCTTAAACAATTAAACATACAGTTCACCATATAACCCAGCGATTGCAGAGAAGCGAAAAGTCTGGTTCACAGAAAAACCTGTACACGGTGTCTTTATTGGTAACAGCCAAAACCTGGAAATAACCCATTGTCACCCAGTGGGTGAATGGTTAAACAAACTTTGATTCAACCTACCCTGGATACCACTGAGCAATAAAAAGAAACAAGCTGTTGATACACACAACAACCCAACAACATGAATGGATCTCTATTAGGTTGTGTTGAGTGAATACAAACCAATTTCTAAAGATCACATTCTCTGTGATTCCATTTCTATAACATTCTTGAAATGGGAAAATTATCAAAATGAAACAGAGATTAGTGGTTGCTGTGGGTTAAAAGGAGGTGGTAGGAACAAAAGAGAAGTGGGTGTGCCACAAAAGGGCACCTTGAGGGATTGATCCTTAAGGTCATGGAAACATTCTGTACCTTGACTGTATCAATGTCAGTATCCTGGTTGTGACATTGTAGCAAGTTTTGAGAGATGTCACCTTTGGGTGAAAAGTGGATAAAGCCTGCATGGGAACTCTGTATTATTTCTTATAATTATGTAAATCAATGATTACCCCAAAATAAGAAGCTTAATGAAAAATAATGAAGGAGAAATACTTTTTCAGATAAGCAAAGCATGACTTTTATTTTTCCAAGTGTCAGTTGAGTCTTTGAACTGATTCTTGTTCACCAAGTCATTTAATAAGCGTTCACCCTTAAAGAGACTAACGAGAGATTAGTTAAGTGTGAATTCATATGAAACAAGATATTTTAAGATAACTTATTAAAATATACACAACAGATACATTTTACTGAAAACAATAAAACTTTAATAGTAATATTATTGAAGATCTATCATGTGTTTACTCATCTTTACTAAATCAAATACATGATCACCTAATTTTATTTCAAAAAAGTTTTTACATGAAGTAAAATATATACAATAAAGTGGACAATATTAATGCAAGTGGCTCTTTTTGAATGAGGAAACTGAGGCTCAACTTGTATGTGAAGGAATAAATGATGGATGGTGTTGCTAAATACTGCAAAATCAATTTGGACTAAATTGACTATTGATAACACTTTTAGACCAAAAAGACAAGAGCAGATGTATAAAGCTATGGTGTGTTGTTATTGGTGGTTCACTTCCTAAACAAATCAGAGTGTCTAGGGCATAAACAAAGTCTTAATATGATATACTAGTCTGTCTTAACCTCTCTATTTATGTGATTTTTCAATATATGAAGAAGGAGCTGACAATAATGGTGTAGGACACATAAAATAAGATTTTCTTTCTGAAAGATAAACAGAATTAACTTCCTCATGTTAGGTCCTGAATTAATTTCCTAAGGCTGCTGTGACACACTATACCATCAACTAAGTGGCTCGGACAGCAGGAATTTGTTGCCTCATAGTTCTAGAGACTGCAAGTCTGAGATCAAGGTGTTCCTTCTGAGAGCTATGAGGGAGAATATGTTACGTGCCTCTTCCCCTAGCTTCTGGTCATTGGTTGGCAATTTTTGGCATCCCTTACTTTGCAGAAGCATCATCCCAATCTCTGCTTTCATTTTCACATGATATTCTCCCTGTGAGCATGTCTGCATCTAAATTTTCCTGTCTTATGAGTGCACCAGTCACACTGAATTAAGGGTCCACCCTGCTTGATGATGTATGACCTCATTTTAACTTAACTAATTACACCTGCAATGATTCTATTTCCAAATAAGGACACATTCTGAGTTACTGGAAGTTAGGACGTCAACATATGAAATTTAGGAAGATACAATTTAACCCATAACAGATTCCTTCTCCCATTCTTACCCATGGATGTGATAAAGAAGTTGTCAATAGGTTGGTTATCAAATGAGCTATGTCCAAGGTGCAATGGTAGAAAATTGTCTTAAACAATAAAAATATAAGCAGCCTTTTTTTAAAAAAATATGTTTTTATTGATTTGTAGACAGAGGAAGGGGGAGGGAGAGATAGAAACATTGATGAGAGACAAACATCGATAGGCCACCTTCTGCACATCCCCCAATGGGGATTGAGCTTATAACCCTGGCATGTACCCAAGAATAGAATCATGACCACTTGGTTCATAAGTAGATGCTCAACCACTGAGCAACACTGGCCAAGTTAAACAGTCATTTTAATAGATAAATGTTTTGCTTTATTTTATCTAAACAAGAGAACTAAAGCAAAACTCTGAATATGCTATATTGTAAGATGCTTATGATCAATACTATAACTTTTGTTTTTATTAATAAAAAAAAATCGTTTTCTAAGAGTCATGCTATTCCTTTTTTAAGTATTTTTAAAGTGCCAATGTGTTTCTAACTCTTTATGTGTATGTAGATTTGCTTGACCAAAAGTAATAGTTTGTTGAATCTGAAATAGTTTTAAACAAACACTAAAAAGTGTTATTGAAATAGGAATATTATTAGAATCACCTCCTAACCATTTATTTTACAGAGACCAAATATATTAAGAAATAAAAAATAGCCCGGCTGGGTGTGGCTTAGCAGTTGAACATCGACCTAAGATCCAGGCGATCGGGGTTCGATTCCTGGTCAGGGCACATGCCCAGATTGTGGGCTCGATCAATAACTCTCTCATCATTGATGTTTCTATCTCTCTCTCTCCCTCTTCTTTCCTCTCTCTGAAATCAATAAAGATTATATATATATATATATATATATATATATATATATATATATATATATATATAAATTTAAAAAAAGAAGTAAAAAATAACAAAATATGTGTTAATGGTCACTGCTTTCCATTATGAGTATATTGCTTAAATGTGTATGTATTAACATTTATGGGAAAGTTATACATATGCATGTACTCAAGTTGACTCTTCTCTATATTATACAGTGCAGTAATAAATTGAAAAATAATCCAAGTCAGTTGTTTGAAACTGTGTAGACCAATGAGTTGATTGACTGCAGGGTTTTTTCCCTCACTTTTGAAGCAGATATGCTGACATCCTGTATACATATCCTGAGATGATTACTCAAAGTGCAGATTTATGTCATACCCACACATTCAAACCTCTTCTGACTTTGGTTCTCTTGCCCTCTCACTCATGTACACATCAAAGCCATTCTGTAAGGAGAGTAATGGAATTTTGGTACCTAGGAAAGATGAATGAACATTTCTGCAGAATGCTACTCTGTAGCCATGAAAAGACTAAAAATGGGTGGGTGGCTTCAAGTGTAAGTAGGGGGAAAAACAAATTCTAAGAAACCAGAGGGCTTGGTACCCATTTGGAAAGACAAGAGCTATTTTTAGATGTAAAGAGGATGTGGTGATTATCATAAAGCCTAAGGCCATGTCAATCCAAATGTTGCACTCTTTAATATCAAAATGCACTGTTATACATTACCTTCCCACCAAAAAATGAATAGGTAGACGACATTTTCCATTTTTAATCCAAAAATGGCTTTCAAATAAAAATTAAAGATATCATATATTTTTAGGTACACAGAGAAAAGTGTTTTCACAATTTTATTGATACAAATACTAAATACATAAAATATTAAAAACAATTTCTTAAGAGAATTTCGTGTTTTAAAGGTTGGTAGTAGCAAACTCCTAATGTCAGTCACACAGGTATAGTGGAAGTAGAATTATTTTCTTTTGAGTTTTAATAGTTTATAAGTATTTCAGCAACTCACAGCCATCTATTTTTGACAGATGAGATTCTGGAGCTGTTTATTTGAGTAAATTATTTTCCTGAAAATACCACAAATCAACTCAAGAAATTCTATACCAAGACTTAGGGCCTGCACCATGGTCTGGCAGGTACATTCCAAACTGTCTCTTCATACCTTTAACTCTCTCCTCCTCCTCTCCCTTTATGTTTTAGGTTCACTTTAAGCAGGTTTCAGTTGAATAATTAAGAGATATTTTTATACACTCCTAGATAAAATGAAAATTATAAAAGAAATGGATCAGACTGACAAATCTCAGAGGGAAGGAGGGGTGTGGGTATGGGGGGAAGAGATTAACCAAAAAATTTATATGTATATATGCATAACCCAAGGACACAAACAATGGTGTAGTGTGGGACTGGGGAGGAAGGTAGGGTGGGGTGGAAGCTGTCAATGGGAAGAAAAAGGGACAGCTGTAATAATTTGAACAATAAAAAAATAAAAAAATAAAAAAACAATAAATGAAAAAAAGATAATTTGTTAATTTAGTACAATGAGATAGACCTAGATTTGAAATTGAAATGATACCATATCTCCCTGAGCCTTTGCTTCCTGATCATCTATAAAATATGGATAAAGACTCTTATCTCTCTGGGTATTATGAGAATTAAATGACATATGTAAAAGTTTGGTGAATGCTACTAATACATTTGGTGATTTTGTATAAAATACCAATTGTGGTAATATTATGACTCTATAAAAATGTGATATTATTGTTGGTTAATGACACCACTTTGGCTCTCACTAAAATCACACACTAGCTCTTCACAGATTATAGGTTAAAAATTATTAAAAAAAGCAAAGCAACACTAACAGTTACCCAACTAATGTTCTTGTTGTCAACTGAGAAAAGATTCTTGATCACAGAAAATGGTTAATCAAATGTGAGCACTCCCTTGACCATGACTTTCATTGAGGGTGATCTTTTCTTTACAGTCATTTCACTTTTGAAGCCAGATGACCATCATGTTCAATAATTTTATTAAATGGGAATGCAGTTGTCATCACTTTATAAAACTTTCCAGCTGATTTATTACCAAGGAATTGAAGGTGAAAAATTTTATTTTTTATATTGTAATTTTTTGTTTATTATCTTACCCCAAAGAGATCCTCCAATGAATCTTTTCTCTGAAACATTTGGAAAATTTAATAAGAAAATGAAAAAAAAAAATAAAAGAGAAGAAAGAAAGGAAAGAAAGAAAGAAAGAAAGAAAGAAAGAAAGAAAGAAAGAAAGAAAGAAAGAAAGAAAGAAAGAAAGAAAGAGAAAAAGAAAGGAAGGAAGGAAGGAAGGAAGGAAGGAGGGAAGGAGGGAAGGAAGGAAGGAAGGAAGGAAGGAAGGAAGGAAGGAAGGAAGGAAGGAAGGAAGGAAGGAAGGAAGGAAGAAAGAAGGAAAGGAAGAAAGAAAGAAAGAAAGAAAGAAAGAAAGAAAGAAAGAAAGAAAGAAAGAAAGAAAGAAAGAAAGAAAGAAAGAAAGAAAGGAAGGAAGGAAGGAAGGAAGGAAGGAAGGAAGGAAGGAAGGAAGGAAGAAAGAAAGAAAGAAAGAAAGAAAGAAAGAAAGAAAGAAAGAAAGAAAGAAAGAAAGAAAGAAAGAAAGAAAGAAAGAAAGAAAGAAAGAAAAAGAAAACAAAGCATGGTTACTATATAGCAGCTAGGCTCACCCTCAAAGTTTCTACCCTGAGAAGACTGAATCTCTTTTAGTCAAAAATGCCTAATCTGGCCCCTACTTTCTCCATTTGATCTATAGCATAGAGTCATTATCCATCATTACTTGTAAAACATACCTTCTATCTTCTCCTTGGTGATTTTGTTCAGACTGCTGACCCAGTGTTTGCAGACCTAGCTCACATTGTTCAGCTCAGTGGGTGTAAGTCTCTCTCTCACTCACTCTTATTTTCTCTTATGTTCTTCACAGTGAAGAGATGTATAAATCCATCAATGCTAAAGAATCCCTTTCACACTCCTCATAGGAATATGGAGACTTTTGGAAACGAGATTACCATTGACTTAAAGCCACTGCCTGTTTCACATTCTTTCTGCTAAAACACAGAGAATTACCAGGATCTCTGTGCTACCACAGCAAAAGGAGAGAGTGAAAATAGATTAAATGTATTTCCCTTTGGGAAAAGACTTGAATGGTCAGGGAAATATTGTTTGATACATGATTGTGATTTCCCAGATTATAACTTTTCTGAGAAAGCCAGTGGGCATTTATAGTAAAACCATGTAAATTGAAAAGTATAAGAATTGAAAAGAATTAAGGAAAAACTTTTAAGAATTAAAACTTAGTACCAAGCCAAAAAAAAAATCTGTTGAAGAGAAATTATATCGATAATAATTTAACAGAGAAAAAAAAGCAAGAACAAAACCCGTCACTAATCAGCAAGTAGCAAATGATATGACACAGACAAATGGACTGCTAGACTTTGAGAGTGGAATTCTTGACCCTCTCTTTTGGGGCCAGCATAGTAGTTTCTTTACTTTTCTCAGGCTTAAAAATTTACAGAGGCTTCCTCTTCTAATGTATCTATCAATGTATTTTTAAAATTTTCTAAAATACTCATTTAAATAAATAAATCTCTAAACACCAGGACAGCAGAAACATGGGCCACTACTCTTAAACAACTTGATTATTAGTTACTGATATTTAAGTATTGCCACTGGCCTACTTTGCCCCAGCTAGTATCGTTTCTGTGCTTACTGGATAAAGAATAAGTTCTTAGGGAACATTTGTACACAACTGTTGGAGGATGGGACAGTTTATATAGCCATCATTTTACTGACTGTAAATGCCTGGTTTAGGGGGCTCTGGTTTGACAAAACCTACACAACAGTCCAGTGCACTATCCCTCAATATTAAGTTGCATATTAAATGAGATTCCCAACCTGAACATGAATTGGATAGAAATAAAAGATTGGACTCGTGTACCACCCCAACTTTTGATGTTTGGCATTTGAACATTTTTTTGTGACTGAATCACTGTCATTTTAGAGAAAACCCTTTCTTCTAAATTAGAAGTCAGATTTTTACCTGTTTTTCATTAATTTTTTCCCCAAGAATACTTTGTAAAGATAATGCCAATTTGTCATACTACAACACTTAGATGTTTTTGTTTTTCTTGCTCAGCTCTTCCTATAATTTGGCCTGTTGACTAAGAGACACCATTATCTAACTACTCTGTGCCTTTGTTTACCCTCAGAAAAGACAGTCCTAGTTTACGAACCACTTTGACAGTCTTTCCTGGAGCATTCTGTAAAAAGTGCAAAGTGTTGTCATTTGCATTTTCTACTGTTGGTGTGAGGCGATATGTCCAGGTATTGAGTTTACAGTGGTAATATGAGCTAAGTTCTTTTCTAAACTCGAGGGAGACACTCAATCATGAAGTGGCACAGAGTGACTCCAATGGAATAAAACAGAGTTATCAGGATACTCTGTCTGGGGCATTATAATGACTCCGTTGGTGACAGCTTGTCTACTGCCTGGTGGTATTAATAAAGAGCACTTTTTCTGGGGAAATTGTTGTGCTGGCTTTGCTTTCATGTGATCTGCCAAGGCATATACCCTGTCAAATTGAGTCACTTCACATTTCACTGCGGACAAAGGTCCCTTGGAAAATGGTACCTGGGAGTTTCACTGTACCAGTACTTTGCTTTTATTCTTGAGAGGAACCTTTAATCATTTAAAACCATTTGCTTCTACACACCCCCCCCCATAAAAAAATCCAGAAATAGCTCATTTACATATTTTAGCTTACTTGGGGCCATATCTCCTTTATTCTCAATTCAGTGCTCACAAAACACACAAATTTAATAGGGATAGTACTAAAATATATCTTCAAGATATAGTTAATAATATTGATAGGAAGTCCATATGCTTCATGCTCAGTAGACAAATCTGAGAAGTGACGGGTGAGGGGCTGGGAATTTGGGAGGGATTCTCAGGAACAAGGCACTTGAATGGGCTTCTGTTTGCGTGGAGTCAAAGTAAATTTCATCTGATTCAGAAGTGGTGACCCAATTCAGTCTTATCTGAGGCTCAAAACAGCTTCTTTCTTTTGTTTTTGACAAGTGTACATTTTGTTATCCTATAAGGTTAATGAGAGGAAGTCAAGGTTATAATGAGAACTACAAAAGGAAAATACCACAAAAAAGTCTGTTGTTTTTTCTTTTTTTGTGGTGATTTGACCTAAAGAAAAAGCACTTAGATTCTGAATTCTCATAAAAGCCCATGCTTAACAAGGCTCACAATAATAGTTGTGAGCAAAGCTAATCTCTGAAGACTTTCTGCATAATTTTTTATATCAGAGAGATTGGTCGACTTAGGTAATGTACCCTGCAAGTAGCATTTAAATTCTTACTCATATTATCTGAAAAATATCCCAGAATAATGAAATCCTATCTACCTGTCATTATTCAAATAGAAAGAGAGAGAGGGAGAAAGAGAGGCTGATTAATTTAGCTCATTTGGCTCATGTATTTAGGTAAGTGACCAAACTGCTTACTATGACTCGTGGATGTGGTTAATTTGAAAACCAACATATTATGAGTAATGTCTGTCCAATTATACCCAAGAGCCCAATTCACAAACAGCTGACACGAGAAGGGAGCAATCCTGAAAGCCACCAGAGGCGAGCTTTTCCCTGGTCTAAAGCAGAGGTGGGAGAAACTTAACACAACCAGCAGGACATGGCAAAGGTCCTAAAGAATACGCACCAGAACAACAGGCTTCCTACCTCTGACTGACTGCCTCTGGGTGGGAAGATTTTTCAGTATTTTCACAAAGTTATATAATAAAATATTTAAAAAGGGGAAAAAAAAGGAAAAACAGTGTATAAATCTGCCCCAATTTGCAGAGAGAAACTTTAGCTTTATTTCTCTTCCCTCGTATCTTATTTCTTTCTTTCACTGTTATACTAAAAAGAACAAATCGTTCACAAGCTGCTGATAGAAAATTGTACCTGCTTCTGCGCTCCCAGGGACACGAAACTGTGAGCAATGAGAATAAGGAATTGTGTTGAAGGCACTTCCTTCACATACCTCAGAAAGACCTCCTTTATTTGGGCAAAAGTTAGCTACAATTTCCTGATACTCTGTGTAAAATTTCTCATATTCCTTCAATACTTTCCTTATATATAAAAGAGAGAATTATTCCAAAATACGTCCCTCTATGATGCTCAAAAATAGATCAGCCTTTTGCTTTTTGCCTATAATGAGCAGATGCACTGAGGGGGTGGTAAAGGAGATTATATATTAGTAAAATGAATGAAGATATAAGTGGATATGTGACATAGCCTGCACTTATGAGCAAATTCTAATTTCAATTGAAGACCTAATAAAGGAGAGTAAGGATGAGCGAAGAAGGAAGTCAACTTGTATAATACTTTAAAAAATTAAAAATGTATAAGTCATCAATCACCAACTCAACCGTTCAGCCTCATATTAATTTGGAAATAAAAATTGTATTTTAGTTGAGCCATCCAATTCCAAGGATTAACTTAAATTAAACCATTCATAGGTATACCAAGTGTATTCTGAGTAAATGTATTGGCTTCTTACTTTCAACAGGGCAAAATCCAATTGAGCACTTATATGCTGATGTGCTCCTTTTTACTGTATAGGGTGTTGGAGTAGAATTCAAAGTTGTTTCAGGACAAGTTAAAGCAAATTCACCAGAAGAAGAGTCTGTGCCAAATAATCATTAATTAAAGCAATTTTTTATAACCACTTTCATTTCCAAGCTACATATTGCTATGAACCAAAAGCCATCATTTTTAACCAATTTATTGTATTATTTGGTATAACTTTTTCTATAATCATAATTATCAGGTCTAAAATATATCTCCTTAAATTTGGATTTTCATTGATATATATGTGTGAACATATATATTTGAACTATCGTATATTTGAAGTAAGTGATCATATATTTTTGTATATAATGTATATATAGATGTATATTTGAACTATTATGTATATATTCAAACTGAGTGATAATATATATTTTATAAATATTATATATATACTTGAACTAACAGTTCAATATAACATAAAATCACATCATTTAGGAGTAACAATATTATGGCATTTTATTGGAATTTGATTTCTTAATGCAGTTCTTATATTTTGAAAATAAAGTGTGAGGAATCCTTTCTAATAATTTTAATTCAATTCCAAATCCATTCAGATGATGGGAGCTGCATTTAAACTGCATGTGTTGAATACTGCAGTGCATGGATAGAAACAAATGCTGTCACACATGTGAAGAAAACAGAGGCTGAATGAAATAATTGCTCAACAGCAGATGTCAGACATGCCATTTTTTTCCTACTTCAAGTGAATCTAAAGCACATACACACTCACAAAAAGGACAGTATGTTAGATATACACTTGCTTATGTTTTGTGGCATGTGCTAATTAGGTGATTTAAAAATCTGGTATTACACACATATTTTAGGAGGAATCTTCCAGGGATAATTATTAAGTGGTTATTGGGCACTTTTTGTGGACCAGGCATAATAAGGAACTGGGATAAAATTTTAGCATGTGGTAGAATGCACAAATTTATGAAAAATTTAAATACTATGTTGTATAATCTACTTAATGTTTGTATGCAGTTTAAAAATAATAGCAGAACCTCTTCTACCTCTACTTATCTCACTGTAAAAAATTATACAAAAAAAACGCATAAGTGTGAGTTGGACACAGACAAGTACACACAAATGTTTTGTGCATAAGTTTAGACAAGATTTCAGAAGGTCTGAGAGTGCTGGGAGAACTGAGTATCTGCCTGAGTGCTGGAAAATTTTAACAAATTTTTTGTGTAAAGCCTTCATTAATCGGCATTACATTTTTTTCAGGTTGGAATACACAAGACAGGAGAAAACTACACCCTCACCGTGGTTTCCCACTTGGAGAGACATGTTTTCAGTGCAGGAAACTGCTAAACTAATATAATATTTTCAGACAAGGAAGTCTGAACTGAATGACGCGCACCTATGGAACTCATAAGGGGCCACGGTAAGATGACAGAGCTAAGGTGCAGGCAGGATGCACCTGTTGGTGAAAAAAGCAGGAAGATGTCGAGAGGAAAAACAAAAGTAAAGAGCAGTAGTGTGTCTGCTTCTCCTATTAGCAGCTGTGTAAGGTTCTGTAAGAGCTTCCTCAGCTATTTTTTGGTGGTTGTTGTCAATTTCTCATGTCAAAACCCCAGTACCAACAGCAGTGGTGATTTTTTAACTGTGCAACTTCTGCTCCCACGAAAATGTCACCTTTCCCCCAAGTCATGGAGGACTTGCCTGCTCAGAGTATCAGCCATAGCTATCATCCTCATCTGTAATTCAGATGACAAAGTAGCAGACCAGACTCCCAGGTGGCACTCCTGCGTGCTTGCCCAGTAGGCCAATGAGAAGGCTCAATTTTGACTTGGAACATAGCCCATCAATTCTTCAAATGACTCCATTTCTAGGTTGATATTCAGAATCAAGCTTCCTTCTATGTATTTACGGGCATGAGTTGCCTATGAAGGTGTTTCTGAAGTCCCTGAAGTAGGTCAGACACTAATTTTAGTAATGGTTATCCAAGGCTCTAAGAAACATTCATAATTGTACATGGATTCCCAACCATCTTGTGCATGTTCAAAGCCATAATACCAGATGGAAGTGGGTTTTTGAACAGCAGACTTAATTGGGATTTTTCCTGTCTGTCAGGTAATTTTTTTCTTTTGATGCCAAGAACAGGTAAATGAATTAAATTAAGCAAAGGTATTAAACCAAAGGAAACAAGAACATTATGGACTAAATAAGGCCGACTTATGATCTACAATGCTGGATCACATGTGTGAAGAGCTATAGCTGAATGGAGCTTAAGCATTTCATTAATTTTGTAGTGAATTACATTTTTTCCATACCAAAAAATATACTAGAGATCCTCCAGGGGGAAAAATGCACATAGTGCATGTTCTAAGAGTTAGACACATCTATGGGAGCTCTTTATTTGCCCTTAACTTTTACTTAGACAAATATATATTCCATGGAGATGAAATGGAGATATATATCTGGTAATATCAGATACGAAAATACTACAAATAAAATACAATACAACATTGGAAATATATATATAATTTCAGAACCGAGGAGGGGATGGCTGTCCACTTATGTAATACTATTCTCAGTTTTAAAACAATGTTTCTAACCCAGGATTCCTCTCTTCTAAAGAGAGAAGGGATCACAAAGAGGGTTTAGAAGAGAGAAACATGTAACAAGGAAGTTCTGAAAGGGAGGCCAGTCACTGATCCAGCTTCCTCCTTGGACAGTTTTCTGTAAATAGGTCAGACGATGGAATTTCTATGCATCAGATCTTTGAAGTGTCTAGTTATGAGCACCAATAGTAAGGTCAGAGTTCGCTTTCACAACTCTTTGACACCAACCTGCCGATCTATATCCTGATTCACATAAACATGTTTCCTGTGTAGATAGCTATGTGGTTTGTCTCAGCATAATCTCTCTATTTCTGGAGCAATTTTATTTAATAGTAAACAGGAGTTCTATCTAATAACTATAGAGTTATTCATATCTCATTTATAATACTAAATAGCCATAAGGTACTGTTGATTACGATAGTACCAGCAACACTGCTATTCTACCTTTACATAATCTGTGTTGCACCCAGTTAATCAAAAAGTGCTCCAATTTACTGACATGTTTTCAGATTGTGCAATGTGTTGATAGATTACAATGCTATTTTGCTTATGCGTGCACAAACTTGGCCTTTTCTCTCTTTTGTTCTTTTTTCACCCCACCCTTTTTCTTCTTTGAAGCCATCGCCTTCTTAATCAAGCAAAGTCAGAATACTTACCTAAGTAGGGCATTGTCCTGGATGTGCTAGCTACTTACCATTCCTTTGGTGTGCTCTGAATAACAGAAAATGCTCCCTAAACCCAAGAGAGACTCACTCCATCACACGGGAGGCCCTGTTCCTGCTCCCCTGCACCGAAGCAGTTGTATTTATTTCATGTAAGAGCTGCTTCCTTCCATAAAGTTTCCAGAAGCAGAGCAGCTTTACCAGAAGTGAAATCTGGGCGTTATTCCATGCCTGTGACATCCCACCTTTCTCTTCATTCAGCTGACTTGTACTGTATACCTACTACGCACCGATCACTGTGCAAAGAGCCAGGGATGGAAAAACAAAAGGCAAATGAGGTATAATCCCTCTGTTCTAGGAGTCACAGGCTGGGGAAGGCAGACACATAGCAGCACCAAGCCTATTAGTTAGAATTAGGCCACTGGGCTCAGACAACCTAAAGTTCGAGCCCTTCTTACCAGCTGTGTGACTACGGGCAAGCTACTTTATCTCTCTACCATCCATTTTTCACTCATAAAATGCAGGTATTGTCGATACCTGTCTGGTGTGTTTGTTGTGCGAATGAGATGACCTTACAGTCCATTGCACATGATTAGCTTTCAACACGATGTGATGCTGTGACACATGGGTGCTGGGATGGGTGAAATACAGATGCTGCAAAGATCAGGGAGGGGTAGCTCCTTACTTAGGAACATGTAGAAATTACCTCTGGCAGTTGCTCAGGAAGGACGGATCCTAGGGAGCTATTTAATTTGTGAGGAGTTGGGACCACACAAAAGCACTTTCACCTCATTTTGTTGAGAAAGAAGCCACTGGCCTCTTGAATTAAACTCTCTCTTAGTTGATGAAGTGAAGTGACCGGGATTACTCACGATGCAGTATTATTGATACCCCTGGAGCATCAGAGTACATGCATGATGCTAATACATCTTTTGTCATTGGCTCCAACTTGCAGGTGCCTTTGCTGCTGTTCAATCATGGGCGCTAGCTGGGAAGATAAATGAGTTCGGGAGAAGCAGGGAACAATACTGCCGTTTTTAAATCTGCCACAGTCCTTTCCCCACTTCAAAGTTGACTTGACAACTGCATTTATTTCACATCGCAATTGCTACAGGTTAATAATATTGTTTTATCAGGAAACATTTATCTTGGGGAAGAAAGTTATCCTAATACAGCAGATAGCTTATCCAAGGACAAATAGAAAGGGTGCTGTGTCTCGAGGGTAATGCTAATGCCTGGCATGCTATAAAAATAAATGAAATCTGATTAACACTGTTGGGGAGAAGAATAAGTCGTGGTTTCTATGAAATATTCTTTTCCTGATTGGAACCATTTCCATTTTTGTCAGCTTAAAGCATTGTATTAAAGATGAGATGACTTTAAAACTGCGACAGATATCTCAGGACCTATGATTATAAATGGTTGTTATAGGCTTGTAATCCTGAGGGTTGAGTCTAAAGTATTTTCTCCATCAATTGAAAGAGAAACACGCTAGGAATTCAGAAGATTTTAATTAAAGTTGTTCAAAAAAATGCTTAATGGGAATTTTAAAGGCTGGTTCACTAAGTATTTTTGATAATGAATTTAATTTATAGAAAAAAATTTGCTAGCAAATTTGGTTATGCACAAAATGCCTTTGATGTACAATATATATTTTCATGGATGCATTGTTATTAATTACCCCACTTTAACTAATTCACAAAGGTTAGTCCACTTTCAGCTCCACTTAAATATGTATTATTAAGCCTATCATCTAAAAAATTATAACAAGTGCTTTTTAAAGGAGAAAATAGACCACAAAGAGTTGGACAGTATTATCTTAACCACGTAACTAATTTCTTTTCAAAAAACAAATTAAAAAAATAGTACATTTGTGTATACAGTGAAAGCAAACAGAAGAAAGAGTACACATGAGCATAATTTATTTTGAATTGCACAGTTGAAACACATCCAATATAAAAATCATTCATTCCTGTTTTTCTGTAAAATTGCCTGCAACATTTTGTGGCAGCCTCAGAATGTGTTACACACCTCTGCAGCACCCCAGCTAAACATTGCAGAATACAGTGTGAAAGCTGGGGTTGCGCAAAAAAAGCAGGCAGGTTGTTTATAGCGAGGCAGGTGTGGTGTCAGTAATAAATCAATGCACTAATAATGATAATAGCTTGCATTTATGCAAGTCCTTTCCTTATGAAGCCCAATATGTTTTTAAAATACGATTCTGTTAATTCAAAATGCACCCCTGTGATTAGGAAGGGTGCAGATTTAATTAACTGTTTTATGGATGAGAAAACTCACAGTGTCCTCAGTCGATGGGCAAATATGGTGCTGGATTCAAAATGCTTTCCAACTGCCTAGTTAGGCCTTGGTAAGGCTACAGTCAGTCTCAACTGACCAGCAAAAAGGTGACTGGAAAAGAGGCAGATGAAGGGAGAACGAAGAGGGCAATTAAAGGAACTGTGCATTTTGGTACTAACCTATCTTCTGCTAAATTTCCAGTGCAGTTTTCCAGTGCAAAAGTTGCAACTATGACATCGAAGATCCCAAAGACTGTGATGTTAAAAACAAAATGAAGAACCAAAAGGTCAATACCTGGGTTGTTTTAGATGCACCTAAGCTTTGATATACATAAATCAACAAGAAATAACTATAAAGTAATGTTATAAAATTTAATTTTTTTACTTTAGTTGTTCAAAAGGTGATACACACTTGTTGAAAATTAGTCAATCGATTTGTTAAGAGTTAATTCTTCAACTGACTCTGAAGTTTCTTAAGAAAGTAGGAAGGGAATGAAATAAATTCAGAAGGAAAAAAAAATGAGCTTCCTTTTTTTCACTCTCAAGGAATTTGTACCCTTCATGTAGTCAAGAAACGCTTACTTCCTGCCAGGCATTAAATAAGAAACCACTGCGTTGTGGGAAGGCTGAGTGCTTTTGTTGTTTATACTTTGTATTGTGTGTGTTTTTTAAAGTACAAAATGAGATCATCTCAGAAACTTCTGTTGAAAATACACAATTTATGATTTTATTATAGGTGTATGGAGTGGGGAGAGCCACAGTGTAAAGCTAAGTTGACCACTCCTTCTAATTAGGAGAAGATGAAGAAAGACCATTTCCACATTGTGAACCAGAGAGCCTCCTTCCCCACCCATAACTCATTTATCCATTTTCTTTCATTCAGCAAATACCTACCAAGCATCTCTCTTATGTGTGACACAGCATTCTAAGGCCCGGGACACATCACTGGCACAGATGTGCTCTTAGGGACCCTGTAGTCTGGTGTGTGAGGTGGCATTTTGTCAATAGGAAGATTCATATACCCAGAATCTTAGCAGCATCTGAAGCTTTGGAATGGCATATCAATTGTACATCTAATTTTAATAAAATAGTTTTTACAATAAGGTTAATAGACCAGGTCTTCCATTCCAATATTAAGGAATCGACCCAGTGAATGATGTCTCCATCTTACAGTCCTGCGAGGACAATCAATATGGCAATGGCAAAAGTGAATTTACCAGTGAATACATAGTCACTACCATAAATGTAAAACTGTCCTATCAGATTTTCTAAGATCAGGCCCTATACATTCTATGTCATCTCAATATGGCAGCACTCTTGGAAAAAGATGTTGATGTTGCATGAAAGCTCACATTGGTGACCCCCTCTACCAGTGTCCCCACAAATTTCCTCACTGTTGCACATGGTGGGGGCCATTGTAAAAGTCCTTTTAGGTTATTATAATAAATATCCTTATTTTATGTGATGATTTGGCAACATTATTTTCTGCAATAATTTAAGAGGAAAAACAAAATCAGATTTGGGTGAGGAGGGATGGATAAGTCATGGTCTAATCAGGAAACAGCATTCACTTGAGATTTTAAAATAGAGGAAGTTTAGGTTGGGGTACGAGAAAGCTAAAAGTAAACAGGTATAGTGAGGCAATCCAGAGCTTATCAAAGCAGACAGTGACCGTCACCTCCAAGCTGAAAGGGCAGAAGGAGATGTCAAGTTAGTAGAGCCTACAGGGTCCCTGGTTTCCCTTGTAGCCACGGTGCACCTGCCAGGCAAGAGCTAAAGCCGCAGGTAAAACATCACTACTGTTACATTTTCACTGGAAGCAGAGAGGAAGGGGAATATATGCCCAGGATACTCTTCTAGCCCCAGGTCCCCCTCTCAATATCCCACCAGACACTGCTAGTTAAAAGTCAGTTGATACATGGGGACGCAGCCTGAGGGGTATCAGCTCAACTGTGATACACAAAGAGCACAGGAAAGGTGAGTCCTGTCTGTGAGGGCAAATAGGCCCTGAACTGCCACAGAAAGTCAAGAAGAAAGACAAGCTGAATAGAGACATCTACACAGACGATGAAAGAGTGCCTGGATATTCTTTAAAAAATATATTTAAAAAAGCAGGCTGAAGTGTTCTTTGTTTCAGAAAAATGAAAGTATTAAGTACGAAATGAAAAATATTTAATATAAAAATAATAACATGAAAAGTGAACAGGAGAATTCAGTGACTGAAAAAGAGATGGTGTAAAAGCATCAGTTCTGTACACCAAAAATAACCCAGTAGAAACTATGAATAATTTTTTTAAAAGAGAAAACACTACCAAATCCTTATGGGAAGAAATAAAAACAGATTTTAATAAACAAAACACATGTTGTTTCTGGAGGGCAATATTCAACATACTCAATATGTTTTCTTTCATATATAAATGCACATTAATACAAATCTGGAGTAAAAATTCCAGTAATGGTATTTTTTTTGTTTTGTTTTTGGAACTTATATATTTTTGTTTTTGAATCATCTGGAAGTAAAAATAAAAACAAAATAACTGACTCATATTTACAAATATTAAAATGATGAAGTTTATTAATATAAAATGTTAATTAAGGTCCCAAAGCCTTATATTATAGGTACTAAAATAGTAAGATTTTCTTGAAAGACTGAAGAGGTGAATTAATGCAACCAAATTGGAAGACCAATGCACACAACCATATATACACTGATATCCATAAAATTTAATATTTTAAAATAGTATGGGATAGTCCTGGGAAATTTCAATCAGTAAATGATGTTAAACATGATGGAATACTATGAAAAATAAGTACTTATAACATAGGGAAATTTTTATATTTATATTAAATGAGAAAAACAGAATACCAAATTATATCACTAAGTATATTTACATATGTTTAAGAAAAAATAAGTACATGAAAAGATAGGAAATATTTCAAATATATGAATAGTCTTTAATATTGGCTTTCTTCTGCTTTCCAAATTTAGCCTAAGAGCCTAAGAGCATGTACTATTTTGTTATTTAAATGGATCTGGGACAAATTCCTAATAATTGATAAATGTGTTGAGTGCTTAATATGACTTGGCAGACAGAGTTCTAGGTCATTTGACATGAAGAAACAAATTTAATTCTCTTAAAAAATTTACAAGAAACATATTCCCCTGACCCTGTTCTACAAATAATGAAACAAAAGCCTAGAAGGTGTTGGCAACTTTTGGAAGATCATACAATTATGGAGTGGCAGATCCAGGATTTGGGCCTCAGGGAGCTGACTCCAGAATACACTAAGAGCTGGATAGTGCTGTCTTTGTCAGTAAGGTGGCATCCACATCGGAGGGGGAGTTGTAGCTCTTAAAAGGTTCTATAAATTACATGTTCTCTTCCTTGCCTATGATAACTCAATTGGCTATAGAAAGTAGTTGGATAAGAGCTCATGTTATTTTTCTGATTGAAAGTCTTTCAAGCACCATTTATTCAACATTAGAGGTCAGTAATTTTTCCCAGTCCAGGTGTGCTTGTACAGCCTCCTACTTGTCCTTGAGCTCTCACGAGCTATCACCCTTGTTTCCTGAAAGTTGAGTTATTTGTGTGCTATAGACTGTGAAATCAGAGACAGTCAGTTTCTATGGGAACCAGCTTTACTTAATCCAAAAGGGCAGTGAAGAGTAATTTGTAAATGTTACAGAGTGAAGAAGAAGCTAGCCACACAGCATATCTTCAGTTTGAAATAACATTTTTTCACTTCCCTTTTCCCTTTCAGAAATTCCTCCTTTTAATTCTACGTAGCTGAAGGGGTTGCAACATCTCTACCTTAATAAACTCTCTTCTTACCCATCTTTACAATATTTAAAACCAGGGAATATTTTCTCCTCACAGAATACAGCTCAATACACTTTCTAGTCTTCCTCATTCCCTAAAATAGACATTGCAATATTGCTGTATATCTATATTATATTACTTTAGTAGAATAGTCTTGAATCTTTGGGGGTGGATAGGAAGCAGTGATGAGAATTGGCCATTGAGAAAGCTGGTATTATTATTCTGGTTTCTATTTCTGGATATAGTGCATTTTCAGTAGCTCAATTTGGATTATAACTCAAAAATTAGAAACAAAAAAAATCAAACCCCAATATATCATTTTTAACCCTAACTTTATACATTCCTATTTATTATTGGACCTTTAAAATATATTAAGAGCAATGTTTTCTTTTTAACAAACTACATTTTTAATCTTGCCTCTGATAAACATGTTTCAAATATTTTTAGAACAAATAATATAGTATGCTGTAGAAATCAATACCTGACAAAATATTTCAGTATTACCAAGAAATAATATTTTTAGCATATTTTATGATAAAAATATTTTATATTTTAAAAAATAATTTTTTGAGTCCACACCATCAGTATAAAAACCACAATGGATTTTTCATAATCTACTCAATTCCTAAAATTAAGGATATTTGTGGATACATGCAAAAATTTACAAAAGTTTTTGGGAATCAAAAACATCACCAAAAGTATGAAAATAGTGTTTTTTAAGGAGCACTCTTTTTCAACTAGCCTTTTTCTAAAATTCCTGCCATTTAGGATAATGACATTTAAGAGAATAGATAATCATACTTTACCTGAAACTAATACAAAATAATATTGAATTTAAAAAAAGAATAGATATATAAATTATTTTTCATCATGGCATGAAGTCAGTGTATAAGTTATCATGAAATGGACTTGAACTCTTGGTTTATGGTGATGGAGTACTAGATGAGTAAAAAATATATCAGCTGATTCATAAAGAAATTGGATGCGAAATTTTCAACATAGAGGACTACGTAAACGTAAAAAACCTAAAACAAAACAAACATGTTTATTACCTTAAATTCACACAGGATTATAGTTTAAGATTTTCAGTAACCTTGGAGACTTAATTGATTGTCCAGATATATAAAACCTTCCAAATCCATTCTTCTGTGATACATTTTATAATTGTTGAAAAGGCCTATCAATTCTTCTACTTTAAAGTAAGCTCAGACCTAAACTATCAAATAGTTGGACCTATTGCCTAAAACTTCCACTTCTTTCAGATTAAAAAAGTGCTCAGGAAGATACCTGGATCCACCATGAGCAGAGTGCATGTATGCCATTCCTTTTGGACCTTTTCCCAAGGGATTTAATTACTAAAGTGCCCCAAGCGTGTTAGCTTTTACATTATTGGTTTTGCAAAGAGTAACATTCTGATTTAATAAACATAAGGACAGTGCTTTCAGTTAATGATTTGAGAACTTCAAACAGAAAAATCTAGTTTGCAGGTCCAAGTTTATGCTAGTATTTACCTATTAAAATAATATTCTCAATTATCCTGTGTAGTAACAGCACACATTAAACAATTATAAAAGTCCACAAATACTAAAAGAATAATCATGTTAGATTGTTAAGAAATTTTACTTAAAATAATAAAAATTACCAATTTAAGAACTTTACTTCAAAGATTTTTAATTCCTATATTCATATTGACTTATGATGCAAGAAACTCAAATTACATTCACCATGGCTAATTATAGATTTTCTTAATTTTTTGCATTTGTTGTGTTAGTGTTCTCATTTTGTGGCATTTGCATTCTAGATTGTATACATTTTTAATTAGCATTGCAATCTAGCTACCTTTAATATGGCCTAGGGCTATCCTTCCAATTATCTCCTTACAACCATTAGCAGCCTTTTACATTTTCTTTGATGTCAGTTTGAAAAGTGACAATACATTAACTATTATTTCAGCCATTTTTATTACATACTTTGCCTTTTGACCTTTGAAAAATCACAAGACCCTTACTTAAGACCTTTGCATAATTACCTATCAGATTTTCTTATCTCCCTTTTCCTATTTATGCTTTTTCTTCCCTTAAATTTCCTGAGTGCAGTATAGCTGTGGTCATTGCCAAAGTCATGGTAACCTTGTTAGAGCTCTCCCCAAAGTCTTCACAAAATAACCAATTAATGCCGTATAGCTTTATCTCAGTGTCAAGTCATTCCTAAAATTATTGTTATGCCTTTTTTGTTCTTCAATGAAGTGTTAATTAACTTAACCAACTTTTCTTTTTATTCATTATTTAAGACAGAGGCCTCCATGCAGTGTTTAATTCATACACTTCATTATGTAGATAGCTCATTTACATGAATATGATAGTTTTGCTATCCCATGAAAGTATTTACTGTATTCAGAATCTTTCCACTTTTTAAAAGGAACGTAAGGAACATAGTCACACTTGCATGAAAAAAAACTGAATTCCACAATAGTTCAATATGATTGTAAGTTTTTCAGATATGCCATTCAAACTTATAATATCTGGAAGAATTTCTTGAGTTAATTTCTAAGCTAGTGGTTCCAAAAATATGATTCTCTGACATCTAGGAATCTCTGAGCTGCATATAAGGGCTCTCAAGTTCAAAAATATTTTCATAATAGCAACATATTACTTTTCATTTTTCTCTTGGCATTTGCACTAATGATGAAAATCAGTGGTGGGTAACTTGCTGGTACCTTAGACTCTATTAAACTGTACTAAATTCACTGAAGATTGTCTTGAAGAGAGCAGTAAAAGTTATTAATTTTATTAAATATCTTATGAGTACATCTTTTTAATAATGTGTAACAAAATGGGAAGCATGCATAAAGCACTTCTACATTTGGAACAGGATGGTAGTGTTAAAAAAGTTTTGTGTGATTGAGTTATGAGCTAAACTAGCCGCATTTTTCGTGGAAAACTATTTTCACTTTAAAGAAGGACTGATAGACACAATATGACATTGGTAGGCATTTTCTGGGGGCAGGGGGAGAAAATTAATAAAAGGAATCTGTTACTTCAAGAAAACTAGCAGTATTTGGTGCCAGTGATAAAATTTAAGCTTTCCAGTAAAACTTAGAAGTTTAGAAAACTTGTACCTGCCACCATGAGCTTTATAAAAATACAACAAAAAATATTTTCATGAAATTGGTTATAATAATAGTTAATGTGATATTTTGATATGTGTAAGAATTCGGAAGATCTGCATAACTCAGTGAAACAATATTTTCCAAATGATCCAAGACTTGATGTTATAAAAATCACATGTAGGTAAAAGATTCATTCAAAGTGTAAGACAGACCAAAGAATTTTAATATAACAGGTACGATCTCATATTCCACATTGTTACTAATTTTTAAGAAACTACCACTTGTCTAGTCTGGATGTTGGTTCAAAGAAGAATATCCACAATTATCTGAAAAGTTATCTATTAAAATATTTCTCCCTATTCCAATCACATATCTTTGTGAGGTTGGCT
Organism: Miniopterus natalensis; assembly: GCF_054644295.1. Classification (NCBI taxonomy): domain Eukaryota; kingdom Metazoa; phylum Chordata; class Mammalia; order Chiroptera; family Miniopteridae; genus Miniopterus; species Miniopterus natalensis. Next base: position 128,332,052 of record NC_142081.1, read on the forward strand.
TTTCTTAATATATTTCAATCAAAATAACTTATCCCAACAGATTGAATGTAGAAGCAAATATGAGACTTTAGCTTTCTCATTAAGCTGGACATTAAAAAGATTTGCAAAATATAAGTCATGTGACACTTCTCACTGAATTTTTTTGGGGAAAGCTAGTTATTTTGTACAATGAAGATGTTATCTATGTTAGCATGTGATTGGATTATTACTGTTATTTATAAATGAATTAATAAATATATGGTATAAGTTTTGATTCATGTATAATATGATAAATATCAATAGATATAAACCACATAAGTAGAAGTTAAGTAACGTTTAAGCATGTAGAGAGGTCCTAAAACAAAAGGTTTGTGAACTGTCACTCTAACATTGTTTTGCACGAGCCTGAGTGTTGAGATTTCTGTTTCTGAGCACATTTACTCCTAAGTGATCTCATCTAATTCTATGGCTCTAAATGCCATCTTTAATCTGGTAACTCACAGATATATGTACCAACCCTGGCTTCATCCTTTAATTCCTAATTTATATGTATTACTGTCAATGAGCATTTCTACTTGGACACCTAATAGGCATCTCAAAATTAATTTTGTCCAAAACTTAACTCCTAATATTTCACTCTAAATCTGTTCCTTTTCCAATCTTCCCTATTGCAATATCTGGCAACTCCAGCCTTCCAATTGGTATGACAAAAACCTGTCTTCACCTTTGACTCTTCTCTCACATAGTATATCCAATTCAGCAGCCAATCTTGTCAGCTCTGTCTTCAAATTATACCCCAAATCTGAACAGTTCTTGCCACCTCTGCTGCTACCACCTTGGTTCGAGACAACATCACCTCTTACATGGATTATTTCCATTAATCTCTAAACTGATCTTCATTTCTGCATGCATGCCTCTCATTCATTGAGGATATGCTAAGTTACACTACAGCAGCAAACATTGCCAAAAGTTTGTGGTCCCCTCTCTCTCTGTCTCTCTCTGTATGTTTGTATGTATGTGTGTAAAATATATTAAATAAATGTAAATACACACAATTTATAGATCTCATAATATATGTAAATCTCAGAGTGAGAATACATATATATATATTTTCACTCTGGGATTCCATCACAATTTAGCTTGGAATTCTCCTCCATGTCTCCTTACTCTGAGATACAACTGCTGGGGCACTCACAATCTCATGTCACTAGTCTCCACAGAAAAGAGACAAAGATCTCTAGTGTATTTCATAACAGTGATTAACTTCTCCAGCAGAGAAGTGACAGGCACAACTTCTGCTCACAAATCACTGACCAGAACTAGTCACATGATGCTACCCAACCACACAGAAGCCAGGATGAGCCATCCTTTTGCATGCCTAGAGGGCAGAGAGCCCTAAGTATCTGGTGAACCGAATGAGAATAAAAACTTCCCATTTTAAACTCAAGAAAGGAAAGATGAATGGTTCTTTGACCATGAATAAGTAACCTCCAAGTGGTTTTAAGCACCCCCCCAAAAATCAATCTATTGTAAACAGTTTTCTTTTCCCAAGAAATGCTTTATCTTTTGAATCCATAGCTTATAAGGAATTATAAAATAACAGTATATTCTTTAAAAGTATGTAGGTTTACATAAATACAGTTAAAATCTACTGGAAAGAAGCCATATCACTTTTTAAAATTTATAGTATTAAGATTTTGCAATTGTGTGGTGATTACATAATACTTTACTCTTTCTTATATAAAGGTCATGCTTAACTATGTGCATTTCAGGTTATATATTTTTCATATATTTATCTGCAGTTTGATTAAGGAGTACATACCATGAAATTCACCTACTGTAAGCATACACTTTGGTTACTTCTAGTAAATGTAGACAATTGTGCAACCATCAGCACAATCCAGTTCCGTAGCACTTCTATAACTCTATGAAGTTTCACACAACATTTTATTTTATTTTATTTTATTTTATTTTATTTTATTTTATTTTATTTTATTTTATTTTATTTTATTTTATTTTATTATTTTATTTTATTTTATTATTTTATTTATTTATTTATTTATTTTTTATTATTATTTTTTAAAAATATGTCTTTATTGATTTCAGAGACAGGAAAGGAGAGGGATAGAGAAATAGAAACATCAATGATCTGCTGCAGCCCGCAACCGGGGCATGTGCCCTGACCGGGAATCGAACCCCGATCGCCTGGATCCTAGGTCGATGCTCAACCACTGAGCCACGCCCGGCCGGGCTCACATGACCTTTTAGAGTCATTCTCTGCTCCTACCCTGAGCCCTAAGCAGGTATTGATCTGCTCTCTCTCTCTCTAGCTTCCTAACCCTTAGGGAAATATTTTAGAGCATTATATAAAATACTTTAAAATTTGTCATGGAAAAAATATCATTTATATTCCAAGAAAGACTGAAAAATAATTATGTCTGAAATCAGAGTTCCCTTCATCTTTTTATATCCATTGTGTAATTTCCAAGGTCATTTTTTCATTCAAGTTTTATTGCTGGAAATCTTATAAGGTCAGAGAACAGCTAACATGCATCATTGAATCCATAGGGGCTGTCACACAGAATCTTAGCACAATTCATTCCCAAATAATGAAGTAAATAAGTGAAGTTAAAGATGTTCACCTTTGACTACTCTAAAATATCTCCCACACTATTCTGACCACAGTGCCTGAAAATAGTTCCTTTATAATGAAATAATCTTTAAGCTTCATGTAACTCAATGATCTGTTACTAGTCTCTCCTCTTTAAAAAGTTGTATTTTCACATAAGTACAAACAATAGATATTCATGGGAAATGTGAACTGTTCTCATCCTCTGATAATATGCTTTAGAGAACATAAAGTTAGAGAGAGAAAGGAAAAGGAAAAAAGTGCTGAGTTCTTTAAAATAAACTTAGTGTCATCTTTAAGACTGTGGTCCATTAATGTTTGTAAAATAAATGTGTTTAAAATGAGGACAAGAATAAGGCTGAAGTGTTCTAGGAGAGTTAATTGACTGATGATTATTTCCATTATTATAAATTTTATAGCACCTAATTTATTCTAGTAGATTTTTTATGATCCCCTTTCTTTCTTTAAATTTATTTTTTCTTAAACAAAATGAGACCATCTCTAGAAGAGATGAGAATTTTAATCAGGAAGCTGTGTAACCAATGGGATGGTAAACTTTTCATCAAATGATGATAGTCAAGGAACTCCTAGAAACACACTCAGCACATGTGGGATATTGGATGGAGATATTCTACTGTGACTGAAGAGTCATCTTTCCTAAAGCTGACACATCCATGGTGAGCTAATGCCAAGACAAATGCAGGCTGAACTGTAGCCTGGAAATACTTAAACATATTATTTGAATTCTCAGAAGTATCATTTTTACTTAAAGTAAACATTGGCATGCAAAGCCAATAGCCTGAGTAATCCGGTCTTGAAGTGTAACTTTATTTGTTATGGGGATTTGCTCAGGGAAGAGAAGGGGAAAAAAATAAACCCAACCCTCCTTCTAGTGCAGAGAGAAAATAGTTGTTTCTGCAACACTGGAGACATTATTTGAGGCCATGTAAGTGACACTGCCTCAAGCTACTTTAACAATTCTCAACTAAAATTTGATTTAATTGTTTTTAGTTTTATGTTTCATTGGCACAGGCACCCAGGATGACTATTGTCTCTTTATTAGCAGATGGATACTAAGCTCTACCAAAGAGAATCTCAGGCTGCAGCCAAGTAGCTGGGTCAGTCACTCTGAAACCAAAGCAAGAGGCTCTTATAATTCTCCAATGAGTTTCTTCTCTTGAAGAAGGTGGAGTTGTTGAGCACTTTATAATCCAGGTGTCATCAACTTGGAATCCATGGTTTACGAGTCCTAGGGCCCTCTGTAATTTGTGAATGTGTGTAGATCTTTACTGTTTTGGGGTAAAGAGTTCATAACGTTAATATGATCCACAGAGTGATGTATGACCCAAAGTAGTTTACATAGGAAGCACTTTATTGCACATCCCTACCCTTGTTTTGACTGGAGTCCTCCCCTATCTGTGGCTCCCCATTGCCTATGGAACTATTCAAAATCACTAATTAGACACTTGACTACCTTTGAGCACTTGTCTTCCATCCCCAGCTTCTCCGCCCCTCCCATTACACTTCTAGGCTGTGCCATTGAAGCGAGAACTGGGCATTGAGATTTTGTTTTTCCATTATGGGTGTACTGTACAGCATTCCTGAAAATACTCTATTTTATTATTTTATTTTATTTTTAATATGTTTTTGTTGATTTCAGAGAGAGGAAGGGAGAGGGAGAGAGAGTTAGAAACATCAATGATGAGAGAGAATCACCCTTCAGCTGCCTCCTGCACGCCCCCTACTGGAGATAGAGCCTGCAACCCATGCATGTGCCTGGCTGGGAATCAAACTGTGACCTCCTGGTTCACGGGTTGAAGCTCAACTACTGAGCTATGCTGGCCAGGCAACTTAAAAAAACATTTAAATCCTCACCTAAGGATATTTTTTCCATTGCTTTTCAGAGAGTGGAAGGGAGAGAGAGATAAAAGCACCCATGTGAGAGAGACACATCGATTGGTTGCCTCCTGACCAGGGCTGGGGATCAAGCCTGCAACCGAGGTATGTGCCCTTGGCCGAAATCGAACCCAGGACCCTTCAATCCGCAGGCCGATGCTTTAGCCACTGAGCCAAACCGGCTAGGACCAGGCAATTTTTTATGAACTGTATTCTTTTAACAATTCTTAGGGCTTATTTTATTTTGAAATATCCAAATTTGGAATAATTGCTCTTAAATTGTACCTCGATGCATTTCCAGTCCTCTAACTATTCCTTTTCAGTTTCTTTTGATGGTTTCCCTTCATTGCTCTAACCTTTAAACCACTAAGTTTTTCAGAGTTCATCCTTAAGCATCTTCTCTTTTTTATCTGTATAGTAGTTTGTTTCTACATAGCTCCTCTAGACCCAAGGTTTTAAACACCTTCTATGTGATGGTGAACCTCAATATTAGACTTCCAGCCCAGACCTCTACCCTAAACTACCCTTCAATACTTCCACCACCAATAGCCTGGTTCAACCTGTATCATTTTTTGCCTGGATTGTTGCAATAGTCTCCTGGCTGGTTTCTCTGCTTCCAGTCTTGTCCTTTTCAGTTTAAACAGCACAGTCAAGGTGACAAAATTGAGATATAAGTCACATCACTTTACTTCTGTGTTTAACCCCACCCCCACCCCAGTGACTTTCCATCACTCTCAATATAAAAGCAAAGTCATTTGTAGGACCTACGATGGACCTCCCCTTATTTCTCTGACCTCACCTACTACTATGCTCACCTTCACTCACAATTTCAGCAATATTTTACATGACCTAAATGGGGCAAACTATTTCTATGCTTTTTAAAATGTGCTATTCTAAAAATAGAATATGCCTGTATCAATTGTGAAGGTTTGATGATAGAACATACTTCCCTGCATTTAAAAAAGCATTTGTTCACACACTATTTAACAGGCATTTCCATAAAATGCACTTCAGTGTTTTATGTCAACTGCAGAGGTAGATTAAAGCTGGCAAATCCCTCCAAGGTGGAAAGAATTCTGCTGGTAGAAACTCTGGCAATGGTTCACTCTCGTTATGCATGTTACAGTTGGTATTTGGCTCTTGGGGGTAACCCAACTATACACATCATGGATGCTTTTGCATGGAGAGAGCCCACAAACTATAGCTGAAGTAAAACAAGCCCTTCTACTTTTTATATCACATGAGCTTCACTAGTAGAGCATGTCTTAGGCAGCCTGGGCATCTATAACAAAAACACCCTAGACTAAGTGGCTTAGAAACAACAAAAAATTTATTTCTCACAGTTCTAGAAGCTGAAAGCCTAAGATCAGAGTGCCGGAATGGTGGAGTTCTAGGGAGGCCTCTGACATCTCTCTTGTGACTTCTTTTTTGTTTGCTTTTTCTTTAGAGAGAGAAAGAGTAAAGAAAGAGAGAGAAACATCAATGTAAAAGAAATATCAATTGGTTACCTCTGGTATGCACCCTGACTGGGGATTGAACCACAGCTGAGTATCTACCCTGACCGGGAACTGAACCTGCAACCTTTTGGTGCATGGGATGATGCTCCACCCAACTAAGCCACCCTGCCAGGGCTCTCTTGTGACCCTTGTAAGGACACTAATCCCCTTCATGAGAGCCCCATCCTCGTGACCTCATCTAATCCTAATTTTCTCCTGAAGGTCCTACCTTCTAATACTATCACACAGTTGGAAGTAGGGTTTCAACCTATGAAATTGGGAGAAAACAAGCATTCCTTTCATAACATAACATATCACTTTATAGTACCCTCTTACGATATTGTGCAATAGTAATCTTGTCTAACAGGTTTGTTTGTCACTACCCAGCATTGAAATAAATATGAAGCATGTTTAGTATGACTTTAGACAAGAGGCACAATGATATAGTAGCCAGAGTCAGTCATTGTACAAATACTGGCATAAATGAATCAATTTTATTACACGTTTTATTTTTTATTTTTTTATTTTTTTATTGCAGCTTACATTCAATATTATTTTATATTAGTTTCAAGTGTACAGTATAGTGGTTAGACAACCATATAGCTCACAAAGTATTCCACCCACTATTTCCAGCATCCACGTGACACCACGACTCATAGTCGTTATGAGTCAGGCTAGTAAGCCAGGACAAGCGGAATAGGGAAACTGAGACAGATTGTTAAACAGCAGTTTGCAGCCACCTAGTAAATCCTATCTTCCCTAAACCAAGGACACTTAAGAGTAAATGGTTTGTACTTCTCCTCCCCAACCAGAGGGTAAATAGCTTAAATCGCCCTACTCAAGGAGACAGCAGAAATCCAACTAGTGACATTTGCCAACAACACTCAAGGACAGATGAAGTTATGAGAATAAACCTCACTTCGATACATCTGCATAAAGCTGGTGAATATCCTATTGAGATCCTCTCCTAAGACCTCCCCTAACACCAGCCTTTAACATTCCTCAAAAACAAACATTCCAGTGCATGCTCTCCCCCCCAGGAATACTCTGTGTGTCCACCCCCTCCCATACCCCAGTTCACCTTCTTTTCCCACAGCCCACAGAAATGGATCTCCTAAACTCTAAGGGACCCCGCGAGGTTTGCAACCAGGGCAGCAATGGGCAGTGGCAGTTCACCCCAGGCAAACCCCCTGAACCTGTCCCCAAGGACCCCTTTCCTCTGACCGTTTAGCGAGTCAAAGCAGACAAGCCTAGGCTCATTTCCTCAGCCCTTTCTTTTTTCACTGTCTCCAAAAATTCACCTGGACTCCTGTTGTGAAATTTCTCCTGCACCAAGTCAAGAACCCACACACTATCAGCTCAAGGCCAGGTCCTCTTTCTGGTAACAATTTTCGGTAATAATCACAGTATTGTTGCGTGTTTTCTTAAAAGCCAAATATTTTTTTAAAAGCTGGTCACTTATCAAGTTCTTAAACATTGATTATAAGATACTAGACATGCTTTGAATGCTTTCATTTTACATGCTTGCTCATGTCAACCACAAGAAGATCCTATATTCCAGTCCCTGAACCACTGGCCTAGAAATAGTTTTCAAACAGGGAAAACAGGTAGGTATAATATATCTTGTTCTTGGTTAATCAAAGCTGACTCCTGGTAATCAGTACTTCCCTTTAACCTACTCATGTTATCCAATAGTTCTTTAGGCATTATTTGTCAGAAATTGACTTAAAGCTTACCAATTTGTCTTTTCTTTTTATAAAACATTGCATTAGTTACTTTATAGCTTTTTGGCCCTTTTTACATTGCCCAATATTTATTAAAGATCATTAAAGATTATTCAGTAAATATATTTGCAAGTCTTTTTAAATACATTAGATTTTATTGAAAGGAAGGCATTATTATTATTTGAAATTTTAATCTAGTATTAGTTCAGGGTAAACTAACAGCTATTACAAATACCACGGTCCCACCCCACCCCCACCCTTCCACCCCATCCCCACCCTCACCTTCCCACCCTCCCACCCCACCCTCACCCTTCCACCCCACCCCCACCCTGGCCAAATCAATGGCTTAACATAATCCACATTCATTTCTTAATTTCTTACTCATACTAATTCTAATATGAATGGCAACTATCAGGCAACTCTACCAAAATCTTTCCTCAAAAGGTGACTTGAGGATCCAGCTCCTTCCAGCCAGATTCTGGGGGGAAAGGTATGGGGTGGATGGGGTCAATGGGGGGGGAAAAAGGCGACATATGCAATACTTTCAATAATAAAGATAAATTAAAAAAACAAAACAAAATTTGTACTACAGGAAAAAAATACAAGAGTAAACAGAAACACAGTGTGTTCTTCCTAGACATGGAGAAAGAGGGATGAAAGGAAAAAGTTATGTGTTAAAAGTTTTTTCTCTCTTTTTTTTCTCCCAAATCTGAAGTTCTTAAAAATATATGTAAAAGCTCAAAATGCAATGAAAACTCAGGGAAACGAGAACCGAGTTCTTGCATACATTAAATATCTATTTTAGTTTAAAAAAAAGAAAAAAGAAAAGAAAGATTCTGTTGGATTCCTTACCTCTGGCTTGTGGCCAAGAGAACAAAGAGAAAGCCAACCAAGGATCTCCGATCTTGTGCAGGGGATTTTTGGAGCCCAGACTAAAAACCTTTCACCACCTTGAATTGCCTAGAACTAGATGTGTGGCTGGGAAATGTAGTTTTTCGTTATTCAGGAACAAAAATGAAATGGCTGTGCACACTTAGCTTTGGCTCAGCCATAACTGTCTTCCTTGCTAAAGTTTTTCCACCTCTTCAGATTAAATACCAGTCTTCTGATAAACAAAAGAGTAGAAATGGAAATTGAATGGTTATACCTTCACAAACCTGTTATGACTCTTCCCTCAATCAAAAAATTTTAAAATAAGATTTTTGGGTTGACATTTTCACGTTTGAGTTTCAGCTTATTCTGGGCATTGCCCTTTCTGATTCAGTTTTTAAGGGGTTTGGCCTCTGTGCCCCGTTTTTTTCACAGGGTCTGTGTCCCTGTTCTATCTTCTGCACACGTGCTCTTGAAAACTGGGCTCTCTGTGCAGCCACAAGGCTCCTGTACCTTAGTTCTAATTATTGTTCTTTACTCCAGTTTCCACAGAGATCTTCTCATGATCATGTGCACTTTCACATGTCAAAGTGCTGTTTTCTTCTGTTCAGAGTCTAGCCTGCAGTAGCAGATACTTTGTCTTCCTTTACCCTCTTGCAATATGTCCTTCCTGATCCTGACAGGTTGTACTGTCCCTTGTCTATAAATCGTATGACCACACAATACGCACACACCATTTGTCACACTGTCTGTACACACAGCATTGCCATTTACGGTTCCTCATTGCAGGAAAGTTCTGCAGAAGTCCTTCCTCACCCTCCGTGGGGATGAACACATGCCTATTGAAAACCCATAGGCCTTCCATATGCTGGTTTATGTTTATGTCCTTGAGGTTTCCTTCCTCTTTACCAAGACTTCAAAGCTAGAGGCAGCCTTCGGGCAATGTAATTATATAGAATGCATTTCACTGAGGTGGAAAAGTTACCCCTACTAAGCAATACATTTTCACCCTCAATATAAATGTGTAAGATACTTTGGGGCATTTTCTTTAGAAGAAAGTTTTAAATAAAGAGACTGTTTTGGGGTAATATTTTAAAAACAAAATAACATTGGTTAAAAGTGTTGCATGCCCTAAAAAAAGAGTAATAAAATTGAGAGTACTAGGGTTTTAATGATTGATTTTAAATTGAGCTGTTACTCAGAAGTAAAGCAACAGTACTGAAATTTTTGGGTTCCTTTGTTTTCCCAGGTGTTAGCAATCCCTCCAGGCTTAACTGGCTTTGTGTTTACTTCATCCTGTGGATCATTAATAATGACAGTAAATAAAACCCAGCCTAGGAAGCTAGTTCTTTTAATCTGACAGGTCCTCAAGAAACAGTCACACCTCGAAATGAAGAAATACCTGCAGCCAGGACTCCCTCAATTTCCCGTCTAATAACTGAGCTATTTAGCAATAAAATTTATTTTTATTTAAATGCTTTGAAAGAGCCTTGGCAAAGAAGCCCGCAGCGCCCAATCCCCTGCAGCGCTGGGCACTGTCTGCCGCACACCCTCCCTCTCTGCTGCTCTCACATCCTGAGTGCCACTTCCTTGAAGAAGATGGCACTGAAATGGTTTTTCTGCTTACTGCTTGGTCCTTCGGTGTGAACTCATTTTGCCTTTATTTTGGTTAAACATCTGTTTTGCCTTTATTTTGCTTAAACATCTGTTTAACACAGATATATATTTTAGGAAAAATAGAAAAATTAGGAAGAACATCACTCATAATTTCCCCATGCAGGTGGTCAACTGGTATGTGCTATAATTAAATTTTTCTGTGAATGTTATTCCAAATGCATCCTGATCCCTAGCCCCCCTCCCCATGCCATCAAGAAATTTTGCAATTATTTTCTCCTTGCTGTAGTGTTTCCTTTGTGGTCTAAATATATATAAAAACATCTACATAATACAAATTAGTTTGCTTTTGTTTGTATTTAAATTTCATAAAGATGATGGCATGGACTGAATTGTCCCCCAAAATTCATATGTTAAAGCCCTACACCCCAGTGTAACTGTTTCTGAAGGTAGAGTCTTTAGGAGGTAATTGAGATTAAATGAGGTCATAAAATTAGGACCTTAATCCAACAGGACTGCCACCTGATTAGAAGAAAAAGAATCTCTCTTTCTCTTTCTGCCATGTGAGGTTACAGCTAGAAGGCAGGAGGAGATTTCTCACCAGGAACCAATTCCGCTGGCACCTTAATCTTCTCAGCCTCCAGAATTGTGAGAAAATATATTTCATTGAGTAGTTGTTTTCATATTGATTTATAATACCTCTTTATATATTAAGCATATGCTTATCTGACTCTTTTTTCATTTTTTATTAAATTAATTGGGGTGATATTGTTTAATAAGATTATATTTGACTACATAAAAGTTAAGGATGTTGGTTTGTATTGCAAAAGATACCATAACAAAGTCAGTAGAGATATAGTTTTGGAAAAAAGATTTACAAAGTTTCTGAAGAGTTATGACACATTATAAAGAACACATAAAAAGACCAAAAAAAAAAGACAATCCAATAAAGATATGAACATATAAGTTTGTGAGAACAAATCTGTGTACAAAAATATGAAAAGATGCTCAAGCTCACAATCAGATGAATAGAAATTGATGTAACTAATATTATATACAAAATCATTTGGAAAAATTAGACAACAGTGGATAGCATATGGATAAAAGTTGCAGGCTCATACATAACAGTATAAATATAAGTGGTTGCAGTCATTTAGAATAAAATCCAGCAAGATTTATTCTTTTTTTTTTTTTTGAATTAACATAGGTACATGCTGCGGGTTCATTTGTGTCCACAAAAAAGCATATTGATATCCTAACTTTTAGTACCTGTGAACTGGACCTTATTTTGGAAATAGGGTCTTTGTAGATGCAACTAAGATGCAAATTAACATGACATCATACTAGAGTCGGGTGGACCTTTAATCCAATATGACTGGCATCTTTTTTTTTTTTTAAATATGTTTTTGTTGACTTTTAAAGAGAGAGGAAGGGAGAAGGAGAGAAAGAAACATCGATGTGAGAGAGTAACATTAATCAGCTGCCTCCTGCAAGCCCCCCACTGGGGATGGAGCAGGCAACTCGGGCACGTGCCCTGACCAGGAATCCAACCAGAGACCTCTTGGTGCATGGGTCAGTGCTCAACCAACTGAGCCACATTGGCCAGGGCTGACTGGCGTCTTTTTAAGAGAGGAGAAGAGACACAGAGTCAGACACACAAGGGAGAATACCATGTGAGGATGCAGGCAGAGATTGAAGAACTGCAACTATAGGCCAAGGAACACCAAAGTGTGACAGCCCCCGCCAAAAGGTAGGAGGAAGAGGCAAGAAAGGGTTCTGCCCAGGGTCTCAGAGGAAACGTGGCCATGATGACACCTTGATTTCAGACCTCTACCCCCCAGAACTGTGAGAGAAGAGGTTTCTCGTCTCTGGAGCTTTCTTACGGCTGCCCTAGGAAACCAGTACAATATTTGACATTGAAGTCCTGCTTGTGAAATCTCTCCAGTGGAGAAAATTACGAGCATTTCATTATATATGTACAAGGGTGTTTATTGCAACCTTCATAGTAATGGTGCAGTGAGCAAATAAACAAACAAAAAGGGAAATAACCCATTAAGGGAAATAAATTATGATGAATATATATATTGAAATATGCTGTTATTTAAAATAGAATAAATCATAACTGTATAAGTTGAGTTAGAAGGGTTTGTACAATATTTTAGTGAGAAATGCTAAGATTCAAAAAATCATGCATACTCTGACATTGTTTTCATAAAATTAAAATAAAAAGCCCTATACATCTATACATGTGCGTGAGTGTTTCTGCATGTGTGTGTGTGTGTGTGCACGTGTGTGTGCTTTCATAGAGCTGCTGCCTGACAAGTGGCAGGATTTCCCAACCCTGCTATGCAATTTTGAAACTTCTCCAACTCTTGTCAACCCAAGAAAGTGCCCCATGGGTGATGGTGATCCCCCTTGTGGGGAGCAGTCAAAGGCCCTGTGGTGGTGGCAGGATTTTGTCTTGGTCTGGAATTTTCAGCCAGACAAAGCTATCTGAATGAGGCCATCTGTGTCTGGAAAACAAGCTTTGAGTAGAAGTATCCCTCATTTTCTGGGCCCAAAACCAAGGGCAACCTTCATTCTTCCTCAATAAAAGTTATGAACAAGCTCTACAAAGAATCTCCATTTCTTTCCCCTAACACTAACTCCTTTCTGAGGGTGCTAAATTTCTGCTTGCACTTAGTAAGTTACTCAATAAAAATTTGTTGAAGTAACATGACTTAATCCTGAAAAATCTCTGACATGTGGACGAACTTATTCTACATGCACACAATAATACTCAATAAATATTTATTGAAATAAGGAGGAAAGCATCCCACTTTATACAAATTTTAAGAGATATTGCTTAAAATTTTATGGTATATGGATGCTTCACATAGCTTCAACATTAATAAGGATTTTTAATTATTTTTCATTTATTTTTATTTGCCATTTCTGTCCATTTTTGTGAAGGAGAAAGGGAATGCCTGCTCCAACATCATCTTCTTTCATCAAAATCTCTTATCTTGGCTATACTGAAATCTTTATGAATTATATGTACTTAATCTGACAACCTACTATGTCTTGTGTATACTTCTTCTTTCTAGCTTCAGTGTGCTTCCTACAATAACATAAGCAGCATTTCTTAATCCCAAACACACAATGAACCCTGAAGTAATAGAATTATTTCTGAAAATTTTAACTTGTCATACCAGAGATTATTTTCCAATGCCCTCCAGAACAGACCTGCACAAAGAACTACTTTGGGCTCATAAACAGCCACCTTTTCCATCCCACCTTCCAAAAGCCACACCCAGTAGAACCTCTCTGAATGTCCAGTGTTTTATCTGACCGAGGAGCAGATGAAAAAGCATTGCTCCTGACCTGACAATTTTAGTTAAAAATTAATCTTAACCAGTATATTTTGAGGAAATTTTAATTCTATTTATTTTGGTGATAGATGAAGTGATTGAAATTAGTGTTGTCTATGATCCCAACGGCAGGTACTTCCTGTGTGTTGTTATATAATTGTTTTATAATGTTATATCATTATTTTCCAGATTGCTAAGCCTCATTGCAGATCTGCTAAGGGTGGAACAAAGGGATATGTATTTTAACAATCTCTTTTGGGTTTTACATACACTAAAGTTTGCCCAACATTGCATAAAACTCAGAGTTGAAGATATAATATTTGCTAAATAAATGTTTGAGTAAAAAAAAAAGTCTGGGCAGCCTTACATCTTAATTTTTATCTATGGTAGTGGATTTGTGATTAGAAACAAATTAGGGATTGGTAAAATAATTTCTTAAATATTCATTGATTACTACGAGTATACAATCCAAATTTTCCAGGTGAATTTACATTTTCTCCTAATTATAATAATCTGTTTTGGGAGGATACATGAGATGAGAAATATAATCAGAATATGATTTTAACTTCTGCAGAATCTCAGAAAATAAAAGAATGTAGGACAATCCAGTAGTCTTTAATCAAACATCATCTGAATTTTTTTTTTCATTTTTGGTTGAGTTGTCTTCTTTCAAAGCCTTTTATCTTTTTCTTTCTAACAAACTTCCAGTTTTACTTGATGACAATCCCAATTTTACCCAAACCTCATAATTCTGTAGAAATTAAATTGAAAATATAAAGGTCTAAAATATGATTTATACATTTCTCTTATGTAAATGAGACATAAAGCCTGCACTATAGGCTGGTTCTAAAAATACCTTGATGTATTTAGATTATACAAAGCAAAGACAATGTATGTGTATTATCTTTAATCAACGTGTGTGTATGTGTATACTTTGTGGGAAGAATATGGACTATTAAGTTCAGAACAGCAATATATATTACAACATCCAGAATATTAATCAAAATAGAAAACAATTATAATTTATTCAATATCAAAATATGTAATGAACACATACTGTGTTTCATTGAGTAGTGGGAGATGCTGAGGATAAATTTATATTTTAAAAATATAATGTGGTAAGGGCTGCAATGGAGATCTGCAAACAGGATGACCAAATCACAGCACGGGCACCAATAAAACCAAAGTCTTTAATCTAAACTCATTTCAAGCCTCACATTGATCACCGAGTTCACGAGAGCAGCAATAGTGGGTGAGACTGTGTGAGCAGGGAAGTGGTCATCCAGGTCTAGCAAGTCTGGTAACTTCAAGTTATGTTTTTCTTTAAACATAACTTGATCATGTTGAACATGATTTTGCTTTTAAAGATCCACAGTAAGAAGTTAGCTGCTCATCTGTTCAACCAACTAAACAGAGTAGAGTGTAAATAGGTCAGAACGTGTCCAGTGGGACCTCTGAGTTCTTCCAGAAAACTGGTAGAAACAATTTTGTCCCCTAAAGGTAGTTTTTGTCACAATTCCCAGTAATTGAAATTTTCTATGGTTGTTAAAGAATCGTTAAAAAGCTGTTTCTTCATCAATTAGAATCTTGCTGCCAGATTGTATGACATTTGGTGAACCAGCTTTAATTTGTTATACATTGTTCCCAGAAGGTGAGATGAGATTACAGGGACTTACGTGTTGAGAGATGTATTTTACATCTACTTCTCCTGATACCTTTCTAGTAATTCAAATAGAACGCCATCATCTTGATTAGTTAATCTTTCCACATCAGCATTTTTAGATGGTACTTCATGAAATTTTTACTACAATTAAAAATGCAATTAAATGGATTATCTAAATCAAAGTCAATCTTTAATTACTGCCTGCTATCTAGATCCTTATTTCATGATAGAACAGATAAAATTCTAACAATTGCGGTGCTAATGCCTTCATTATTACAAACATAGTAATACCAGTCTTTGGAGGCTCATCTCATTTCCTATCAGTTCCTTTATAGGTTTTCATTGAGAGTTTGCTTCCTTTAACAACCATGTCTGCTTAGTCCTGAGCAGGTAATTTTATGCTTCTCCTAGGAAAATTTAAATGATACAAAGTTCATCTGGTTAATCCCGGGCCTTTCATGTAAAAGGAATGAGTGCCTCAATACTGAAGTTGTTCTAGTAATTTTTTGCTTTTTCCCCCTCCATTGTTATCTACTGCAGAAACAATTGAGAAAAGAAAGAAAACGCTTGTTAAGTTTACTCACCATCACATCAAATCTTTACTTTCCAAGTTGTACAGCATTTTCTAAACCATGTCGATTTGCTGATAGCATTTCACATTTGCAGTTTAATTTTTTCATTAGTATCAATATTGGTTAGTGACATAAAAATTCATGAACTTGATAAACCAAAGGGCCTTCACTTCAATGTTCAATAACATGCACTTGTTATGTAACAGTGGAAAAGTTCCTTAAACTCTGTGAGACTCTGTTTCCTCTTCTGTAATGTGAGAATAACAAAAGTATATACCTGGAGGCATTATTGTAAAACTAAGAAATGATTTATATAAATTTCCTGTTGCATAGTAGGTACTCAGTAAAGAGTGGCTATTTTTGTTATATCTTAAATATTTTCATGTTGCCACACAACCTTTCTGACTGTCAAGATAGCATCTTAATCTAGGAGTCTGCAAATATTTTACAATAAAAAAATCTTGATGGACTCTGAGGTTGGATATGTTGGTGTTTTTCCAATCTCTCAATGTTTGCATATATAATAGTGTTTGCCTACTATATTTAAGCAATATCTGATATTAAGTACATGTAATCCTGAAAAGTCTTTATGAAACATCTAACAGGATATGGCATTATATCAATCTTTTTATAAAGTCAGTTAAACCAAAATAGTCTTTATCTTCTGGCAACTTAATCTCCAACAAAACATTGATAATAGACTAAGTTTTTAAGGGATCAAAATAAATAGTCAAGAAATTAAATGTTATCATTGCATTTAATAAAAAAACAAATGCTTTTAAAGAGCCGATATGTTATTTTTAAACCTGCCTATCAGTGGAAACTCTAACTCTTCCATGACACAGAGAGGGCTTACTTAGCAATATGAAAATTCTGAAATGTCCTGTTTCACTGAAGGCAGAAAAATGTAGTAACCTGTGGGTGGCATACTTGAATTAAAAAAACTAAATGAAAAATTAGAAACTCCCATAATGATGATTGAGGGAATTAGTCCAGTTCTGGTGGTGCCGTGAGTGGCAGATCAAGCAAAGGTGAAGATGTTGATGTGACAATGACCAACCTAGCTATGGAGAAGGAAGTGTGCACAGCGAAGCTAAAAATAATG
Source organism: Miniopterus natalensis (assembly GCF_054644295.1). NCBI lineage: Eukaryota > Metazoa > Chordata > Mammalia > Chiroptera > Miniopteridae > Miniopterus > Miniopterus natalensis. The sequence goes on from NC_142081.1 coordinate 128,348,950, forward strand.
ATTAGGATTTCTCAGGGCTAAAATGATCCAGTCTACATGGATAAATGATTAGGATGTCTGTGAACTTACGACTAGTTTTCTTACATTGAGTAGTTAACAACTTGTCTTCTTCACATTGCAGTTCTCCACAGACAGCTTTGACTTGGGTTAAAAAATGTGTATCCTCATTGTTGTTCCTTTTATTGTGGAAGAAAAATAGATTCTCCAAGGATTACTGCCTTTTGTACCATGATGAAGCTTAAAAAAACTAACAACTCTTTCAAAATGTCTTACAGATTGACATTTTAGTTCTCATGCTTTCCTTAGAGATAAAATATTATCAAAATCCAATAGCCAGATATATTTTATAATGTCACCAAATGCTGTATAAATACCACTTTCAATGTTGGGTCTTTTGAGTTCACGGAGGAGAAAGCCAGAGGCAGTGCTCTTTTGCTAGAAAGAACAGCATATAATCAATAAGATAATACCAACCACAGAGCCTCTGGGTACATGAGTAACAGGTGAAATCTAAAAATAAAAAAATTAGAAAACTACATTTAAAATAGCAGTATTCATGAAGAAAAATCTTGCAGAATAATTCCTTTTAGTTTGAATCAACTTGAAAAATATGCATTTTGAAAATGAGAAAAATGCCTGAGGAATAGCTAATGCATACATTTTATCTCTAATTTAGGGATAATTAAAACAATGTACTGCTCATGTAATAGGAGCCTAACCCTTGATTTGTAAAATGAAAACAAAAATGTGTACTTTCTGGAATGACCCAAATAATGTTCATCATTTTTTTCCTCGAGACAGTTTTAATAGTTTAATCTTATAGCCTACCATATCTTATAGCCTACCATATCTTATAGCCTACCACACCTTATAGTCTACTATATATTAATTTCCTAAAAGGGTCAATCCCTTCTTCCTAATTAAGCTAGTGGACAAAAAGAAGAGAAAACAACACACAGCCAGATCAGAGATTTTCCTAAAGCAATTATTACTGAGAATATGATTTTTAATTAAGAAATATAGAATCAAATATATTTTAAAAAAGTAAATACTCTCTCTTAAGGTAGTTTGTCTTGGCCTGGGTAGTACAACTTACAAAATATTCTCCACCAATGCCTCCACCATTTTTAAAGCTTCATTTCTGACGGGTGCTGGTCACAGATATTACATTTCTAAGCTAGCATTATTAGATGATGACGATGAGTGGGTCACTCTAAAGAGATACCGAGTTTTTTCCCAGGGCTTGTTTCTAACGGTCTTTCAGCTAATCTTGTGCATACTCTCACTCTAGCTTTATTTCCTGGCATCTATCCTGCAATTTCTGAGATTGTTTTTAGCCTCATTAAAAGCATGACACCCAGGCAAAAGGAAATCATCTCATTATCTGTCCCTTAAAATACCACCCACCTTGATTTCAGAAAATTCTGCCTTGACTTTGCCATTGCTCCCATCATTGCCCCATCATTGCCACTCTTTTCTTTAGCACCACACACCAGGAAGGCCGAACTTCATTTCTGATCAATTTTTTCCTAAACGTGTTTCATTTGCCACAAGCATATTGATTTATTGGTGAAAAAATTAAAGTTAATTCTACTCTTCAGTAAAGTTCAACTTCTTTATTATTTATGCTAAAGTAACACTAGAAACTGGTCTCAATATTCACCTTGATATTTTACAATTAGGCTCCCTGCAGAACACTATTACTATGGACTTCCCCATAAATGGGCTGAACACAAGATTTATTGTCCAAATGGGGACGCTTTGAGAATGAAAGAAGGTGCTAGTGATCGTTATGTATGGACAGTAGCCATAAACCAGGACTCTCCCAGGAACACTGGGGCATAGCATCACCCTGCTTCGAATGTGTGGGGACCATGAACACTCAGTACTAATTCATGTTGAGAAGATTTAAGTGGAAGTGATTATGTTTACCTCCCTCTCCCACTCCCATTTCTCCTGAACCCGGCTTCCTGTTGTAAGCCTATTCTTATGCTTAATTTTCTTCACACCCATGTAGCTGAAAAGGGTGCCCCTGCGCTGATCTTAGAATATGTCACAGAATAGAACGCACAAATATTTTTCAAAGTTCGAAAAGGGGTCTAGGGAACAGAACTATTGGTGAGTTTTTTAGGGAATATGGCAGTCTTATTACAACCTATAAGTTTATTTATATTTTGATAGATGCCAAAGACTGGTTTTATCTGAATTAGTCGTAGATTGATTCCTCAGAGTTTGGGAGGAGATGCCTGGGAACTGAGCTTACCCCAAGCTGAGAGCAATACCAACATGTTCAGTTTCACGACTATTACCCACCTAGAGGAAATAAGACAATCTACTCTCAGATACTATATTTTACTAGTAAAAAATTTATTTGCTTCTGAAACAGCCTTCCATACATCACAGATTACCACCATATCAGCAGTTGTTCTATTGTAAATGTGGTATGCCTGAGGCTACACAGTGCATATTGCATCTAGATTGAATCTAGAAAGAAAAACTTTAATCCTCTTGTAGGTATCTTTCTGATAACAAAAACCTTTGTTTCAAATTTTCTGTATCTCCATGAAAGATTTTTTTTGCTACAGTTATGAAATATGAAGTGTGATACATGAGATCAGACAGATCTTTGGCAGAGATAAAAACCACAAAGTTATATGCCCTTAAATAAATAAACTTGAGAGAGGGAGAATGTATGCATAATCATATGGTTGTACCAAGCATAAATCCACACCATTTTATGTGTTTGATTCAAAAAATCTGAATGTAGCACAGTATAGTAGTAACTTTTACTATTTGTCTTGTCCTGGTCAAGAATGACATCTGGGCTGGCCAGGTGTGGCTCAGCTGTTGAGCACTGACCTAGGATCGCGAAGATCTCAGTTTAATCCAGTTTGATTCCTGGTCAGGGCACATGCCAGGGTTGCGGGCTCCATCCCCAGTCTGGGGTGTGCAAGAGGCAGCCGATCAATGACAACTCTCTCATCATTGATGTTTCTCTCTCTCTCTCCCTTCCTCTTTCTCAAATCAATAAAAATATATTTATATAAAAAAAGAATGACATTTGTCCATTATTGCTGTTATTTTTTCACTCTCAAGATTGTAGGTGAGTATGAAGTTGCTCTTATCCTGTTATTATTCTGAATTCAATTTTCAGGCTTATGTTAATTATTAGAAAATCAAAGTAGCACTTATAACACAGTAATCAAATAATTTTCAACTAAACTGGTTGGCACTTTTCAGATCGAGGTCAACTTCAATTTGGGGATTAGTAGAACATATCCAATAGAATGCTAAACATCAGCCCCATCTTTAAAAATGACACAAACTCTCTCCTTTATTTTCTGTCTACATGGACTTTGTTGTATTTTTAAGCACATTCATGTTTACATATGTCCAGATATAGCCTTTAATGCAAATCTTTTTTCTCAGCATCACTGTTTTTAAGCAAAATAGGAAGTGCCTTAAAACTCTTATTCTATTTCATATAATTTACTTGGTTTACGCAGTACTTGAAATTAAGAGTATGTGAACTTGTCAATGTCCTCCATTTGAAATCCTGGGTATAATATCTGTGTATGAGAAGGAAAGGGGAAATGCAAAATTATGGTTGTGCATTTGAGAGAACAAAAAATTAAATGGGAGAATATTGAAAGAACTTATCATTCCACAATAAGTCCAAAGTAAAGATGACCTTCTCTTTAATCTAGATGTACTCATGAAAAGTGCTATATAGATTACATCTTTAGAAAAACAATATTTAATTCTTGAAGAAATATCAGTGATTTAAAGACCCATTAAATACACACCTAGTTTTCTTATGTGAAATATATTTAGATTCTGGATCTTCTTCTCTTCTTTACCTACCCTTTGTCAAGGGAATCTCACCAAGTCCATGGCTTTAAATAGTAACAACCTATTGTTGATACCCAGAATTATATCTCCCTGAATTCTACCCTGATCAACAGTGTTTATTTTTAGCTATTTTCACAGGAATGCCTAATAGGCTTCACAAATCTGACATGCAAAAAAGGGTTTTTCCATCCTATTAATAGGGTAACAGCATTTATCTAGAAGCTCCAGAGAAACCTGAGAGATAATCTTGATTTCCCCTTTGTCCCTTACTCACTTACCCCTCTTCCCCAATCCTTTCATCCACTTTTTGTGTGTGTGTCTATGGAAAACATCATGAACTTTTTTTTCTGTTTGTTTGTTTTTGTTTTTTAATTAATTTTTATTGTTGAGAGTATTATAGGTGTCCCATTTTTCCCCCACAATTGATCTCCTCCACTTTGCTCCCACACCTCCGCAGGCCTTCACCCCGTTATTGACTGTGTCCATGGGTTATGCATATATACATGTAATTTCTTTGGTTAATCTCTTCCCACCCTCCACCCTTCTTCCCCCTTTCCTCTGAAATATGATCGCCTGTTGCATGTGTCAATGTCTCTGGACCTATTTAGTTCATCAGATTCTTTTGTTCATTAGCTTCTTCTTAAAGAAGACCTTTCAACTTTTCCTGTAGTGCTGGTCTGGTGGTGGTGAACTCCTTTAGCTTTTTCTTATCTGTAAAGCTTTTTATCTGACCTTCAGTTCTAAATGATAGCTTTGCTGGGTAGAGCAGTCTTGGTTGTAGTTCCATGATTTTCATCACTTTGAATATTTCTTGCCACTCCCTTCTGGCCTGCAAAGTTTCTGTTGGGAAATCAACTGACAGTAGTATGGGGGCTCCCTTGTAGGTAACTAATTGCTTTTCTCTAGCTGCTTTTAAGATTCTCTCTTTGTCTTTAACCTTTGGCATTTTAATGATGATGTGTCTTGCTGTGGGCCTCTTTGGGTTCTTCTTGTTTGGGACCCTCTGTGCTTCCGGGACTTGTAAGTCTATTTCTTTCCCCAGGTAGGGGAACTTTTCTGTAATTATTTTTTCAAATAGGTTTTCAATTTCTTGGTCTCTTTCTTCTCCTCCTGGCACCCCAATAATACAAAGGTTGGGCCTCTTGAAGTTGTCCCAGAGACTCCTTACACTATCTTCATATTTCTGGATTCTTTTTTCTTTTTGCTCTTCTGGTTGGGTGTTTTTTGTTTCCTCATGTTCCAAATTGCTCATTTGATTCTCAGCATCCTCTACTGTTGATCCCCTGTAAATTATTCTTCATTTCAGTTCCTGTAGCCTTCATTTCAAATTGGTACTTTATTATGTTATCAATTTCTTCAGTTATTTCCCTAACCATCTGCTTAAACATCCTTATAAACAAAATTCTGAGCTCTGTATCTGTTAGCTTGCTTGGATCTATTTCATTTAGTTCCTCTTCTAGAGATGTCTTCATTCTTTCCTTTGTGACATGCTTTTTTGCCTCCACATTTTGGCTGCTTCCAGGTGTTTGTTTCTATGTATTAGGTAGAGCTGCTATGTCTCCTGGAGTTTGTAGAGTGGCTTTGTGTAGTAGGTGTCCTGTAGGTCCAGTGGCTCAGCCTCCCCAGTCACCTGAGCTGGGTCTTCTAGGTGCTCCCCTGTGTGGGCTGTGTGCACTGTCCTGTTGTAGTTGAGCCTTGGTTGCTGTTGGCGTCCCTGGGAGGAACTGACCCCCAGGCCAATCAGCTGTGAGGACCAGCTGCAACTACAGCCAGAGAGCTGCTGTGCTGGAGATACCCCTATGGAGCAGGATTTACTTCAGGGGAGCTTTGGTGTTCACCAAGTGCACCCCTTGAGTGTCACTCATGGATGTGGTAGGGTTGTAATCCAGCGTGGTAGAGTCTGAGCATCAGGTGCACTGTCTCTGGGGCCTCCCAGGAGGTACAAAGTCAGCCTGTGCCAGTGCTTTTCCCAGGGCCACCCGGCCTGAGCTGCAGAGCAAACCGTAGCTGGCTGCTACTTGTGCTGGGCTTGGAGGTGTCCAGGAGAGGCCAAGCTATGAGCCAATGTAGATTGCTGCTAGTGCCAGGCCTGGGGCCGCTTATCAAGCCGTATGGGGGATGTTGCTGCTTGTTTGAGAGATTCTAGGAAAGTCTTAAGCCTCAGGCTCGAGAGGCCACTTGCATAGAAAAGCCCCTGGAAATGGCCTGGATGAGCTGCAGGTGGGGAGGGGCGGGGCCTCCGGGAATCACGGGGCGGGGCCAAAGGTGCGAGTCAGGTGCTGGGGATTCAAATATGGCGCCTGCCTGCCAGCTGTGTGCGGGGAGGACTCGCCAAAGGAGCAATGGCCTTCTTCTGCCTGGGAGGAAGCTGCCCCTTCACCTCTCGCCCGGATTTCAGGCAGGTTAGTTCCTCCCCGAGTGTCCCGGGTCCTTTCCAGCTGCTGCCCGGCGCTGGGCTCAGCGGGAGCGTCCGAGTGAGTCCGTGCCGGGCCCTTTAGAGGAGCTGCTGGGGCTCCCACAGCCTCTGCGACCCTCAGGGACAGTCCCCGCTGGTTTCACAGCCCGGAGTTGTGGGGACGTCTCTTCCCGGCCTGGAGCCCTGGGCTGGGGGCCTGCTGTGGGGCTGGGACCCCTCCGTCCTCCGGGAAACCCTCACCGCTGAGATTCCCTCCCGGGTTTCAACCTCGGCACCGGGTGTGGGCCCGCGGCCGGGTCTCTGCGATCCAGCCCCGATCCGCCCGCGTCTCCACCCCTCCTCCTGGTCTCGGTGCTTCTTCAGCTCCCTGGTTGTGGGGCTTCTGTTCAGCCAGATCTCAGGAGGCTCTGAGTGACGGTGGTTCTGTATTTTAGTTGTGATTTTGATGTGGTTGTGGGAGGCGGCGGGTGCAGCTGTTACCTACGCGCCATCTTGTTTCTCTCCATCCACTTTTGAGTTTACCTGTAAAGTGTACACCGTTCTTCTCTATCGTCCAAATCTTTTCAAAAATCACTGTTGCACCTCTCTTCTTGGACTACTATAGCTCCCTGACTGGCCCACCTTCAGTTCCTATTATTTTTCTATTGTCTGTTCTCCACTTAGCAGAGAGACTACACTTCTTGAAATATATAAAAATTGTGCCCCCACTAAAATGGGACAAAGAAGACCCACTTGTTGATGAAATCCAACCGCTAAAGAGAAAAATAGAGGCATTGTGTTATTCATTTAAATATTCATTAAATTATTTTAGAAAACAGAATATAAATACTATAATGTTAGCCAACTAAATGTTGCCCTGGCCCATGTGGCTCGGTTGGTTGGTTGAGTGTCGTCACATGCACTGAAAGGTCACTGGTTTGATTCCTGGTCAGGGTACATGCCCAGGTTGCAGGTTTGATCCACAGGTGTGGTGAGTGTGGGAGGGAACCAATCGATGTTTCTCTCTCTCCCTCTCCTTTTCTCTCTCTCTAAAATAATCAATAAAAACATATTTAAAATAAATAAACAAATGTATGTGTGGTGTATAGAATGTAAATGGATAAATTTCGTAGTCTATAAATTTTACCTCAATAAAACTGTAAGAAGAAATAAATTGCTGTAATAAACCAAAGCATGATTAAATTTTGTGAGATATGTGACTATGGAGGTATAGTATTTAGAATGTTATTCAATGTTATCAATGACTGGTTACAACTGCTGTGAAAATTTAGGTTTACTGTTAAGTGTAGACACTGTGATCACAGATATTTTTCAAACTTGTCTTTGGGGCTAGTTTTTCTGTGGTGTGCAGTTTAGCATCAGGTTCTGTAGGAATGACCATAGTGTCCATCACTATGAATTCCACCCATTTTGAATAGGTCTCATTGGGCAATGATCTGCCCAAGGGAGGGTTAAGCTGTCCTTACTATTTCCTAGTTGTCGATGACAAGGCTTTCTTCACATGGAATCGATCAATGGATGAATTTTGAAGAGTTGATCCTCAGGTTTTCTACACTAAAGCATAGGAAAATACATATTTAAAAAATATACAAATAGAATGTGATGAGGTATCAAAGATATAGTATCTTTCTAAAACTTAAAGCAATAGGCAAATAGAAAGTGTTAATCATCTAAACTTTTTATTTATTTCTTATAGACTTTCCAAGACAAATATAATGAAAAATATAAATTACATATGTATGCATTTATACATATACACTTATATGTGCACAGTTGGCATACATATGCAGGTACATGCTCGCACTCATGCCTATCTATGCCTATACATAACACCTACAAAGATTTGTTCTATTTCCTTTTTTTAAATATATTTTTATTGATTTCAGAGAAAGGAAGGAAGAGGGAGAGAGATAGAAACATCACTGATGAGAGAGAGTCATTGACCAGCTGCCTTTTGCATGCCCCCCACTAAAGATTAAGCAGGCAACCCAGGCATGTGCCCTGACCAGGAACTGAACCCTGACCACTTGGTTCATGGGTCAGTGCTCAACCACTGAGCTATGCCATCTGGGCTAGATTTGTTCTATTTTCAAAGCTGGCTGTTATGGGTTGAAATGGGCCCCCTACAATTTCTATGTTGAAGATTTAACCCTCGGAACCTTAAATGTGATCTTATTTGAAGATAAGGTTTTTACAGAGGTAATCAAATTAAAAATGGGGCCATTAGGGTGGACCCAAATCCAACATGACTGGTGTCCTTATAAAAAGGGGAAATTCAGACACAGAGAAACACATAGAAAGAAGATGATGTGAAGAGACACAGGGAGAAGAATGCCATCTGTAAGTGAAAGAGAAAGCCCAGAGCAGATCCTTCTCTCAGAGCCTTAAGAAGAAACCAGCCCTGCTCATACCTTGATATGGATGGGCCTTCCACTTTCTAGAGCTGTGAGACAATAGATTTCTATAGTTTAAGATACCCAGCCTGTGGTTATTTTGTTACGGCAGCCTTAGCTAACTAATGCACTGGCCTAGGTAGGGTTTATACAATATAAACTAAAAATTTCATATGTCTAGACTATTTCATAGTCTAGATTTTTCTTGTTAAATTCAAATGGACTTGCTACTGAAATGCAAAATACAGTTGGAAATATATTGCAAGAATTGCAGTATATTGTAACTAAAAGAGGAGAAATAAAGATATACTCAATGTGTAACAAAAAAGAATTACAAATTTTAATCTTGACATTTCATAATAAAATTCTATCTGATTTTATAGATCCGATAGACATTGGAAGCTATTTAAGAAGGAGATTTAGGTGCAAATAAGCAAGTCATCAATGTGCATCTACGAGAGTTTGGATTCAGAATAGAAAAACATACTCTCTAATTCTGACATTATAGTTTTCCCAGGATATATTTCTGCAAATTCTTGTAAGCTTCTATAGAATGTAAACATTCACCTGGGCAGTTGCATATCACAGCAGGTATTAAATATAATGGACTTATACAGGTGGAGACATTATTTGGAAACATCTTAAAATATCCCCCTTGTTAGAAACCTTTGTTGTTTGCTAATATTAGGGGGTATTAAATAGGTTTACCTGATGACTGAGAATGAGTAAAAAGTACTCAGTAGTTTATTTTAGCTGTAACTTGTCCAGATTTTTTTTCATTATTCCAAGTGAAAACTTCTACTGAAGGAAGAAGTACTTAATCTTTAGAATGAACACTTCCCATTCCAAAATCTATTCCATTTCAGCCTATAATGCAGTAGGAGGGAAAAGAGAAATTTTGAAGAATTTGGGTGCATAGTGAATCTTAAGCTCCTTAACAAAATTTAAGATTCTGACATATTTAAGTTACTTTGAACATAGACTATAAATGGAATAACTATCCTAGAATATCTGGCGTTACTCTCAGATGCCAAAGTTCAATTTTACTAGTTATAAGCCTGTAAAATAAAGTTCTTAGACTTACATGCACATGTATGAATGGTGATCATCATTCATTATTCATCCATTTCCTAATTAGTGTTTGCACATGAATAAAAGTGCTAACAATATAGATAAAATGAGTATATATTTATGTATTTGTTAACAAATGTTTTATCTCTAACGTTATAACTATTGATCTACCTGTGTCTATCTCTATCTCTCTATCATCCTGCCCTTGAGCTTATTCTGTATGTAATTTGAATAAGTGTCATGCTACTTGATTTGCCTTCCTCTCTGATGTCAGAAAAGGAATGGTTTATGAACATTTGAATTGCTGATCCATTTTTACTTTGAGGAAATCTCTTCAAACTCTCTTACCATATGAGCATCACTCTTATATCATTGCCTACTTGATATCTCTTGTTGCATATCTCATACTTTAAACAAAGTATATACAAAAGTGAGTTTATAGACACGCCATATGCCTGCATTTTATCACCTACCACACAGCTACATGGGGCAGAAATCTAGAGTCAAGCTTGAACTCCTTATCTGTTTTGTCACCACATCCACGAGAATTACCTTTCTAAGAAATTCACATCTCTCCATGTCCCCCACCAATATCAGCCTCCACTCTAAAATATTCCAAGTTCAGCCTCACCTTTCCTTTGGATTATCACATGTTTTCTCCTAAATGACCTGATGATTTTCTTTCTTAATTCTTCCAATTGTTCTCTAGATTAAATGATCTTTTTAAAATCAATATCTGATTAGGAAACACCCCTGACTGAAACACTCAAAGGTTTTCCTGTTGCTTTGAGAATAAATGTACTCATCCCATCCCATCTGTTTTGGCCCAGGATGGTTTGGCTTCTCTGTCATCACCAGACTTGTGTCTCACTACACTCCCCTCACTCTTCTCATCCAAATTACCTTTGCCTTCCTATAGGGAAACAGTGTGTCATCTTCTTTCCCTCTTCTGTGCGTGTGTTCATCCCATGACATGGAATAATGTTTGTTCTTCCTGTCTAGTAAACTCCCACTCATCAGCACATTTTGTATCAATTTTCGTTTCTGTAGTGAAGCCTTTTCTGACCTTCTTGACTAGACCAATTCCTCTATTTTAGGCTTTTATGTTACCATGAGTTTATCTGTTATACCACATAATAAAATTGATATTTCACATTTACTTATGTAATTATTTCATGAATCTGCTCCCTATCAGAGTCCAACATTCCAAATTTAAGAGACAGTGCATATTTTCTGTTCATAATTCACTTATCTGCACCCACTATAGAATGAATATTTGTATAATGAATAAGTGAACACAACGCTCTTGGAGATTTAAAGTATCTTTACTAAATTTGAAGAGAAGTATTAGCATCAACTCTAAGGAATGTCTCTTGCTTTAACTTTTGAATTGAGGGAAAGTACAGCTGCAAATGATAGAAAAGATGAAAATCCAGAGGGTTACAAAGGCATAACAAAAATCGACCTCTATGTTGCAGAAGTTGGTCACATATGTGAAAACAATAATATACAGATTAGTTGTACTCTTAATTCAGTGCTTTTTAAAATGAGAAAAACACTTTAAGGGGCAAATATCTCATAGGTTTAGTGATTAAAATAGATACTGTTTTATAGACACAGCACTGTGCACATAAAACAAGCTGATTTCACCACCAGCTTCACCTATGAAATCATTGAATTAATGTTGGCGTGAAGAAAAAAAGTATTAAAACAAGCACAAAGCTACATTTTTATTCATTTTTACTGAATATACCTCTGATAGAGTTTCCTCCTCTAGAACCAGAGCTTCTTAATGGAAGTATACTTTTCTACTCACTGTGTGTTACTAACATCAGGTTGAAGACTCTTCATCAGAAAAAGCTGGCTTTATATCATATGGGCCCTAAATTTGATAATAGAGATAGTAAGAATATGCAGAATACAGCTTTGCTATATACTGCTGAGAGGAGAATAAATTTGTCTACTATTTCTGGAGGAAAACTGATCAATGTACACAAGGTCTTTAAAATTGAAATGTGCTAAGACACATGAATTCCATTTTTAGGAATAATATCTGAAGAATATTTTAGAAACTAAGCCAAGTTACACATACACAAGTTTGTAATGGCATAATTTTCTAAACTTTCCTGTGGTATGCAACTGTTATTTAATTATGTTATATCTATATATAATTGAATACTAACTAGCTATTTTATTTATTTTTAATTTTTTTATCGTTCAAAATAATACAGATGTCCCTTTTTCTCCCCATTGACCCCTTCCACCCCTTCTACCCTCCTCCCCAGTCCCTCTCCACACCATTGTTTGTGTCCTTGGGTTATGCATATATGCATATTAGTTCTTTGGTTAATCTCTTCCTCCCACACCCACTTACACTCCTCCTTCCCTCTGAGATTCATTAGTCTGATCCATGCTTCCATGTCACTGAATCTATTCTGTTCACCAGTTTATTAAGTTCTTTAGATTCCACATATAAGTGAGATCATATGGTAATTGTCTTTCTCTGCCTGGCTTATTTCACTTAGCATAATATTCTCCACGTCCATCCATACTGTCCCAAATGGTATGAGATCCTTCTTTTTTACAGCTGGGCAGTATTCCATGGTGTAAATGTCCCACAGCTTTTTATCCACTCATCTACTGATGGGCACTTGGGCTGTTTCCAGATATTAGTTATTGTAAATTGTGCTGCTATGAACATAGGGGTTCATATATTCTTTCTGATTAGTGTTTCAGGATTCTTAGGATATATTCCCAGAAGTGGAATTGCTGGGTCAAAAGGCAGTTCAATTTTTAATGTTTTGAGGAACCTCCATACTGTTTTCCATAGTGGCTGCACCAGTCTGCATTCCTACCAGCAGTGTACTAGGGTTTTCCTTTCTCCACACCCTTGCCAGCAGGAGTGGTTTATTGATTTGTTGATGGCAGCCATTCTGACAAGTGTGAAGTGATACCTCATTGTGGCTTTAATTTGCATCTCTCCGATGATTAATGATGTTGAGCATTTTTCATTTTTTCATATTTTTTCATTACAGATGTTAGCCATCTATAATTATATCTATATATAATTGAATACTGACCAGCTATTAAAAATAATCAACTGTAAATATTTCAACTCAGTATGGATGTCTAATATGCATCACAAACATTACAGGACAAAAAGAATTCTTGATTTCAGTCCCTATAATTCTATTCTTTCTCTAGTTTTTACCATTTCAGTAACACCACCATAGTTCCAGATATTAAAGCTAAATATCTACAGTTGTGCTGTCTAATGCAGGAATCAGTAGCCACAAGAGGCTATTAAGTACTTCATACGTGGCTTGTCTGAATTAATGTGTTATAAGTGTGAATATGTAATGTATATATGTGGGTATATGTATATAGTATCTAAGAATCAAGCTGGAACTTCATATCTATTTTGTATATGTATATAATTCTATACACATATACATTTACAGGGGTGCACAAAAATAGGTTTACAGTTGCAATACAAATAAATACTACAATAACAAATAATAATACAAGAATAAACTCTGTTTTGCATACTCTCAACAGTAAACCTACTTTTTCCAATCCCTTATATATATACATATAAGTGTGTATGTATGTGTGTGTGTATACACACAGAATGGAATATTATTAAGCCTTAAAAAAGAAATTCTGCCATATGTGACAACATGGGTGAACATGGAGGACATTACAATAAGTTAAATATTAAATATTATTCAGTCACAGAAAGACAAATACAGCTGATTCCACCTACATGAGGAATCTAGAGTAGACAAATTCATGGAAACAGAGTAGAATGACTGTTGCCAGGGGTTGAGAGGGGATGGGGAATTCTAGAGATCTGCTATACAATATTGTCCCTTTAGTTAACAATATTGCAATGTACACTTAAAAATCTGTTAAAGGCATAGATCACATGTTAAATGTTCTTATCACAATAACAAAAAAAATAAGTCATAATTTGTATCTTTTATTTAAACCGCAATGGATTCCTTAAAATAAGTTCTCACTTCATAATGACTAATTAGAGATAATCTAATTTAACTTGATTCTTTCTCTACTTGCAAATGTAAAACATCCATGTATTATTGTGCAGAAAAATACCATATCTAATGGGTCAGATCAACCTCAGTTTGCATCAGGCATGGTGTTACATAACTTGTCCTAACTTATGAGAAATAGAGAAATTATTTTAAAAGGGTGTACTATCATTGGAAAAATATATGATGTCACTACTATGGTCTTAGGAGAAGTATCTTAAAATTAACACAAAAAATAATATAATATTGGACTGGAGCTAGGGCATTTTAAACTTAAAGTAAACTGAAATTTTTTATCTCACAAATAAATTAGTGATCCCAAACTCATAACATCAAATAATTTTTCAAATGAGAACAGTGAATATTTATTTGAAAATAAAGACAGAACTTAAGCAGGTAGGATTTAATTAACCAAACTGGAACATAGCCAGACCTCTTTAGCTAACATCTCTGCTCATTAATAGATAAGATGATTCCTGCCTGCTAAACCCAGTGTCAGGAGCAGAAAACAGCCTTGCTTCCATTCCTCACTAGTAAATATGCAAAATTAAATAGAGGATTAAAATGCACACATTTAAAATAAAAATGTGTGTTTCACTATAAAAGAGTTATAGACACTGTTTCACTATTACACTGTTACCACTGGGAAGAATTCAAACAGAAACATCACCATACTCTAAAATATGAAATCGGGTAATTTAATGGTTACCACATACTTCAGTAGACTTGTGTTTTGACTAACCAGTTCCTGACCCTTTCCCTTCTTCTCCAAATTGTGCCCCATATTTTAAGGAACTGATAAGAACTCATTCTCCCCTGGTCCTTCAAATACTGTGGATATAATGAGAGCTGCATCCCTCCCCACAGTGATAATCCAGCTTTGAAAGCACAGCCCTATGCTATTGCCCAGGATAGTCCAAACTGCGTGTGGGAGAGGAACCTTTTTCTCTCTGATGGGGATTTGGGAAGCTGTTCTCCTCACCCCAATAAAGCCACTAATTATCTTCATTTTATCAACAAGTAACTGAACAAAGGGAATTTAATTTTCCTGAGTTTATACAACATCTAATGTTCCAGTTATCTATTTCTATGTGACAAACCACCCCCAAATTTGGTAATTTGAAACAATAATTTATTATTTCATGCTGTTCTGTGGGTTCACCTGGCTCAGCTGAAAGATCCTTCACTGTGCTGTAGAGATTGTAGCTGGGCTTAGAGTCATCCAAAGACCCAGTTGGGATGAACAAAAATGTTGGCTATTTCACTCACATACCTGGTACCTCAGCTGGAATGGCTAGAACAGCTGAGGCCTTGATAAATGTATCTCCCCCGCCCTGTATGTGGTTTTCCATTTACTAGTTTGAGGTTTCCACACATCATGGAAGTTTCAGAGTGATGGGATATGTCAGAGAATGCCTCGTTTGCCCAAGGAACGCATCCCAAGAATTCCAGGTGGAGGCTGCAAGAACTTTATGAATTAGTCTGGGAAATCACGTCTGTTGTATTTCATTGCTCAAAATGTGCGTCTTGGGCCAGCTCAGATTCAGGGGAGGTGACTAATGTGGACCTGAACGTTGGGAAGCATGGTTCATTAAGAATCTGTCTTTGAAGATTAGTTTCCACAGTAAGTAATGAAATGAGAATTTAAACCCAGTTAGTTATCCAGGCATCAGAAATAATTATTTAATAGCTATAGTATACTGCCTTTCTTTTAAATATCATATATCTTGGCATTCCCAATATCAAATATTGTGTCTGTAGTACAGCACATGCTCTGTGGATGCTTGCAAATTAAATAAGTAGATGTTGGTTTATACATTCTATTTGTTTTTGTTTATAGTTTATGGGATATTCATTGTGAGATCAATGTAATGACAATAATTCTGAAATCATCAGGCATTCAAAAAAAGTTATGTTCTTTGAAATCAATAGCTGGGTCTTATTCTTCCTGGATTTCCCCAAACTGCATAGTTGAGTATTATTTATTTAGCATGTGCTTGATAAATGCATAGGATTTTAGAAAGGGTACAAAAGAAAATCTAAACCAGGATCCTACAGGCAAGGAAGTCTGGGAAATATTGATTCAGGATTCCAGACCATTCTACAGGGAGAGCTTAGATTGGCAGAAATGGGTTAAACAGCAACAAATGTTAACATACCAAGTCATCTTTTCTACTGTGCATATATGTTTGAAATACAGTTTAGCTACCTGTCCAGCAGCTAGCTAGAGAGGTGCTATGAGACACAGAGCACTGTGTGCGATATGGCACCTGAATTCTAAACACCTGTGTGGCTTGTGTATCAAATGGCTGTGAAAGTATTCATCTTAGAGTAAACTGGAGGGAATTGTAACTGTTATTTTTTATTCCTAAGATTAACTAAAAGACTACCACTCATCTTAAATCATTATCACTATAAAATAGTTATGGGCATAAGGCTTGTAGATAGGCCTTGAGGACTTTATTATGATGAAAATGTAATAGCATTTAATAGACACACATGGCAACATTATACTGACTGCCTGTAGCAATGAGGAAAAACATTACTGAAAAATTCCCATTTTCCTGCTTTTATCTATATAGAAAGACTGGAGCTTCTGTGGATGCTTTTAGACAAATTTCTACACAAGGGTTTCATGCTGGAAAAATACATAAAATCCTGATTTTGCTCCTTCTTTCTTTTTTAATATCTGAATTTTTTTCTAATAATTTTAATACTACATGCAGGACCTGTATAACTTTAGCATAGTGCAAAATAGTTACCCATCTTCTGATATCACAGACAGCTTACTGAGGAGAAAATGAAGGCACAGAATCTCTCCACATTGATAGGTTCCAATTATTTAAAACAATCTCTGCATCTATGAATATTAGGGTTCCCCTTGTGAGGTTAAGAAACATTGAGTTTATACTTTCAAAATACAAGGAAGAGTGCCTGGCACATAATTAAGCCTCAATAAATGCTGAAAGTTATTATTGCCATTATTATCATCTATATCATTAAAATCATGACTTTAACAAGGCTTAGATTTTTTTACAGTGCAATTTTAATTTCTTGTTTTGTTTTTAAATTGAGGTATCATTGACATATTATATTAGTTTCAGGTATACAACACAATGATTCAATATTTGTACTAATTGTTTTAGTACAGGCATATTAGTATTATTCATTATACTTTCCTTCTGAAAATACTGTCTTTAAGGTAGCCCACTGGAGTAGGTTTTAATTAAATATATGATCTCGTATAAGCTTCTATTTTCCAAAATGTAAAAAGTATGATTTCAATTACAATCATTCTTAGTTTGCACTGTTGTCTGGAAATGAGCTTTCTATCTAAAGCAAACTGGCTTGACATACCAAAAAAAAAATCATAAACAAGTTTTGATGGGTCTTTGCAAAATATAACCAATTATTGATTTGAAATCCTCCTTAGCCACACAGAATACTCTGTAATCAATTACATTTGGGGGTTTAACCTATAGATAGAGGACAAAAAGAAGCTGAGTTAATGACTTTTTCAACTGGCAAAATGATATCCCTGGGGGCGAAATGTAATCCCCAGGCTGTCAGTAATTTCCAGTTTTTGCTGCCCACTTGCTGCTGGGGGAGCGGAGCTTCCTACTACTGAGCCAGCAAGCTACTCCAGACCACCACTAATGTTTCCAAAATAAAAGACCAATCCAAACCATTTTTTCTGTCTCTTCCAAATACTACTGATCTTCCTATTTCCATGGTAACCAACTCCTGCTGGCATGATCAAGAAAAAACTGATTTGGGATTTTAATTAATTGCTTAGAAATGGAAATGTAACAGGGACTGGCAGTTCAACTAAGCACATTTTGCAAAGTGAATAAAAATAGAGTTTCTGAAATACTTGAAATTGTTTCAGTAGCTGTAGCACATCTTTTGCTAGACACCTTAATTTATTCCATTCTCCAAAATAAATCTGCCAAATGTACTAAGCCATTTTGTCAACACAAATCATTTTGGCAAATACTTTAATCCCTGTTCTAAACAAAATGCATTGTAATTTTAAAAACCTAACCCATTGCTGTGAACCCACTGGGTCCCATATGAAAATACTCCTAAGATATTAGTAGATCATGTTTAAAGGAGCTGTCATCTCCTATTTGTAAAGGAGAGTCTGTTCTTGTTGCCTGGTTAGGAGTAAATTCCTCAAACCTCACCCACCACAGCAGTGGTTCCTACTATTGGTAGACAGAAAAGCTTTAAAGTCACCTTTTGGCATAGAGATTAAGAGCTTGGGCTTTGGAGCCAGAATGAATATGTTCAAATCTTGGCTCATTGACATACTACCTGGATTACCTGGAGTTAGTTTTTTGACCCATCGGAGCATCAAGTTCCTCATCTATAAAATGGGTAACCATTTAGAAGGTTACTACGAAGACTGTACACATTAATAAATACAAAGTTCTAGAAAATAGTAAAGTTTTAATAAAGGTAAGTTGTTATTTCTAATATTTGTATCTTTTTCCTGTATGTAAACTTTATTTTGGATTTCCTATAATGCTTTAAATGTTCCCTCTAGAGCCACAGCACTCCCAGAATTGGTTTCCAATTGTTTTCCATTACAGGGTATTGTCATCAGGAAAACTGGTTTGTCTTCTTCCACACTGGGCACTGGGGTGGGGGGTCCTTAGAATATCTTGAGAAAAAGAATTTTCTGAGACTCACATGGGAGGATGAGTGATTTTTTTTTTTTTTTTTGGCATGGAATTACAACCCTGGGTTTCCAAAGGCACATTCCAGTCATAGAAGAAGTGTTTCAGTAAAGCTAAAAGCAGAGCCAGTGTCCAGAGTTCCTGTTCCATGTCACAGCCAGGTCCAGTTCAGCATCAGGCTAGTTGCAGCCCATTAGTCAATCCATTGTGGGGGGGGCCCACATGGCCATGGGTCCTGTGGGCAAATGCTAGGAAGCAGGAGCGAGAGAGCCCCACAAACCAGGAGTCAAGCGCAACACAAGAGAGCAAACTCCTCTGTTCAGGGGGTTAAATATCCCAAATTTTGTGCCTTTGTAGTGGCTATGCCCGTTCTAGCCAATGACCTGTTCTCAGGTGTGACTGACAGACAAGTACCTTCCTGACATCACCCCAACTTTACTGGGCACATGTTCATTCTCTTCCTTGTCTGGTCCCTTCCCCCAGGGACCTACAGGAAATAGACCAGTGGCTTCCTGAGGATTATAAAGCTTTAGTTACTGGTAAAGCTGCCCCAGTGACATGCCTATACTGTCTGGCCTCCTGCTTTGCTCTTTCCTGTTATTAATAACCAGGTTAATTACAACGGTATCAGTATGAATTGTCTTTTCTTTAGAAAAATATTAATTCCTGTTACAAGCTACACAAAACAATTCCATCTAATGCCAAATAAATGACTATTAAAGATTTCAAAGTAAAATTCTCTCCAGTGAAAAGAAGACAAGTGGTGTAATTTCAAGGTATTTCTGGAGTAAGCATCGCTCTTGCTTGATTTGCAAGTGTTTTAATTATACAAAGACACCAAATTCTCATAGGTACAAAGAAAACAATAATAGTAATTAAACAAATATTATTTATCATTGTCAACTGTTGGAATAATTTGCCTGAATGCTCTTGTGAATATAGACTTGTTATAGCTCATAGATATATATAAGGTGTCCCCAAAAATGTACACAGACTTTGAATAATTATTAATACCAATGGATTAAATCTGAAAAGAAAGAAACATCAATTGAGCTATCAGCTGGTAAAGTGGGTGTACATTTTCTGGGGGACATCCTGTATATTAATAGGTTTTTAAAAATGTATACAATAAGCTCAGTTTCTAAGATTATTTAATACATTCAAAATTATTTGAAAGAACAATTCCAATTGAATATAGTCTTCCCCACTTGTTGTCAATGTTAGAAAATTTAATCCCAGGTTATGAGGTGAGAAATAATGTGTGGCAGCTTAGATAAAAGGTAAATTTCTTATTTCCCTCCATGATAACAATACTGCACTTAGTTCCTTTCATTCATACATGGATTAAGGACATATTCTAGGAAATTCATGGTAGCCTGGAAATCATATTACTGTTATTAATGTTCTCTAAGAGTACTTTTTCTATATATAAGATTGAGAAATTGTGTTATTGACTTACAGTATTAGTTTTGCCTCCCAACATGCAATGGAGGAAGAGGTGAGAATTGGAAATCCCCTGATAATTTTGGCATTGAGGAAGGCATAAAACTCTCCCATATCGTAATAATGATGGGCCTTCTAAACTCAGTTTCTTATAAATTTGCCTAGTGATAAAAGGATATATGTGGTATATATTTTCCTTTCTAGTTACCATTTTTCAAAAAGCTTTATTGTAGTGTAAGTACCATCCAAAAATCTACCAATATTTAAAGCATATAATTCTATATCCTAATATATGTATACATCCATGAAACTATCATCAAAATTAAGATAGTGAATATATCCATCACCCACAAGGTTTCCTCACTGATGCCTCTGTGTAATCTCTCCTTGCAGCCTCTCCTTCTCATCCTCAGGGAACCACTGATGTGCTCTCTGTCACTATAGATTCGTTTGCATTTTCTTTCATGCAATATACTTATTTTGAGATTCTGCCATGTTGCTTTATGTATTAACAGTTCATTTATTTTTATTGCTAAGTCATATTCAACTATATAGATATATCACAACTGTTTATATATTCACCTGTTGATGGACATTTGAGTAGTTTCAAGTCTGGGCTATTACAAATGAAGCTGCTATAAATATTCCTGTATGAGTCTTTTTAAGAGACATGCTTTCCTTTTTTGGGGGTAAACACCTTTAACTGGAATGGCTGGGTTATATCATAAGTCTATGTTTACATTTTTTAAGAAACTGCCAAACAGTTTTCAAAATTAGTTATTCCATTTTTTTAAAAAAACTTAATATTTAAAATCACATATTTTACTTTAAAAAGTATTTTTCCAAAGTTGACTATGTCCATCTTATAATGTTACTTAGTCTGTCAGGCAACAAAGGGAGATAAAAATGCATTTCAATTAACCATATAATTAAGTTTTATAAAAATTCCCAAACAAAAGTTTAATGGAACACACCCAAGTTATTGGGGGAATGGGTGTTGTAATCTCTTTGGCTTGGCCTATCACCACGATTACCCGCCTCATTCTGCATGTTTAGGCACCCTCCAATATAAAATTACCCAGAAGCACCATGTGAGGGAATTTTGGCAACAGTTAAACAAACAGCATATCAGAACTGAATTATTTAACTTGGTAAATTAACAATACACGAGGATTACCAAATTTTAACTGCAGCACACTGAGGTAAACTGAGTAAGAATTTTCAAGGACCGAGTGATTGGTGATAGTTAAAGCCTTGTCATCTCACTGTTTCATCTCTAAGGTGAGGAGGTAGAGAACATATCTAAGGAAAAATTTCAAAGCAGACCCCTAAAACACATCATGATAATAGATGTTGATGATAAAAGGTCTACTGAAGTTTGAAAAGACTCAAATCAGACCCCAGCACAGGCCCAGACCTCTTGTCAACTGATAGAAAATATGAAATTAAGATGCTCCAAGGTGAATTGGCCTATAACCCTGTGGTAATGAGTCATCTTACTTGCAAAACAGGCTTGTTGACTTGTCAGGAGGCCAGCTTAGGCTGTTCGTTTTCATCTTTTTCTTTTCTTTTTGTTTTTTGGAGTCACTGCCAAAAACTGAGCAATAATAATAATTAATGTCAAAATAATTAATGTCAAAAGATGTTGCATCTTCAAAGCAAGGAGCTATACTTCAGAAAATGCTTCCCTAGCAAAGTGAAGAAAAATTCCAGAAGATACACCAAGGTTTTGTATGTGTTTCTATTGCCTGTGAAAGAAGCTTATTGAAGGCCAAACAAAATGAAATAGAGCCTTTTGACTCCTGAGGTGAGAGAAGATAGTCGCTAGAAAGAACAGGCAGTCAAGTTCCCAGCAGCACTTCTGTGTGGACCGCTCACTGCTTAATCAGAGCAACGAAATCCTGTAGACTAGACACACAAGATATAGATGCTGCTCACACTCAGCTGTTTCATTCCCCAGCGCAAATGCATATCATGGCATTACCCAATAATGTAATTAAACAAACTAATAGAAAAACTGGACAAGGTGAATGAGATGCCCACATTTAAAAATTCTAGAAGATAACATCAGTATTTTTAATAGCAGTCATTTCTATATTTTCAAAGTGTTATGGTTAATAAATCAATTTTCCTAGCACACCCAGAAGTTTGAAAAGAAAATATGATACATCCTTTTATTTAAAATACTCATAATATAAAACCTTTGAATAAAAACATCAGCAGTTAGTAAGTGACACGTATTAAAGAAATAGAATCTAACCAGTAAGCTGATGGTTACATTTTCAAAACATAAAAAGAAATTAGTATTGACTAAAAATAACAACAAAAGTCTTTGAAATCATAAAATGATTTTTAAGATGTACTCTTTATTAACAACTATATGCATAAGAGCTCACATAGAATTAAATACATATAACAGTAAATTTGTTTCTATGTGTACATATGCATATATCCATCCATACCACACATAGTTAGTTATTCCTACCTCAGTTTTATCACAAATTTTGCCCTAGTCCATGATGAGCAGGGAGATAACATTATAATAATGAGGATTAATGATGTGTTTTCCCTCTGTACTTAGCTCTCCTTATATCCTGACATAACTTTTGGTTACACTCTACTCTTTGACCTAATAAATCTTTGGACTTCTGAACTTTATTTTACCTTTTATGTTTGTTTTTCTGGAGGGATTTAAATCTACTTGGTGCCATTGTCTTTCACAGGAAGTCTGAGAGTGTGTGCGTGTGTGTGTTTGTGTGTGTAGAACATGGGTGTCCAGGCCAAGGGGAAGAAAGGAGGGAACTAATAATTTTGGATGCTTCCTGCATACCAGGCCCTGTGATAGACTGGACGTAATTACTCAAATATCTACCCATCAAATTCTACATAAAAATGCTTAAAAACACAGACTTTTTTTCTTTCTAGAGCTACCATTGGCCTTGAGCTCTGTTTGCCTGGTACAATAGAATGAGCCTAAATGTAGCTTCAGAACTCAAATACTGAGTATTCTTTAATATAATCCTAAAAATCACACCTACTCTACCAAAAAGAGCCTATTTGAAAGAAAGACATTTTCTTTGCTATGGTTTTTCTTTTTTTCATTCCGTTTTCTCCCCTAAAGATATACTTTGAAAATCAAAAAGAGGGAGCATTCGGTTTAGATGGCATTTATCGTACTGTGAAAGAGACTGGTCAGTTCAAAATCAGGTCGGTACCGAGGGTTTGGGTGGTGTGTGCTATGGGTTTCTCTGGCTCCATTTGCATCCTTTGTTTATCTCACCTGTGTCTGCTCTTTGCCTCGACTCACCATAAAACAAGTGCTTGATAAAGTTGAGGTCAGCGAAGGTGGCTGCTGAGTGGACTGTGTCCCGAGAAATCTCTCATTTCCCTTCACACCATTCCTAGAACTCTTGCCATTCTTTTGCAATATAGCTTTCCAATTTACGCAAAATATCTGTTATGCTATTGATTACTGACTCTATGATTTAGCATTAATTTTTTAGAGGAATGCTCTGCAACACTGCTTTCAACAGCGTGTATTATCTGACATTAACTTTTAGTCTTCAAGTTTTAAAAAATAGAGAAACGTGGCTCTATCTGGAGTTAATAACTAAAAATTCAATATACTCCTACAGGATATAAATGTACTAGTCTCCCTGAGAAAGATGAAACTAATTTAAGAACTTCCCACATACTGAGAACAGTTCGCAGAAATTTACCAGCTGCTTCTTCATGTAAGATAGAATCTTGTGGTTTGGTGTATGAGCTGAATGCCAATTAAATCATTACCTACCTTGAGGGCATTAATATGAAGCACACAGAATGACTGATGGGAAGGTCAAAGTAAACTTAGCAAAAGAAAAGCAGTGTCTGATAAAGAATAACCTGCATTATCTTCTAAAACAACCCACCAACTTCCTGAAAACTGTTGTATAAACATGGATGATGCTAGATGAGCTCTTTTTCAACTCTCAAGTATCTGTGATAGTCAATTCCCGACTATAAACATGCTTTCATAGGAAGCAAACTGAATTCTCCTTTCTAGCTGGGACAATTTGTCCAGGCGTCTTGGTTCCAGAGGAAAATGACACTCAGAGGCTATTGGGTTGGCAAAGGTTGAGGGGTTTTGAGTGTCCTATTTCTAACTGGAGTAGGATGAGTTCATATTCTAGGTGAGTTTTCAGTAGCCATAGAATGTCCTGGCATTCTTAAAACAAGTTAAATGCTTCAACATTCAGTCTTTCCTGAAATAATTGCAAATTTATAGCATCCACGATAGTTTTATTTTTTTATGATGTCCTCCACACTAGCGCACAATCTTTTGAAAAATAACCACATACACTTTTAAGCAATCAGATCTTTGTTAATACACCTGAAAACAGTGGGTGGGCCGTTTTTTTTTTTTTCCAGGTGAGAAAAAGCAGGCAGAGAAGTGAACACTTCAGATTGCTTCTGTTTCTTTGAGGCTCTTATCCTCGGGGCTGCGTTCTCTTGGCTGGGCATACCTGTTGATCACGCTGCTTAACTGTAATTATTCCAGACAGCTTTTTGGCTCACAGTATTGTTTCATAGGCTTCATAAATCATACAAATTATTACCGCAATAGAAAACTATAATTACCCACAAACCCTGACATGCCAAAATGTGTATTAATTAGATAAGGTAATAAATACTTTACTGCACATAGCTATAATTATTACCTCAAAAGTGACATATATACATATACCATCTTGATATTCTGCAGCAAATGATTCGATATAATGTTCACTTCATAACAGAATTATCTAATTTGATTAGTTAATACTTTGGCAAGGTGTTTTCAATATGAGAAATGACATAGAATTGTTCAAACTTAATGTTATGATCAAATGAGATCCAAGCTATAATTTACAGAGGGATTTCCCACCAGAATAATTTACAAAAGTTTATGTTTCCTAGTTCTAAATTTGGGTTGACATAGGAAGTCTTGAGAATGATGATTACATCTAAAATTTTGCACATTCCATTTCTATAATAGTATAAAATAATTTATTCATTATTTGAAAAAATGAAGAAGCCTTCCTTCTGGCAGAAACATTCATAATGTTTCAAGTTATATACTTTTTATGCACAATTCTAGCCTGAAATTTCAATGTGGAAAGAAGTCTATTCGAGTAGATTTGATTAAGGACCACTCCTATACATATTTAGTGCCTGATACATTGTCCAAACAAACTGTAGTAATGTGTAGGTTGAGACCCATAGGATAACAGGAGGTAAAGAGATTCAACTGTATTCAAGTCTCTACTATATCCTAGTTTATTCAGCTCAATCTTTTGCTTTTCAACTCAGTCTTTTCAATATATGGAGAAAAATGATTTGAACTTTTAATGTTCTAAATATTGTATATAATATCTCTATTTTATCTCAACTGATACACGTGACATATTACATTGAAATAAAAATTTTCAAGCTGAAGAATATTAAATTTAATGGAGGTGAGAGATAAGTCAGTTTGTTTGGTTAAATCTGTTCCCCAAAAACATTAACACTGGTGGTTTTCATTTAAGTAGAGGTGTTCTTAAGTAACCTTTAATATGAAGAAATGAAATATAAGCTACTCCGTATTTTCCTGTTTAGATTGTTATCTCCATGAATCATTTACAAGTGAATTCAAATACAATTGACTCATCCGCTCTCATTTTATCTTTATTGGGAAATTATTAGGGAGTGTCATATGAAAGGGAAATCATGTGGAAAGTAACACATTAGCTATTCAACTGTAGAGTTTTCTCAAAAACAATAAAATAAGAAATTTTATTCTTTCATGGAGGCAGTTGAAGAAGTATGGTTATACAATAAATTTTCTGTATCTTGTCTACTTCTCTTTCATTGCACTTAACACATACTAGGCCTCAAATAAATATTTGTTGAATAAGTGAATGCAATCAAAGGAAAGAAATTAATTCACATTGTACTTTATCAGGATAATGGCGTCAGTATAACATGATAGCGTTGGGAAGATGCAGATAACTCAAAGATGCTACTAATTCAGAATGGAAAATGGTGTTATAACAATTATGGAAAGAACCCTTTAAAGAAGAAATCACTCTAAACAATCAAAATTTAGTTGTTGTCCCGGGCACTAATTAAAAAGGAATCAAAACTTTGTCAATGTTATAGCAGAATATTTTAGCATATTTTATATGTGGAAAAATTACAAATATTAGCATATTTTTAAATTTATCTTTATTGTTGAAAGTATTACAAATGTCCCCTTCCCCCCCCCCCATTTATCCTCTCCACCTCACATCCCTTCCCCCCAGGCCTTCTCCATACTATTGTCTGTGTCCATTGGTTATGCATATATGCATATTAGCATATTTTATTAACTACAAATATTAGCATATTAACTACGAAAATGTAGCATTTATAAACATTAACAGAAGGTGTCCACAGGTCCATTTAGCTTGGTCCTGAAAAAGCTACCGTGTCAGGAAAAAAAAGTAAAGCAGAAGTATGCCACCTTCCTCATACTTGGACAACTACAAATGTTCCTGAGCTGAGCAGAGTTGGAGAAAAGGGGAAGGAAAAGTAGGGAAACATGCTATACTTACTCTGACTAAAGTAGACTCACCTTTCAGCACCACACATGCTGAGGCTGAGGCACTGCAAATCATGTTTGGAAATCTCAGAGCAGAGTTTGATGCTCACACTTCCAAATATTCCTATTTGCTCTCTTAGGAAAAAATAATCAGTCAGTCAATCAGCCACTTGCTCTGTAGATAGCCATAGAATGTCTTCTCTGCAAAAAGTGAAACATCATCATTGATGTCTCTATCTCTCTCTCTCTCCCTCTCCCTTTCTCTCTGAAATCAATAAAAGGATATATTTTTTTAAAAGAAAATAATAAATATACAGAAAATGAGTGAATGAATTAAAAACTGAATTAATAAAAGGAAAGTCTTCAGACAATGGCACTTGCCTATAATTCTTTAAAAACCGTAATATTCGACTGGGGACATATAAAAAATGCTGTAATTATTTAAATTTAATCTGATAATTGTTGATAGTATGGTTCTTTATAGTTTTATGATGTTAACTCTAAAAGGTTACTTCATAATGTAACAATTGCCAGTCTCTGTGAATGGTTCATAGCTTCTGGTTGTTTATCTAATTTTTGGTTTTGGGGGGTAAAAGAAAATCTGCAAGAGATGAACACAAAAAGGAAAGGTTGTCATTCCATTTCGTAGTGAGGAGTTGTTGGATGCAATTTCAGTAAGCAAGGATTGTGTGGAGAGATTAGATCAGTTACAAATTGCTAAATCTGATGGCTTAGATAAAAATTTTACCAGAGGCTTTAAAAGAAGTAGAACGTGTTTTGGGGAGAAGCAATTGCCTTCTGGAGAGTGCACATAGTATATATTTTTCAAAGCAAATTAAATGTGAAGTGATTGTGTGACTAGATCTCCAATTAGAATGAAATAATTGCATTTTCAGCCAGAACGGGCAAATCATCTACATTCTGTGCTTAGACTTATTTCTTTATAATCACCTTCCCTTCATACTTCAGCATATGGTATTAAGCAAAATATATGTTTTAAACATTGCCTGAAGAAAACTAAAGCATGTATTATTCCTAGAGTCTGTACAAAGTACTTTGTAAATGGAAACACAATGAGCAACATATATATGTGTGTGTATATACTGATGCATGGATGTAGGTAAATACTTTATTCTCTCTTCTTTTATAGTAACTACACGCTAGGCTAAATCACTGATATGCAAAAGATCCAGCATCTAAAGGGCCTAACATTTTTGTTTGAGTTCTGTTTTTGTTTTTCATCTCTTCTGGCCCTAGCTTGGAAATAATCTCTCATCTCATGAATTAAACTGTTGGAAAATCTGGATTATATTTCTTTAGATCCATCCCTCTGAATCCTTCAGGCATTCAACTGCATTGTGTTTGGTTTATAAATTTTTCAAAATGTCAAAAGTATTGACATTGTGGATAGATAATCTCTTCTTGAATAACAGTGTGTGTAGGGCATTGTCTGACAAATGGGGAAGCAGAAGACCCATCTCTTCCTGAAGAGTGGCCAATGTTACACAACCATTTAATATAAAATATCATTAAAATTGGGGAATTTGTTCTCAGTTCATAAGAATGTCTTGAATCTTCCTGAAATTGAGCTCAACTTTATATCACACTCTTGAGCTTTAGCTTTGGCAGTGAAAGTGCATTTATTGGCATGAAAAATGCCATTAACCTTTACTTATAGAATGCTTTTTAAAAACTACATTAGTTATGAGGGTACTTTGAAACCTTTCATCTGGCAAACTGAAGGATCAAATGGGTCTCCTAATTAAAACAACTAATTGAGAATATTAGAGAATTTCAATTTCAATAGTGATTGTAATTCAAGAAAGTATATTACATATATTAAATGCAGTGAAAAGAGATTCATCCTTTGCCTGCCTTGGTGTCATTTTCTGGCTGAATCCCTTGGACCAATAACTTAAAGCACTATTTGGCCACTTTTATTTTTGTGATACATGCAGAGACCAATATGTAGCTTACACACACTTAATATAAGCCACCTCCATGTGCATGGTCAAATTTAATGATACAACTGAGTTGCGAATATCCCCAAATAAAAAGAATGTGGACTCACTTTAGAAAACCACTGAGGGCATTTCAATATATCTTCCGGCTCTTCTGAGTTGAAGACAAACAAGGTTAAGTCATATACTCCTCCATATTACTCAGCATAGTATCTGTATTTAATTGCAGTGGAAATACTGATATTAAAGACATTGAAACCAGCTACATTTTTTTCAAGAACTCCTTTTCTCTTTCAGTATTTAAAGTCATTAAGAGTTAAAACTTGGGGGAGGGGGATAATAAACTTTAAGGCTAGATGATCTGTTTTATTTTTGTTTGAATTATCCAATCCTTGTTTATGATTTTTTTCCTAATGTGAAAAATCACTACTTAGACTAAGATGTGATATGATCACTTCAGTTTCAGTTTTCCACAGAATTTAATTAGAAAGTGAAGGAACTTTGTCATTTACATCATCAGCTCTTTCTGGTATTAGCTATGCCAAAATAGAAAATGCGCAGAATTTGTTCATTATATGTACAATATTGAAAAAACAGTTAACAAAGATTCATGACTTTGTTACAGGAGTGGCTGGATATCCCAGAAATGCTCAAAGAACTCTTAGGTAGAAAGGGTTATTAGCCATCAGCCAAGTGCAGATTTGAATGTTATTTAATGCTTCCATTTTTGGATTTCTTTAGTCATACGAAGCTTTCTACCACTGCACTGGGACTATGAGTCACACCACATAGACAGGAGGAACAAGAGCTCATGTTACCAAAGGAAGGCTGAGGCTAATAAAGTTCCCTGAGATTGAGTGTGTCTATAGTTATGGCAGAACTGGTTGGGTCTGGAGTCTGGAGGGTGTCAGGGAACCCAGGTGAAGACAGGCAAACAGAAATAAAGCCAGGCAATCCAGTTACATACCACAAATGGGCCTCGAGAGCATATAAGACAATCTCTGGCTTAACCACGAAGCTTCTTATATGCTTCCTGCTGAGACAAGAACCAATTGCAGAAATTGTCTGGCAACTGAGTGCAGGCAATCCCCGACAGAGGTCTTAAGGGGATTAATCAAGTTTGACTAAGGGATGTGAGTCTATATTTAGGTGAGAAAATTACAATCTCTCATTCTTCTTACACGTTTTACAAAGAATGATCAGAAACAAGCTGATTTCACACGTTAAATCTGCGGGGCTAAGGGAATTATTTTAAGAGATTTTGCAGCACTGCTACTTCTCCCATTAAATTTGAAGAACATTCCAGAATAGCTCTATAGTATTCTGTACCTATGCTCTGTGTATCTTCTCTGCAGAGATATCAGCTGAGAAAATCCTCATGTGCAGACTGTGCCTCTGCAGTCTGCGTTCACAGTGAGCTTTCTTAGTGCGCAGAGGCTGAGCTGAGTTAGCCCCCGGGGCAGGGGGGGTCACAGTCTCTGTTACTGCTGCAGTTTCAATGACCTTTCCAATCTAGTTGCAAATAGGAAAAGTTGGACTTGGGCAAAATCAGCAGGAGAGAGTCCCTCCTAAGAGTGAGGCAAATTGAAATTAAGATTGTGAAAGAGATGCCTTGAGCATCAATCAGAAAATTTTTAAAGAGGTGTGAGTAAGGAAGACTGGAGGCTGGAGGAGGCTACGTTTGTATCAGACTCTTTTGGCAGGAGCTGTCACTTTTCTGAAATCAGGTCATAGGAGTTGGGAGTGGTGTCTAATGTAGAATGAGGTTTGGGGGACATAGTGCCCTTAAAAACTGGAAGAATATTTATTGATGTGAGATTAATAATTTGATCTGGGCCTTATAAATTACTTTTTATTAAACAGGTCAAATATCTGTCACAATAATGATCTTTTTTACTCACACCATCCTTGTGAAGTAAAGAATGGCCCACTATTATCACACCAGTTTTAAAGAAAGAAAAATCAAAATCTGAATGAGTTAGTACTTTACTCATGCTTACCCAATGAGTCAAGAGCTAACCAAACCCAACTGATTCACAGTTTGGTGCTGTAGCTATGAAGGAAGGATCTCAATTCTGAAAAAGAGAAAGTGGCCTAGAGTTAAAACAGGGCCCCATTTCTAATCTCTGTGGATATAACCTATGTGACCATTTCCCTTTCATGTGAATTTCTTTTTTAAAATTATACATAACTATAGCTCTCCACTTGAAAATATCTCTTTAAAATTCTACTTATAATTAGCCAATAACTTATTTCAAAAATATGATGGGGTTAGAAAACATCAATAAATGCCAAAACCAGCAGGTTAAATTTTGGTGAGAAAGAGGAAATTTACATAATCTCAAAGGATCTCCTCACAAATTACTTAACTACAAAGGGGAAAATAGTGATGACCAAATTAAGTTACCTGGTGAATATCACCTTAATCAAGGGACTAAAATTAAACTCATCGGTAACAGAACAAACCAATATCTAGTCCTATATATGAAGCACTGAGAAGGACACCGTATTACATCCATGCTATTCCTGCCAAAAACAAAAAAACAACAACACATAATCATAATTTGAAACATCATAAGGAAATATCAGATAAACCCAAATTAAGGACCATGCTATGAAATAACTTACCTTCATTCTTCCAAGATGTCAGTCAGGATAGACAAAGAAGGGCTAAGGAACTGTTCTAGATTAAGTGAGACTAATGTCTCATAAAACTAGGTGCGATGTGTGATTCTGGATGGGATCCTTTGAAGAATTTCACCGAGGCAATGGAAGAATATGAATATAGACTGTAAATTAGATAACACATGATATTAATGTTAATTTTTAATTATTATAATTGTATATTGGTTATATTCAAGAGTGCTTAGTTTTAGAAAATTCATTTTAAAGCATTTAGGGAATAAAAGGGCATGGTGTTACCTTTATCTTTCTCTTAAATGGTTTGTATAAAGAAGAGAGACAGAAAAAAGATGCTAGGGTATATGGGGCAAAGTGTAAAAAATTGGTCAGTCTAGGTATTTTTTTGTTGAGTATCTCAAGTTTAGGAAATCTTCAAAAGACTTGAGACAGTCTACAAATAATTGTCAACTCCCTAGCCCACATCAGAAACTGTTCTATGGGGTATAGTGCTGAGCAAACATACAGAACTGCTCTTGGGCTTCAAAAATGTTTACGTGTTTTCCAAGGGAGATCCTTAATATGGAGTTCTCCTTTAAACTAAAATATACTGCAGGGAAGAGACTAAAGCTCTTTTTCTTGAAGCCAATACCCTTATTTCTCAAGTTCCCAAAGTAAACAAGTCACTGAATCAATAACACACACAGATGTCTTTACTTTATGGCCTGTTCATCTCTTGACCCAGGCTCTCTCTGTCAAGGAACAGCTCATGTTTTATATTTTTTCCCCTCGCTAAGAAGGATTAGTTTGATTGTTAAAGTTTGTAAGTGCTGTTTGGCTGTGGTTTTTATCATGTCTTCAATCTTGAGGGTATGTTGTACTCAAGCAGAGGAAAGGACCATATAATATGCCCCTTATTCCACCAGCTCAACTCTGTACATAATCTGATGTAATTTATAACAGTGATAATTTCTGGATAATTAAAAAAAGAATTGAAAAAAATATTTCTTACCATGAATAAAAGACACATTAGAGACACTATTTTCTGTAAAATTCACACACTGCATTGTTCATAAGTGGCCTTTATTCAAAGCCCCAATTTTCAAGCTACCTCATGAGATCACTGATCATTTTTATAAGTTGACAAGACATAAAATTTTTGTTAGTTGGTAACAAGTAAGTACATAAACTTGATATCATTATCTTAAAATTATTCAGTATTTGGTAACCATTTACATTAATTTCTGAATCTGTACAGGTGTTTATGTGTATGTGTCATGTTTACACCAAATGTCAAAAAGGTAGGAAATTGCATTTCATGTAATATGAAGCCATATAATTGTAAAAATTGATTTCTCATATACAACACCCAAAACAATTATTGTAAATGTAGACAATTTAGGTAGAGGTTCATTCTGGCTATACTTATAACATAGCCTCCGTCAAAAGATTTATAATAATTAGTGTAAAAAATTATATGCATAATAATAATCATTATTATCATCATTGAACAAATAGTTATCAAGTGTCTCAAAGTACCTGGACTTTCCTAAATGCAAGGCATATGACAAAGCATGGTCTACCACTCTCTTGGGACTTAGAATTCAGTGAAATAATTGTTATCTGTTTTCTATTCAATAAATATTTTAAAGTAATTAATATGAACTAAATACTATTCTAAATCTTTATCAAGTTCTAAATTGTAGTCTTCATAAAAATTCTAGGAGGCAGATGTATAACTACTTTCATTTTACAGATGTATAAAGTGAGGTATGGAGAAGTTAATAACTTCCTCAAAGTTATATAGCTAGAAAGTAACAGAATCAGAATTTGAAACAGACAGTCCAGGTCCAAATTGCATTCTCTAATCACTGCACATTGTTGCCTTTTATGGCCATCATCATCATTCTTATCATCATTAGCATTTATTAAAAGCTAGGTTCCAAAATTTGTGTTGAGAACTTCATGTACTTTATCTCATTAATGAAGCATGTGGCACAGTGTCTGCATATAGTAGATATTCAATGCTTAGTTGCTTAATGAATGGATGAAACAGTGTTCCCAAATGCCTGTTGCCTTGATGATGCTGACACACTTTAACCTCACTCTTCTCATTTTAACTAAAAGCATTTATTTTACATGCCACATAATATAGCATCTTTTATTATAGCATCTCATTCTTTAATTATTAAATGGTAATGTTACCTGACCAGTATGCTTTCAGGTTACCTAAGTGTAGTACTTTCAGGTATTTAAGGTTGTCCTACACTTTTTTTAATCTCTTAAATGCCTTTATGAAGAATTTAGTCTACATTAAACAAATACTTGTGAACTGATGCAGCTCTGGATTCTGAATCATAATAGATTATTTTTTTAAAATGTACCTTTATTGTTGAAAGTACTACAGGTGTGCCTCGCCTTTCCCCTCCATTGATCATAATAGAGTCTTAATTCTTGTAATCTTAAATCTTGAATCCTTCCTAGAAAGTGGTAAGCATAACCATCATCCTGTTAACCTGAAGGAGTTAACTGCTCTCTGCGAAGAAACACTTGGCTACCAGTGGAATTTTACTCACCTTGACTCACTACTTAGTCAGGCAATCTATCTTACTTGATTTCTGTTTCAGATCGTCATCACAGATAGTTCCTTTCTCCTCTCACTCTCTTCCTCCCTCCCTCCTTCCCTCCCTCCTTCTCTTTTTAAATTTTACTTTTCTTCCTCCCTTTTAATGGATCGAAGAAAACCTCCAGGGGGTGATAACCACAGACAAGTTTTATAAAAGCAACTGCCTTTCATCCTGAATTTTAGAAAGAAATGGATCCAGTTGTCAATTCCAAAAGAAGACAGTAGGATTCTAGAAGACAAAAGAGAGAGAGTAGGGTAAAAGTAAAAGACAGATATAATGACTTTGCAACAACTCAGTTATATTAGCCAGATAGTGGAGAAAGGATCAGAAAGAGAAAAATGTTCTATGAAGACACCATATTTATCAAGGAAGTAAATAGTATTGTTTGAGAG
Source organism: Miniopterus natalensis (assembly GCF_054644295.1). Taxonomy (NCBI): domain Eukaryota; kingdom Metazoa; phylum Chordata; class Mammalia; order Chiroptera; family Miniopteridae; genus Miniopterus; species Miniopterus natalensis. Next base: position 128,383,041 of record NC_142081.1, read on the forward strand.
AGTATATCCTTTCCTTTCTTGTCTTATCCTTGTTGCTGGGGCTCTCACCTAATCCATGAGATCTATCATTTGGTTTTCTATTTCCAAAACATTACGCACACATCAAAATATTTAGGAAAGGAAAAGAGCACATTAATGACTCAAGGGAATAAAGTGGAAATGGAGAACAGTTTTCTAATAATTGCACTGTCAAGTTATCTAATTCCACAGGTAGGAGAGACAGGATGTATGAGGAGCTGAATTTTCTCTACACAGAGATATTATGCAGAAAAAAAGGAAGGAACTATACCAGTCATTTAAGATTGAATATGCAATGTGATCAATGTTTAAAAAATTAAATTGAGTTGTTTGACTCTTTAAAGTTGTGGGTATTTATAATGTAATAATAGTAAAATAGTACTTTATATTTTATTTCTAATCTTCACAATGTTAATATGAGGTAGGTACTACATTACTTTCATTTTATAGATGATAAATCTAAAGCACAGGGAGATAAAATGATTTGCCCAAGAAACCAACTAGTTAGTGGCAGAGTAGAAACTGGAGTCCCAGAAGTTTGACTCCTAAATCTGCAAGTTTAATGAATACACCTCCTGAAACACACACATTCCAGCCACATCATCAATATATACCATGATTATAATATACATCATATACTATATATCATATGGAATAAAATTATTCATTACATATCTGATGATTTTTTTCAGAAATACTTTTGTGTTTTGTCCCCTGAAACCAAGACTTTCTTATTTTGGAATTATTACTGATAAATGCTTCAGGAGTTTTTTGCCAGTTTTTATTTTCAGTTTGTGGCCATTTTATTCTGTTAGATTTAAACAAGCCTGTTTTCATCTACTTTAATCAAAAAGAGAAGATACCAGAGGTCCACTTGAACTTAGGCCGTCTCTCTTTGCCTCCAGCAGTCTGTCAATTTGTCATGCAGGAATCACTGGGGAATTCCAAACTACCACACTTCTTTAGGGCCTGGCAATGAAGTGAATGACAAAAGCAACTAGGGAAATTTTCTACAGAAATCAGGGCCTTTGGAGTTGAAATAACAAAGTCCTATGTGCATAAGAAACTTGAGTGATATCCAGATGTAAAACCTCCATTGAGTTCTTGAAGGAAAATTGCCCTTGACCCTTGAACAGCACAGGGTGCTGGTTAGGGAGGCAGCTGCCCCCACACAGTTGAAAATCCAACTATAACTTTGGACTCCCCCAAAAGTTAACTACAAATAGCCTACTGTTCACCAGAAGCCTTACCAATAACATTAACAGTTAATTAACACATATTTTATGTTATGTCTATTTTACATAGTAACCTTACAATAAAGTAAGCTAAGGAAAAGAAAATGTATTTAAAAATGTAATAAGGAAGAGAAAATACAGTTACTGTAGTTATTGAAAAAAGAAAAACCATGTATTATAAGTAGACCTGTGTGGTTCAAACCTGTGTTGTTCAAGGGTCAACTATATATCTCTTTAACATATTGCCAGAACTTAATCTATTTTGGTGTTCAACATTATTTCCTAGGAATAATAATTCAGCATATAATATATATTTATTCTCTTATGCAATGAATATTTCACCTACTTTTTGCAATATACTAAGGCTACAATTATGAATAAACCTGAGACCCTGCCTAAAGGAGCTCAAGGTCTTGTTGGGGGAGGGGCTGAGGAGTTGGAGGGGCAGGGAGGAAGAAACATGAACATAAATAATAACAATCAAGTACAATTAAATTAAATTACAACTGTAGATACAATTAATTAAAAGTGAAAAGATATTATTGAATTAGAGAAAGAAGCTCTTAACTATTCCAAGAGTCAAGAATTGGAGAATGGCATTTGGTTACTCTACAGGTTAATTCAAAATGTCATTCATGTTGTATGTGAAAGTTAATAATTGTGGAATGCTTATTTTTCAATACCATTTCTTGAATACTATTGGTAATAGTTGAATAAATATATATTGACAATGTATTGTTTCAGACTGGAAAATATCACCTTTCAGTCATCTCAGTTGGCTCTCAATCTACAATTGACTCTCTGATAACAATCAATACTGAGCATCTTCAGGGGGGGAAATTATTGTAAATACTTGCAGATTATTGGAGTCTACATCCACTGAAACTCCTACCATGATAATAGTAGATATGTGACTCATACATTATTGGTTAATGCTTGTGTAATAAATCTTATCTATCCCATACAAAATAATAGTTTATCAATTCAAATCTATCCAGTCTGGCCCCATTAACTATCTGTTTCTTACCACAGGTATGAGAGGTAGACCAAGATCAACCACAACTGATGACAGGGAATTGTAATTCACAAGATATATTTGGCTTACTTCACAAGTATAAAGCATAATTCATTCAACAAATTATCTACATCTACATCCAAGTCCATTATCTATATCAGGCTTTCTCAACCTTGGCACTATTAACATTTTGGGCTGGATAATTCTCTGTTTTGGGGGAACCATCCTGTGTATTGTGAGATATTTAGCAATATCTCTGTCCCCTACCCACTAGATGCTAGTAGCAATCTCCCTTACCCAATGTGTGACAAACAAAAATGTCTCCAGATGTTGCCAAATATCTCCTGGGAAGTAAAATCCCAGCATGGTTGAGAACCACTGATCTATGTTAAAGTGCATACACTTCTAAGGAAGATATTCCAATTATCCCATATTTTACAGGTTAAGAAAAAAAACTGAGAAATTAATCTTACCAATATAAGCACCTAAATATTTTACAACACCAATTAAATGCCTGTATGTTAATGGGACTAAAGAATAAGTTCAAGTCATACTTTCCTCCAAATTTTCTATATAACAAAAGATTTTTGAAGACACAGTTATACAGAAAACAGAGGTTTCTTCCATAAAATTGGAAAAGAACAGGCTATGGATCTGTGAAAGTGGTAGCATAAAAAGTGCAACACATTCTAATAAAGTATTCTCTGTTTCCTAAAAGTGAGTGGATTCAATCTGACCATACTTAATGAATCATCTTTTTATCAAAAATATTTATTGAACAGCTCTTATATGTGAATCCCTATTTTGTGTACTAATGGGAGAAGATGAATAAATTACAAGGCATAATTATTAGAAAAGGCAAGTAGTTTTATATGAAATAAATTTTATGTGCTATCACAAGGCAGCACTGGATTAATTACTATTTCAGTAATAAAGAAAACAAAAGTTCTGAGTTTCAAATAAGAGGAAATATTTGAGAGTTAATCTGAAAAGGCTTCTTTGAAGAGGTATGACTTGGGTTACCTAATGAATAATTAAAAGATATGGTTAGGAAGAAATCTCAGAAATAGCAATTGAGTGAATAAAGGGACAGTGAAGTGACAAAATTCTATGAGAATTTGGAGAATAGGTAAAAATATAGGGTAGAGGATTAATAGACAAGATTGATAAGAAATGAGGTTGAAAAGGCATATGGAGTTAGACTGCAGAATGATAAACTAAAGAATTTTGTCTTTATCTTTTAGGAACTAGAATTCTATGAAAGATTTTCTGAGAACAGTATAAAACAATGCACATAGCCTTCCTGAAGATTAAATTGTAACTCTTGTGTAGAACCTATTAGAGTGGGGAGACAAAGAAGGTATAAAGGCCTGGGTAATCTAGAATATGATCAAGAAATATTTTTAACTTAGATAACAGCAAATAAACTATGGTCATTTAAAGAATGTCTGTATAACTACATGGATTAAGACACCATATGTTCATTTCAGCAATTATAATCGCATTGGTTCTGATCCATTCACAGTAGAACTGATTATGGTCACAGAGTCATGAAGATAATCCCACTGATGAGATTCCCAATAGCAGTCATGCAACCAGTCAAGCTTCTTTTTTCCTTTTGAGTTAGTTGCCTTGATGTTGCTTTTTTTTTTGTACCTCCATAATATATCTTGAAGTGCTCTATGTTTTGGCATGCATTGGAAGATCTAAAAGCAACCTCGATGTTATCAATTTAACTATGCTCTAGGGAGCGTGACTATTAAAGTTATTATCTATACAAGGAACAGGGAAATGGCAGATTGAAACTATTATCTGATTCATAGGATCTACTACCATAAGTGACATAGCTTAAACTCACTGAATGGTACCTGTAAATCAGCCTGAAGGAACGAAATAATGTTCTCCACACTATATTGCTTGTCCGCATTTTTAAATAGATTACTCCTCTTCTTCTTCCTCTCCTTACCAAATTTATGTTTATCTCCGCCCAACCTGTATTCTTCCATTTAAGGATAGATAGAGGAATTAGATGAAAATCAGGAAGTCAGCATTGAAGCATCTATATAGCTCTGGTGAGGAGAGATGTATGATAGGTAATACGGGAACATGACATGTTTTCCAGGACATTTTAGATCTTTAGAGATGATATTGAAGAGTGAATTTGTCAAATTTAGAGATATATTACAATCAAAAGCAAGATGCAGATGATGGTAACATTAGCAATGCCCTGAATAACTTTCTAGACTCAGTGGGAGATGACCCACATAGTTCAGAAACTCAGGAAAATCCCTCAAGCCACCCAAATAAATGACCCATCTGCTTACTGATGCCTGAAATTACATAGTAAGAGTTTCATTTCTTAGCCCCAAGCATTTGACTTCTGTTTAAATGCAAATCTACTGGGCATGGCAATACTCAAAGTTGCTGCTATATCCCAGGGGAAAAAAAGGAAAAGCATTTCAGAGACTTTCTTTAAAACAAATTTGGGCAAGGAGAGAGTATGAGGCCACTGGGCCCTGGAAAGGTGTGGAACAGTACAATCGTAAGGGATAAAAGCTGGGGAGGGGTAAGAAAAAGGAATCAAAAAAGAAAAATGCAAAGTGCAACAGAGAGCATGTGAAAAGATCTTACTCTCTTTCCTAGATCTGAGAGCGAATATTGTTGTGTGAGAATATGTTTCTCTTAGTAATTTACATCCTCAGTATTAAGGTGCTAGAGAACTCAGAGTATGTATATCCTTGCAAATGTTAAACTAAGGTAGTGACAGAAGTCATGAACAAATTCTCCAGCGACCTTTGAGTTTGTAAAAAACACTTTCTTATGAAAGATATTTAGGTTTGTTTGGGTTGAAATCAGTGATAAAACATCTACAAGACACTAAATAGGTCTTAGCAAGGTGTTTTTTAAAAAAAATTGTAGTCACTTTTCAGCCTTAATTTTACATTTTGCTGTTTCACAAAACTCTCTGCCAAAATAAGAAAACATCTATAACAACTGAATTAAAGAAAATGTTTTTTTAAGTGAGAAAAAATATATTTTCACAGTCGTCTATTGGTTCAACTGAGTTTGTATAGTTAGGATTTGCTTAAAAATACTAAAACCAATATGGTTTATCTATTTGGATATAGTTCAGGAAAATTATGAGAATTCACTGAGAAAACAACAACAAAAATTTTTACTTTATATTCCATATTCTAGCCAAATTCTCACTTGTCTCAATTTTTTTAAATGACTTTTAAAAATGAAAGTACACATGACAAATTCAGGCAGGAGTTGGTATTCTGCCTTGTCATTTCAACAACTTAAGTTTCTATTGTATCTCAAAGCATCTAAGTTCTGAAGATTTAAAGAACCTCTAGTTTATTTTAGGGATAAAAATTGAGCCAGAGAGGTTGAGTAATGTATCCAAAGATGCACACTAAAGCAAGCCCTTGATGTGGCTTCTGAATTCACTACACAGCAAATATTTCACCACAGCATTCTGCCCTTTTGAAAACAGTAAATATACTTAAGATTGTAGGTTTGGTTGAGTTTGTAGGTTTGGGTGAGTTTCAAAACATCCATATGTTTACACTTTTATGAAACTCAGAGAGAAACTAGTGGAAATTCCTAGGTGGAACAATTGAGAACAAAGAATGAAATTTCCAATTTGTATTAATTACTCAGGAAATTGAGGTCCAAAGAGGTCAAGTAGGCCAATTTCATTACACCAGTCAATAGTTAAGTTGGAACTAGCACCATAAACTCCTGTTTAATCAACTCTGAAGTGTGGCCTCATTAGATGCAAAACATGCAGAAAAGAATGTATGTTATAGAGATGGAGGATTGGTTAAGGACCAATCTGATAACAGAAAACCTTGGCTAGAGTTTATAGGTAAAGAAATTTTATGAGGAAGTGAGTAGCCATAATGTCCTCTAAGTTAATGAAGTCATCGAGCACGTTTCAGTGGACAGCTCCAGCGCTGTCTCTATTAGGTTGAGGGGAGGAAAAATAATTTTTCTTTACCCTTCTAGGTTCTTGACTGAGACTCCCTTTAATAAAAACAGATTAACAGGAGGAAAACAAGCAGAAGCTTAATAACATGTATACCTTCTGTATATATGAGAAACCATGAAAACTGAGTAACTCCCCAAAATGGTCCAACCCACCACCTTAAATACCATCTCCAGCTAAAGACAAGAGAAGATATTGGGGGTTGAGAAGTTGGTTATGAGAGGTTATCAGGAAAAGCACAGTAAACAATGGTAAGATTGTTATGAAGATTTAAGTATTTGCCTTCTCTGTTGATGAGTTTGTGGAGACTTGGTCATCCTTCTTGTCTTGGTACAGAGAGGGTAACATCTTTACAAAATGAGATTTCCCTTATGAGTGCATGTTTCTTACAGAAGAGTAACTTTTACTTGGTTTTTAGAGATTTTTCTATTTTTGCTGTTTCTTAAAAATAATCAGCTTAAAATTAACCTTTATGCCAAAGAGAAACATTTTGGGATGGCAAATTCTGCTCCCCTTCAAGGTACAAAAGGGGTAAATCTCAGAAAGAAGGACACTCAAGAAATGCACTGCTAGTAAAGAGAAAAGGGTGCATCTGTAATGCTTTTAAAAGTAAAGATTTAAAAAAAAAAGTGTAAAGGTGAATTCCTCCTTTAAAATTTAGCTTCCAAATGGTCCTGCCAGAAGAATCCTGAAAGTAATAAGCTGAAATAAATCCAATGAAATAATCTCTGAGTTTGGATAGCACCAAACTAGCCCTAATATTTCAATTAATGCTATTAATGATATTGCACGTAACTTGAATTGAAAGTGAAAAAGTGATATAGAAATGTGAATGAGGAATGTGTATTAGACAAAATCCTTTAATCTTACATTCTAAAGCCAGGGCTTTAGAATTTAAATTTATTTGCTTCCCCAGTCTATAAAATGAATAGAGAACATTTCAACTAATAATAATGTGGAATTGATAAACTTACAAATACATACTAGGTTTTCAGTCTGCTTACCTGGAAGAAAGAGGATGGAAATGCAAAATTATTGCTATTCAAAGGAAATGATATTTGTGTTAGTTCCAGATACTTATTTATGCAGAGGAAATGTCCAGTTGTTTTTTTTCTATATTTTTTCTAGTTCAGAAGTTAACAGCAGATTGAAGGCAATAAATCACTCTTCAAAATCTACTCATTTCCACTTTAACAACAGGTCCTTGAACTATGGAAATTCTATAAACTGGTCAATTTGTTCTCAGAACCAATTCTAAAATGAATTGGTTAGAAGCACAGATGTTACATATTAAAACACTGAAATGAATCAAAAAATATTACAGCAATCACTTTCATTTTGCCAGATGCAGCTGACCGCTTTTGATGACTTTGTGCTTCTGCCTGGAACTTGTGACCAGTTATGACTCTAATATATAATGATGAGAGTCAATAATTAGCTATCTGGCACAAACTATACCAGTTGCCTTGAATTTGTTTTATTAAATACTGTGGACAAGGACTGAGAATGACCATGACATTCAATCAGCAGATCTGATACCTACCTACATCTCCAACTATTTTCTTCCATTTTCTCTCATAAACCCTTTGTTTCAGTCATACTCGAAGCTTCAAGCTGTACTTTCCAGGTATGCCCTTCTTTCTCTGCTTTCTCTTCTATATCTTTGTACCTACCGTTCACTCTCTTACCTAGAGCACCATTTCTTTCCCTCTATTTTATTAATTCCTACAAGTCCTTGAAAATTCCCCCACAACATCTTCTTAAGGAAACGTTCTTTGAGCGGACAGCATAGAATTTTATCTTTTATCACAGTTTTGTTATAACACCAATCACAATATGTAGTAATTATTTATTAATTTGACTGTAAACTTCTAAGGTACCAATGGGCTCATTTAAGTATTTTGAGTGAATTAATGAATTATGGTAAAAAGCCAAATTTTAAATTAAAGTATCATAATAAACTCCATAATAAACTGAAATGAAATTGAATGAAAATATGTATCTTCCACCAGGCTGTGAACCCTTGGAGGACCCCCGCCAAGCCCAATACCCAGAATATAGAAAGTATAAGTATTCAATCAGTGAATGTAATTACATATTTTATTAGATATAATACTATCAGTACTACCAACGGTGCTACAGAAGATGAGCTGCATACCCCCCTACCTTGTTTAGTGCATTAATATATAAACTCTTCTCAATATCGCAATAAATTTCCCCTTTGGTATATACACAGCTATAAATCTTATACCTGGGAATGGTTTTGATATTTGGCATTGTACTTTCATTAAAAACGTGTTGAACCAAAAATTATTAAGTGCTCTTAAGTAGAATTAAGAAAATTTACATCAAGCTATTCTCTATGCAATTATTGAATACATTCATCCATTTATTTTACCAATTTTTATCATGTGTTCAACTGTACTAAGCAGTATAAGAATAAAATTGTGAATAAAACACAGAGTTGTTTTTTTATTATGGAGTTTACATGTCAAAAGAGCCTAAAGAAAAGTGAGCATACCTTCAGAATGTAGTTGATAGCTATAAAAAGAAGTGAAAAACCTAAACTAGGAATGCCTCCACTTCTAATATCTAGCCAATGGTCTATCATTGAGTAGAAGTTAGACAAGAAAGGGGGCAAGAAAACTAGTTACAGAGTTGCTTTAGTAATTTGGGTGGGATAGGAAAGACTGGGTTTTGTATACATTTAGGAGATAGAATAAACAGAATTGGGTAAGTGTGTAAGTGAGGGAAATAAAGGTGCATGGATGATATCTAGATTTCTGATTCAGTAAACAGTAATGCTAGTCATTGAAATGGAAAGAAAACAAAATCAGGTCTTGTACTTAGCACAGAGGACAATTGACTAGTTCAGTTTTGCATACATTAATTTCCAGACCTGTGGAATAGCTGAGTGGAGATATCCAATGTTCAACTAGACACATGGACCTAAAAGGTTTATAGTTGGTAGTCACCCATTTATGGAAAGTAATCGAAGCTACAATGGTGACAGTAATCTCCTAGGGAGAGTATATAGCACAAGAGAAAAAAAATGGCCTAAGATACAATCTAAAAAAAATTCATATAAAATATGAACAAAGGAGTAGAGCTCCTTAAAAAAGCCAGACAGATAACAGTGAAATTAGTAGGTTATGCTGTGAAGACAAACAAGAAAAAAATGTATTTTAAGAAGAAATGTCATTTGAGAGCTAAAGTTTAATAAGTGCTGAAAACAATCCATTGGTTCTAGCAACAGGATAGGTATTGATGTTGATTAAAATTAATAGAATAGAATCACTGGAGGAAAATATATCTTACCACAAAGAGATTAAAATCTACTACTGGGAAGAAAAGACTTAATATAAAGCCATTCAAATAATTTCAAAATGGGGAGACACTAATGTGATTAGCATTTATATCTTAGTAGGGGAAATCCTTTTTAATCATATATGTGGGTGACAATATAACTCTGTAGCAAAAGCAGTGGGTTTGATTTCAATCTCAGCTCTTCACGACTAGCCAGCTGTGTTACTTTGGCTCATTGTTATTTGAGAGGTTCAGTTTTCCCATTTGTAAAATAGGCATAATAATATAAGCCATGCAAGGATATTGAGAGAAAAGTATATAAAAGCCCTCAACATAATGCCTAGTAGAAACTGGGCCCTGAAGAATGAGGATGAGTATAAATTATTAAAGTAAATGGGTCTCAGATAGCAGGCTGAGTAAACGGACTAAGAAAGGCAGGCAGGAATTAGAAAGTCATTTGGAACATGGGAAACATACTTGGTAAGCAGAAATTGTAGAGGAAGAAATCTGGGTGACCCTTGACCACTGAGATGAAGATTTTAGATTTTATATAGAAAGGAAGTGAACACATAAGGGAATGACTAAACACAGACTTGGAAGGCTGAATGCTCCTTCCCACTGGTTGTAAATCTCTTTGAAGACACAAAATGTGAAGAATTTAGCAATAAAACCATCATCCTGATCATCATCATTACTATCAATATTACCACAATTAATATTTCTTGAATGCTTTCCATGTATCAGGCAAAGAGCAAAGCCTTTCCTTGCATTATTTCATGCAATCCTCATCACAATCCAATGAAGCATGTATTATTAATATCCCCACTTGAAAGATAAGGAAACTAAAGCTTAGAGCACATATTTTAGCTCAAAGGGCACATCAGTAAGGAGACCCAGAATGACGAAATGCCATACCATGCTGCTTCAAGTCAGGTGTATTCAAAGAATATTGAGTTAAAACCATATTATATAAATTATATTCTAATTCTACCAGTTTTCCTAAAATCCAAATTATTTTATCTTTCGGCAATCTGAAGCCAAAATAAACGTACCCATACAAGGAATTAAAAAAGAATTAGTAGCAGAGCCAGGACATGGCTGCTGACTCTTTTCTTCTGGGTGTTGTTCTTAAAACACTGATCTTTTTACTGCCCAGTCATGTAGCGTGAAGATATGTACTTTAGTGTAAAGTCTATAAGGAGTTTGATAAAGACTTGGCATGTATGAATTAGGAAATGTTACAGTTTGTCTGATCTTTATAAGCACAGGGGGAATTCTAGCTCTTTTTTTTTTTTTAACCCAGCATAGAACAATTCTTTTTTTTTTTTTTTTTTTTTTTTACTTTAAATATTTTTTTTATTCTTCAATTATAGTTGACATACAATATTGTATTAGTTTCAGGTGTACAACCTAGTTATTAGACATTACATAACCTACTAAGTGATCATCCCAATAAATCTTGCACACATGACACTATATAGAGTTATTACAATATTATTGACTATATTCCCTATGCTGTAGTTGACATCCTTGTGACTACTCTGTAACTACCAATTTACTTCTTAATCCCTTCACCTTTTTCACCCATCACCTCAAACTCCTCCCATCTGGTAACCTTCAAAATGTTCTCTGTATCTATGAGTCTGTTTCTTTTTTAAAAATCTTTTTATTAAATTTATTGGCATGACATTGGTTAATAGGATTATATAGGTTTCAAGTGTACATTTCTATGATACACGATCTGTTTATTGATTGCATTTTATGCCCACCATCAAGTCAAATCATCTTCTGTCACTATATATTTGGCCCCCTTTACCCTTTAGTAACCCCTATGAATCTTTCTGTTCCTGTTGTTCATTTTGTACGTTTTATTTTAGATTAAGTTGTTAACAGATATATATTTACTGCCATTTTATTACTCATATGTTAATCTCTTTTTTCCTTTTATGAAATTTATTTTTAATTTATTTTTATTGAATTATTGACGTGACAATGATTAATAAAATTATATAGGTTTCAGATGTACAATTCTATAATACATCACCTGTATATTGTGTTGTGTGCTCATCACACCAAGGCAAATATCCTTCCATCACCATTTATCCCCCTATACCTTCATCTATCTCCCCTCATGCCCTTTCCTCTCTAATAATCACCACACTGTTATCTGTGTCCTTGAAAAGTTTTTATGCTTAATCCCTTCACCTTTGTCACCCAGCCTTGGAACACCCCTCCCCTTTGGGAGCTGTCAGTCTGTTTTCTGTATGTATGAGTCCATTTCTATTTTGTTTGTTAGTTTATTTTGTTCATTAGATTTCACATATGAGTGAAATCACGTGGTACTTGTCTTTCTCAGACTGGCTTATTTCACTTAGCATAATGTCCTGCTGGTTTTCCCGTGTTTTCGCAAAGGGTAAGATTTCTTTCCTTTTTAAGGTTGAGTAGTATGCCATTGTATAAATGCACCACACCTTTTTTATCCGTTCATCTACTAATGGGCCGTTGGGCTGCTTCCTAATCTTGGCTATTTTAAATAATGCTGCAATGAACATAAGGGTGCATATATTCTTTGTAATTAGTGTTTCAGGTTTCTTCAGCTATATTTCCACAAGTGGAATTGCTGGGTCATAAGGGAGTTCTGTTTTTAATTTTTTGAGGGAACTCCATAATGTTTTCCACAGTGGCTGCACCAATCTGCATTCCACCAGCAATGTGCTAGGGTTCCCTTTTCTCCCCATTCTGGCTAACACTTGTTGCTTGTTGATTTATTAACGATAGCCATTCTGACAGGTGTGAGGTGATACCTCATTGTGGTTTTAATTTGCATCTCTCTGATTAGTGACTTTGAGCATCTTTTCATACATCTATTGGCCATCTGTATGTCCTCTTTGGAGACGTGTCTATTCAAGTTTTTTGTCTATTTTTTTAATGGATTGTTTGTTTGGTTGGTGTTGAGTTGTATGAGTTCTTTTTAAGTATTGAATATTAACCACTTATCAGATGCATAATTGGTGAATATGTTCTTCCATTCAATGGGTTATCTTTTCATTATGCTGATGATTTCTTTGCCATGCACAAAATTTTGTTTCCCTTGCCCAAGGAGCTATATCAGAAATAATATGGCTACTAGAAATGTCTGAGATGTTATTGCCTACCTTTTCTTCTAGGATTTTTATGGTTTTGGGTCTAACATTTAAGTCTTTAATCCATTTTGAGTTTATTCTTTTTTATGGTGTAAAGAGGCAGTCTAGTTTCAATTTTTGCATGTCTCTGTGCAATTTTCCCAACAGCATTTATTGAATAGACTACCTTTAGTCCACTGTATGTTTTTGCATCCTTTGTCAAATATTAATTGACCATATGGATGTGGGTTTATTTCTGGGCTCTCTTTTCTGTTCCATTGATCTATATGTCTGTTTTTATACCAGTACCATGCTGCTTTAATTATTATGGCCTTATACTATACTTTGATATCAGGTAGCATGATTCCTCCAAGTTTGTTCTTTTTATTCAAGATTGCTGCAGCTACTTGGAGTCTTTATAGTTCCAGATAAATTTTTGGAATATTTGATCTAGTTCTGTAAAATATGCTATTGGTATCTTGATACGGATTGCATTGAATCTATAAATTTCTTTGGGTAGTATGGACATTTTAATCCTGTTAATTATTCCTATCCATGAACACAGTATATGTTTCCTCTTATTTGTACTTCTTTAATTTCATCTTCAGTGTCTTATAATTTTTTGAGTACAAGTCTTTTACATCTTTGGTTAAATTTATTCCTAGGTACCTAATTTTTTTGATGCAATTGTAGTTTTCTCTTTCTGATAGTTCATTATTGGTATATAAAAATGGAACTTATTTCTGGATATTTATTTTGTATCCTGCTAATTTACTGAATTCATCTATCAGTTCTAGTAGTTTTTGGTGGAATCTTTAAGGTAAGTAATAATAGTTTTACTTCCTCCTTTCCAATTTGGATGCCTTCCATCTCTCCTTCTTGTCTGACTGCTGTGGCTAGGACTTACAGTACTATGTTGAATAAGAGTGGTGAAAGCAGACATACCTGTCTTGTTCTCTATCTGTCTTGTTCCCTATTTTAAGAGAAACACTTGTAGTTTTTGCCCATTGATTATGATATTGGCTGTGGGTTTGTGATATATGACCTTTATTACATCAAGATATGTCCCCTCTATTTTCACTTTGCTGAGAGTTTTTATCATACATAAGTGCTGGATTTTATCAGATGCTTTTTCTGAATCTATTGATATAACCATGTGGTTTTTATTTTTTATTTTGTTTATGTGGTGTATCACATTTATTGATTTGTGGATATTGTACCAACCTTGCATCCATGGCATATATCCCACTTGATCATAGTATATGATCTTTTAAATATATTACTGGATCCAGTTTGCTAATAATATTTTTTTGAGGGTATTAGTATATAAGTTTTCAAGGATATTGAACTATAATTTTCTTTATTTGCAGTTTCTTTGTCTGGTTTTGGAATAAGGGTAATGCTGGCCTTCTAAAATGAGCTTTTGAGTCTTCTCTCCTCTTGAATTTTTTAGAATAGTGTAAGAAGGATAGGTATTATCTCTTTGAATGCTTGGCACAATTCAACTGTGAATTCATCTTGTCCGGGACTTTTGTTTGTTGGGAGTTTTTTCATTACTGCTTCAGTTTCACTAGTTGCAATATGTCTGTTCAGATTTTCTGATTCAGTTTTGGAAGATTGTATGCATCTAGGAATTTACTAATTTCTTTCGATTGTTCAATTTGTTAGCATATAGCCATTTATAGTATTTTCTTACAATCCTTTGTAATATTTTGGAGTGAGTTACTTATCCTCTTTAATTTCTGACTTTATTTATTTGGGTCTGCTCTCTTTTTTTCTTGGTAAGTCTGGTTAAATGTTCATCAATCTTGTTTGTCTTTTGAAAGAACTATCTCTTGATTTCATTGATCTTTTTATTGCTTTGTTTTAGACTCTATTTCTGCTCTGACATTTATTATTTTCTTCCTTCTATTCACTTTGGGCTTTATTTCTTGTTCTTTTTAAAGTTCTTTTAAGCATAAAGTTAGGTTGTTTACTTGAGATTTTTCTTGTTTCTTGAAACAGGTCTATAATGCTCTGAATTCCCTCTAAGTACTGCTTTTGCTCTCTAACCATAGATTTTGGCTTATTGTGCTCTCATTTTCATTTGTTTCAAGATATCTTTTGATTTCTTCCTTGATCTCATTCTTAACAAATTATTTGTTTAGTAATATGTAATTTAGCCTCCATGTCTTTGTGTGTTTTTCATTTTTTTTTCTTGTGATTGATTTCTAGTGTCATACTATTATAGTCAGAGAAGATGGTTGATATGATTTCAATCTTCTTAAATTTATTGAGTCTTGTTTTGTGTCCTAACATGTGGTTTATCCTAGAAAACGTTCCATGTGCACTTGAAAAGAATGTATGTTCTGCTGCTTTGTGGTGAAATGCTCTGAAGATATCAATTAAATCCATCTGATCTAATGAGTCATTTAAGGCCACTGTTTCTTTGTTGATTTTCTGTCTGGAAGATCTATTCATTGATGTCTATGGGTTGTTAAAATCCCCTACTATGACTGTATTACTGTCAGCTTCTCTCTTTATGTCCAACAGGATTTGCTTTACATATTTAGTTCTTCTTATGTTGAATGTATAAATGTCTGCAAGTGTTATATTCTTTTGTTGGATTTCTTCCTTTATCACTGTGTAATGTCCTTCTTTGACTCTAACTGTAGTCTTTGTTTCACAGTCTATTTTTTTTTTTTTTTTTTTAGATATAAGTATACCTATCCTGACTTTTTATTCATTTCCATTTGCATGAAATATCTTTTTCCATCCCTTTACTTTTAGTCTGTGTGTATCTTTCATTCTGAGGTGGGCCTCTTGTAGACAGCATATATATGGGTCTTGTTTGCTTATCTACTCAATTGCCCCATGTCTTTTGATTGGAACATTTAAGCCATTTACATTTAAAGTGATTATTTATTGCCAGTTTATTCTTTTAACCATTTTCCTCTGTTTTGGTCTTCTTCTAGTTCTTGTTTTTTTTTTACTGGTCTCCTCCCCCTCCTCTTCCTCTTCCTTTTCCTCCTTCTACTCCCCCTTCTCTTTCTTTTACTTCCAGCAGGCCCTTTGACATTTCTTGCAATACTGGTTTGGTGGCAACAAACTCTTTTAGTTTTTTCTTGTCTGGGAAGATCTTTATTTCTCCTTCATTTTTAAATGAAAGCCTTGCTGGGTAAAGTTGCCTTGGCTGTAGGTCTTTGCTTTTCATCACTTTGAATATTTCATGCCAACCCCTTCTGGCCTGAAGTGTTGAGAAATCAGCTGACAGTCTTATGAGCACTCCCTTTTAGGTAACTGTCTTTCTCTTGCTACTTTTAAGATGCTCTCTTTGTCTTTAACCTTTGCCATTTTAATTATGAGTGTGTCTTGGTGTGGGCCTGTTTGGGTTCCTCTTGTTTGGGATTTTCTGCACTTCCTGGACTCATATGTCTATTTCCTTCACCAGGTTAGGGTAGTTTTTGGTCATTATTTCTTCAAATAGATTCTTGACTCCTTGCTCTCTGTCTTCTCCTTCTGGTAGCCCTATGATGCAGATGTAATTATGCTTCATGTCCTAAAGGTCCCTTTAACTATCCTAATTTTTTAAAATTCTTATTTTTTTTTGGTGCTCTGATTTGGTGCTTTTTCTACCTTGCCTTCCAAATAACTGATTCAATCCTCTGCTACTGTTTATTCCACTGTAGTCCTAAGTTCAGATATTGTATTCTTTATTTCTAACTGGTTCTTTTTTATGGATTCTATGTCCTTTTTCCTGCTGTTGAAGTTCTAATTAAGTACCTTGTAGTTCTCACTAATTTTCTTGAGCATCCTATAACAACTTTTTCTGAAATCTATATCTGATAAGTTTCTCACCTCCATTTTATTTAGCTCTGTTTCTGGACATTTTTCTTGTTCTTTCATTTGGGGCATGTTTCTTTGTTTCCCATTTTAGCTGTCTCTTCGTGTTTGTTTCTATACAGTACTTAGATCTGCAATGACTCCCAGTCTTAGAAGGGTGTCCTCATGTTACAGGTGTCCTGTGGGGTCCAGTGGTGCAGTCACTTTGATCACCTGAACTGGATGCTCTAGGGATGTCCCTTGTGAGGGTTATGTGGGTCCTCCTGTTGTAATTGAGTCTTGATTGTTATTGGCCATGTTCACATTTGGGATCAACCCGAGGTGGCTGACTGTGAGGCTCAACTCCAACCATGGTGTTCAAGTTTCTCTGCCGGTGCTGTTCACTTGTTGCAGAATTTGCCTCAGCCGTGTCAGGTGCCTACCAAGATCTCCCTTTGCATATATGCCTCTTGTGAAGCTTACTGGACCCTGCTCTTATGTTGTCTGACTCTGGCCACTGAGAGTGTTGGCTCTGGCCCTCTGGGAGGAACTGTTGCAGGCCATGTCATAAAATGCCTGTGACTGGCCCTGGATAATCTGTTTAGAACGACAAAGCAATCCACAGCTTGTGGCTACCTCTGCTGGGTTGGGTGTGCATGAGAAAGACCAAGCTGTGCATCAAGGCCAGCTATTATGAGCACTGAGGCCAGGGACATGTCAGGAAAAGTCAAAAGACACCCCAAGATCTGCCTTGGCCTGTCTTTACCTGCTGGCTGCCTGCTAGGCTTAGTCACTGAAAGAGCCTTTGTCAGTACTTGAGTTGCATGAGGTAGGTTCTCAGTGAGTCACCATGTAGGTGCCAGTTGTGTTCACCAGATTGATCAAGCTTCAAACTCAATGCTAGTACTGGGTCTGACACCACTTAACATAAGTCTCCAGATATAGCAAGTCTAGCTGCCACCTTCTGGCTGCTTGCACATCTTTGCAGTGGGGTTGATTCTCAGCAAGTCATCAGGGTCAGGCCAGGAGAGTTTATCAGGCCCAAATAAACCAATATTTGGCTGTGTGAAGGGAAGGCTCTGCACTGCTCCGGTGTGCAAGGGAAAAATGGCCCCTGTCCTAGAGCCACACAATTCAGTTTATCCCAGATTTTGCTGGGAGGAGCTTGAGCTCCACATGTGGGGCCTTTGGGATTCAGGTCGATGAGGCTAGTTGATCTTCTGTAAGGAGGAGGTGCAGGTCAAGCTTTAGGGAAGGTTGATGGTGTGGCCCCTGTCTGAAAGCCACACAGTTCAGTCTGTCCCAAATTTTGCCCAACCCTTGGTATGGCAGAGCAACCAGGATTCAGGCAGGTAGGGCTGCTGTGATCCCAAAAGTTGGGTCTACCAAAAGCCCAGCGGGTGGGGCTAATGGATCTCCCATGTAGAGCAAACATCAGTCAGGTTCACGGGAAAATGGGGAGAATGACTCTTGCTCTTTTATGTTATTGTATGGCTTTTGCCACTGAGTGAAAATTAATGTATCCCTAATGCATCATTTCTTGCATCCTCCCTTGTAAAGCATTTGAAATTTACCTCATAGCCCCATTGCCTTTCTATTTTTCTGGGTTTGTCATTCTCTAATTCTGTAATTTTCTTATTCACTGAACCCAGATTCCATGGTTGATCACCTGAGCACATTTCATCAACATCTGTAACTACATTGTGCTCATGATTTGCCAACTGTCTGCATGGAACATTTGCCTTCTGGATAAGTCATACAATTTGTCTTTTCACTCTTACAGTGGAACACCCCCTCCCTAGATTAAAGAATAAAACTCAGTGGATGAAACCACATATTAATGATTTCTAATGTCAACTGACAACACAATGCTTTTATTTTTTTCCTTAAAAGTTTGCTTAACTCTCTTTCCTTAGACTGTTGCAATTCCAAAATGACAGCACTCCTCTTGAATTTTAAATCCAATCTCCATCTCTTTTGATCTTGGAAGTTATTTGCATGATAGTTCATCAAGAAAACTGAGGTCGTTTAAAAAAATGAACTGCATTAATCCAGCCATCACAACATTATTTACTTTTCCTTCTTTACCTCCTGTTTGTTCAAGGTGTTTTTCTTCCTCTACAAGATCAGAGCTTTTATATTTACTCTTTTTTTCCATCTCATTCTTTGAACTCTTGTTTCATTAGATATGCTTGGTATCTCCTATAATTTTTTTTTCTATTTCTTTTAATAAACTGCTTTACTTTTGAATATTTTTAGATTTACTAAAACTTATGAAGCTAGTACAGAGTTCCCATAAACCCCACACCAAATCTCCTCTATATTAATATCTTATATTAGTATGGTACATTTTTCACATTTAATGAAGCAATATTGATACATTATGATTAATTAAAATCCATAGTTTATTCAGATTTTCTAGATTTTAAATCTAATGGATTTTTTGTTCTACAATTCCATTAAAGGTACCACATAACATTTGGTAATTATTTTTTCTTAACCTTTTCTGGTTGCGATAGTTTCTAAAATTTTCTCAACATTGTGGGGGTTTTTGAGACATTGTTACTTTCTGGTACTACAAAGTATTCTAGGCTCATCTTGTATATTTCACACTAGGTTTTATTTGTGAAGTCATTTTTAAGCTGAGAAATGTTCACTTTATTCCTAGTTTGCTGAGATTTTAATTATGAATGTTATACTTTGTCAAATGCTTTTGCAGCATTAATTGATATAATCATATGATTTTTCTTCTATAGCCTGTTAGTAGATTACATTATTGATTTTTCAAATGTTGACCCAATCTTATATACTTAGAATAAATTTTTATTGGTCATGACATTTCTTTTTTTTTTACATTATTGGATTCAATTTGCCAATCTTTTGTTGAAAAATCGTATTTATAGTCATGAGAAATATTGCTCTATTTTCTTGGTCAGTTTAGCAAGAGACCTATCAGGGATATATAAAAAATTTTAAAATATCCCATTAAAAAAAAATCTTTATTGTTGAAAGAGTTACAGATGTTCCCTTTTTCCCCCCATTGACCTCCTCCACCCTTGCCTACCCCCCAGGCCTTCACCATACTATTATTGCCTGTGTCCACAGTGTTATGCATATATACATATAAATTCTTTGGTTAATCTCTCCCCCCCACCAGCACCCAACCTCTGCCTTCTCTCTGAGATTTGTCAGTCTGTTCCATGCTTCTGTGTCTCTGGATCTATTTTGTTCATCCATTTATTTTGTTTATTATATTCCATATATGAGTGACATCATGTGATACTTGTCTTTCTCTGACTGGCTTATTTCACTTAACATAATACTCTCTAGGTCCCTCTATGTTGTCTCGAAGGGTAAGAGATTCTTCTTTTTTATAGTTGCATAATATTCCATTATGTAAGTGTATCACAGCTTTTTACTCCATTCATCTGCTGATGGGCACTTGGGTTATTTCCAGATCTTAACTATTGTAAATTGTGCTGCTATGAACATAGGGGTGCATATATTCTTTCTTATTGGAAAACATCCTATTTTTAAAAATATTTTCAAAGAACCAATTTCTGGTTCTTGTTTTAGGTTTAAATGGTTCTTCTTCCTCTACTTCCCTCAGGTGGAAGTTAACATTATTGATTTTTTTAAATATTATTTTCTTTTAAAAATATTTAATACCATTAATTTTCCTCTAAGTATTACTGTCTCTGTATTCCACAAATTTTGATTTCTTGTTTTCATCTTTATTTAGTTCAAAGTATTAAATTTCTCTTGAGTCTACTTATTTGATCCATGGGTTATTTAGAAATGTGCTTTTTCTTAGGTATTTAGTGTTTTTCACCTTTCTGTTATTGATTCCTAGTATAATTCTATTATAGTATGCAAACATAATTTGTATAACCTTCTATTTTATTTACTTGGTTAAAGAGTGGTATGGCCCAGAATATGGTCTCTCTTGGTGAATGCTCCATGTCACCTTGAGAAAAATGTATTTTCTGCTGTTTTTGGATAGAGTCATATAAATGTCAATTGGATCAAGTAATTGATAAGGTTGTTCAGGCCATCTATCCATCCTTTTATTGAAAGAGGAGAATTAAAGTCACTGAATATAATGGTAAGCTTGTTTATTTCTCCTTTCAGTTCTTGTTAGCTGCATATAAATTTAAGAAAGTTATGTCTTTTTGAAAAATTGACATTTATCACTTTATCATCTCCCTCTTTATCCCTGATTATCTTCTTTGTTTAGAAGTCTGCTTTATCTGCAATTAATGTAGCTACTCCAGCTTCCTTTGATTCATGTTGGCATGATATATCTTTCTTCTTCCTTGAGCAAATCAGTTAAATGAGAAAAATGTGTTACCATATCATGTTATTTTCTATTTATAACTATCATTATTTGTCTACCCTTAACAGGCTGTAATTTCCACAAATATAGGGACCATGCATTTGTATATCTAAGTCACAGTGTGAAGCATAGTATCTGACAATTTTTAATAAATATCTGTTGAATTGAATTGTTATTGCAATAAAAATATTAGTGAATGTATATATGCAAGCAAGCTTCTTAATAACATACTTTTCATTCTTATTATTGCATTAATATATCATTTTAATTTGCTGAATGACCATCATGGAAAAGAAGAGCTTGAAGTACTTGTCTACAGTTAGAGGTTTGGACTGGAAACTAATAGTGAGCATGACTAGCAATAATTCTTTCCTTTTGCTTATTATTTATAATTTTATGAATAGTTTCCCACACATTATCCCATTAATGTCCCACAGGAGCCGTTTGCTTTTTCTCTGTCTCATAAGCACGCTTTATTAAGTAATACACTACTTTTCCTCTGTTTCAGCCCCTGTTGCCACAGGAAAAAAAATAATTTAAAAAAATTGGACATGCTTAGGAGTCACATGATTTCTTAGCAACCAGGGAATTCTTTTTACAACAGGGAGCATCATTAGCCC
This sequence comes from Miniopterus natalensis, assembly GCF_054644295.1. Classification (NCBI taxonomy): domain Eukaryota; kingdom Metazoa; phylum Chordata; class Mammalia; order Chiroptera; family Miniopteridae; genus Miniopterus; species Miniopterus natalensis. The sequence continues at coordinate 128,404,488 of NC_142081.1, forward strand.
CACATAAGCTATTCCTCAAAACATTTTGAAATAATATGTATAATTACTGCTATAATTTTAAAATACTTAAATTTAAAATTACAATTGAATTATAGAATTTGGATAAAAATTGTTACCTATTAAATGAGACTGTTGCATGGGACTTGATATCCCTAAATAGCTTCTCTATCTCTTGGTTTTCTAGGGAGTAAAAGGCATCATACACAAATAAATGTAATAATCCATGATTTAAATGTGTTTACAAGTCTAGTATTAAAGTATATTTTGTAACAATTTTTAAATAATGACCTAGAAATAATAATTGCCCTTTGCTGGAGAAAGTTTTATTCTCTTCAAAATAAACACTTGGTTTGAAAGGACACTGATTTCTTTAAAAAAAAACAAAACAAAACACACAAAACAACACCTAGTAACTCAGTAATCATTGTACGTCAGTCTTGAAGGTTGAAGATTTTGCTTTGTGTATGGCAGGGTATCTCTAGGGGTCTCCTAGATCCTTTCAAACTTAGGCCAAATTATTCACCTTTTTCTGAGGTACAAAGAACCAAAGGGCTCTTTACTCTGTTATAACCACAAAGCATATTAATGATGCTTCAGTATTGAAAATGGTGAATCCTGATGATAATAGGAAAGAATAACCCAAAAATTAAGCAGCGATTTCAAAAGGTAACTAATCCTATGGTCAATATCCTTCTCATATGTTAACTTGAAGAAATAAAGAAAAAAAATGGGAAAAAACCTTGCGTAAACCCTGGAGATGATTGCAAATGAGGAGATTACAGACTCAGGACTGGAAAGTTAAAAACAGAAAAACTACAGATGGATCTTGAGAGTTTAAGATGTAAAAGAAAATCAAGTGAATGAGATTTAATTTAGATAGACAAAATGCCTTTATTTAAGAAGAATAATGCCCATGGGACTTATAAATCAAGTGAATACCAATTAGAAGCCAAAATAAAAGAGAAAAAAACATGGAAAAGTAGGCCTTTAATATCAAAAGATATAACTGAAGATTTATATTTTGGGGGGAAATTCGCTTTGTTGAATAACCAAGTAGACAAGTTTTGAAATGGGTTTTTATTCTTTATATAAAAGGTAAAACATTCATATTTGAAAGGAGAAATACACCTACCTAATATACTCATGACCCAGAATAATTCAGCTTAGTTCAATAAATATTCATTAAGGGCTTATTGTGTGTCAGGCATAGGGCTAGACACAGGTGTTAAAAGATTAATTAATAAAGCATGATGGAAATTAAATCAGTAGTTGTCAGGATGGGGAGAAGATGGTGATGTGGAATTACAAAGGGGCATGAGCAAACTTTTGGAGGTAACAGATAGGTTTACTGTCTTAACTGTGGTGATGGTTTCATGGGTACATTCATATGTCAAAGCTTACTGATTGAGATATTTTAAATGTGCAATTCATTGTTGCCACGTATCTCTAAGTTAAGCTGTTAATGTTTAAAATACACTTTAAGAAAACAAATTATAAGACTTTAAAAAATAATCTATGTAAATGTCATTATGCACTGACAATTGTTTAGTCTTTCATGAGTTTTGCCGGAAAAAATTATCTCCTGAACTTAGTTCCATATGGAAAACTTAAAAGAATATATCACATAACATTTTAATATGTGTGTGTGGTTACAGAAGACAAAAAAAAGCAATCACTGGCTTCAGATATTTCATAACTTAGAGAAAGCCATACATGTATGTAAATACAGCCCCTCAAACACAAACAAACACAGAAAAGGACACACTATCAACTAGATCTAATGGTAATTTGAAAGCATACTTAGAATGATTTTGACAAAACATACGAATAGTTGATTTAACTTTTAATTTAAATGTTCTAACATTTAAATAAAGAGACATACAAACTACATCAGCTTCTGTCTACTTGAATCTCCTTTTAGTTAGGTAAGATTCACATATTTTTAAAATTATGATGTGATAGTGTTTTAAAATTTAAAACAAAAAATACTTCTTTATTGATTTCAGAGAGAGGAAGGGAGAGGGAGAGAGAGAGATAGAAGCACCAATGATGAGTTATTGATTAAGTGGTTTTCCTTCTCTGATTGAACCCTAACAAATATATATGACATATCTATCTATCTATCATCTATCTATCTATCTATCATCTATCTATCTATCTATCTATCTATCTATCTATCTATCTATCTATCTATCTATCATCATCTATCATCTATCATCTATCTATCTATCATCTATCATCTATCTATCATCGATATAACTATACCTATAAATAAAATAATTTATTCAAAGCACAGCTTTTCCTGACTGGCCATCTCATGACACTCACTCTGGACAGAATCAATGGCTTCGTTGCTTCTGCCTGTTCCTTATACATATCCTGTTATAGCAGTTGTTTTACAGATTATTTTTCCACATTTAGTTATGAGCTTTTTATTCTTATTCATCCTTACTCCCCCAGCATCTAAAATTTTTATTGAAAGTTAACTCAAGTTTATGCATTAATTATGTTCTCTCTCATGGGGGATTTGACTTTTATTTTTCCTCAGAGACGACTACCTTTGTATACAGTCTCCAAAATAATTATTTGTTCCTTTTTGTAGCAATCATAATCTACCTTTAAAAACATTAAAATTCAAATTATCTATGCTATTTGGCTATAGTTAACGATTCTGAGTTGAAGCACATAGTGTTCTCAAAACACCTGTGTTAGCACTCACTCCAAAAATATACACAGCCTCACATATTGCCAAGGACTTGCTACAACATAAATTCTAGAACATTCCTGTACTGATTCCAGGTCACTATGTAATTCTTACTTTCTTAATGGTAAACTTTGCCTTTGAACTTTGCCATAACAATGCAATCTGAAGTCTTCAAAAACATTGAGACAGTAGTTGTGAAAACTAGGAAAAGCCCAGAGGCATTTTGTATCACCACATAAACATGCTTCTTATTGGCGTTTTTATTTAATTTGGGGGAGAAGGCAAATAAGACACAATAGCAGCTTCAGTTGCTGGAGCTGTGACTGCCCATAAGTAAATGTTTGTACTCTTTAGTCTAATCATAGTTGAAATACTCCAGCTTGTTTATTGATTTAAGTTAGAAAACCTTTGACATAGAGCATAGCCCATCTTACCTGTCAAGTTAATGTCTAAAAAATACTAGGAGGAAAATCTTATTTGTAGGGAATTGCCTTTCTATGCCTCATCTTAAGAACTAATATGAGAAAAATATAAGTATCTCTTGGCATTGAAAAAGAAACCATCAGTGTAAACCTTTTATACTTGATTTCCATTTCTCTTTCACTGAAGCCCAGTATTTCCCACGTGTATGAGTGTATGTGTATGCTCAATTTAGACACTTTCACAAATTCTCTGAGGTAAGTACACAGCCACATGGAAATCAATAGGTATTTTCTACACTGTATTTCAAAAAGTAAAAATCCAGCAGAGTTTATTTCTTACAGAGCTTATCTAAGAAAAGTTGGTCAGATCTCTCTTTGTCATCAATGTCACATCTGAAAATCCCTACATTACTGTAATTGCCCTACCAGCTCTTAACAGAAAAAAATACCTAAAGAGCAGAAAGCACTGAGTATCTCAAAAGGACAACCAAGATTGTTAAGTTTTGTCCTATTGTCTTTACAAATCTTTTATAATTCTATTTATTTAAACTCATCCTAGCACACCATTAAAAAATGGTGTCATTTTCACTTGTTTCTATCAGAGTAATAATAATTGTTCCATGGAGACTCACCTGGTTTCTAGACTTTATTTTTTATCTGCAAAGGTCTACAGAGAACTTAGTTTAATATTTTATAATATTTAATTTGTTGTTTTTTTTATATAACAATAAGGATTTATTTTTGTTATCATTAGGAAAAGGCTCATAGATCTACAACTTACAATAGTGCAGTGAAGGCCTGGGGTAGGGTGGGGACCTGGTCAGAGAGGGGTAAAAGGGGAGAAATGGGGAACATCTGTAATATTGTCAACAATAAAATAAATTTAAAAAATGAAAAATAAAATAAAATTGAGTTTGAATGAAAAAAAATAAAGTCAGTGATGTTATAAATGACCAAGTCCCCATCTTCCTGAATGCTGTGTAATTCTTATAGTTTCCAGAAATTATCATTGTGCATCCTGAGTATCCCGATGTTTATGTTCTGATTTATGAGGCAAAAAAATAAAATTATTATTTTTACTATAAAGGATGTGCATTGACAGCTTGTTAATGTTTGAACTGAGAAAATGTAAAATTATCCAGCTACCACACCAGCCAAAGAACCAAGAATCCAGGACAAGTAGGCATCATCTTAATGAGTTACTTATGAGCAGACAGGATAGTTACGTTCACAGGTGAGCTAAAGAAAGAGAACGGCAAGATCTCTGTCTTCTGGCTTTATCAGTTCAAGTCAGAAAGCCATATATCAAAAGTCAAGGGTGCCTTCAAATATTTCACTATCAAAGAATGACTTTGGAGCACAGAGTAAATTGACTTGATACCAAAATCCTCTCTGTAACCTTCTATTTAAATAAGCCTCGCTGTGATAGCAATGACAACAAATACCAACAATTTGCCCTTTCCAATATCATTCCTTTGTATTTTTTATATTTCTCTTCTTTGGCCTTTCTCCCCTTTGCCCAAGCAATTCTGCAGCGCACATGCACTTTCTCTTCGCTCTTTATCACACAGTCATTGCGATAAACACATACTGAGTATCTCCGGTGGATGTAACACTTTACTGAACACTACAAACACATAACTCAAAGTAGAGCGGATTTCACCCTTGACTTCGAGGAACTTAGCTATAACTAAAGATTCCAGATAAAAAGCATTAATAAAAGCTGAAGCAACAGGATGTATTCCAAACACAGATTAGCTTCACACTGGCCTGCCTGGCGGTCAGAGCACCAGGGTGGACAAATAATTGAAAGAACTCTAAGTGGGAAGAAAACCTCTCCTCCACTTGATAAGTTGTTAGTCTCCTGCCCTTATTATGTAGCAGACATTGAACTCAATTCCATAAAATATGCCAAGAAGAGAAGTGCCCCATAAGCTTATCAACCAACTGCTTCACATCTATTATTCCTGAATTTCCAACCGCTTGGTAAGTCCTCAGTAAGTAAGCATCACGACAAGTATTACTATGGGCCAGTGACTAACACTGTACTGAACACATAGAAGGTGTACAATCAGGGTGGGGGGAAAAAGTGGATATACTGAATGAAATCTGAATAACCATTTACTATTCCTAACAGGTGGACGCCTGTCATAAATTTAGCTCACCTGGTTCTATAGAAAAACATGTGCATACACACACACACACACACACACAGCCCATGCCCACAGATGTATTTAAAAATGAATTGCACATATTTGAAGAAAGTAAGGAACTGGGTGTTTACAGTGTGGATCATATATAATTCATTTGGAGAAGGCCCCATTGGAAATGTGAGTTGTGAGCAATAGTTTTAAGTGCTGGGTTGGCCATAGGCTTCTAGAGAGGATGAGGGAAGCGGTTCCGGGGGCTTCTTCATCTCCTTCCTTATCAGTGGAGCTTTTCAATCCACCTAATCTAGCAGAACATTGCTCCTCGGCTACTGAGATGTATTTGCAGCAAACAACTTTCCCCTCACTTAGAGAAATGGGTTTAACTCCTTCATTCCTAGAACTCTATAACTCAGGGGGAAAGGTGAGTTTTCCATAAAGTATTTAAAGGAGGAAAGAGAGATGAATCTATGAGGAAAATTAGATGGAGTGAAAAATTGCATCTGTCATATAAGTCCTACTACATATAGAAATATTCCTCCATGAAAACGTGGAAATTTCTTTCAAAAATGATACTTGCAGAGTCAGTGGCAATTCTTCACAATGTCTCTCCTGCTGTTGACATCATGTTTTTTCACCCCAATAATAATGGATAGTTTGAGCCCACTCTCCCTTTCATTTAATGCTGCGCCTTTCCTCACTGTGTTCTCCTACTGCTCTTCGCACATGAGAGGTGACTGCATTTCTTGTGGAATATGATGAATCACTTCAACAAAAAATTCGTGGCATCTGGTTAAGGCTCTTTCTAGCATATAAATTAAGTCTGAGTGACAGCTTGGTCAACATTTTCCTTTGAAACTGGTCCCTGGGTGGCAGGTAGATCAAATACTATCATTTTATCGGCAGGAGCTGTTCCCCACTAGCTGATGTCTCTAACCTTTATTAGAGAGAACTGGGTCACTTCTCCCCCCCTCCCCCCTGAAAATAGCTGATGAGATGAAGAGAGAGATCTGGATGTGGAAAACAGAGAGCTTTATTTACTAACTATGCTGAGATGGGAAATGCTAAGAGAAAAATAACTACTGGTAACACTGAATGATGCTCCAAAAAATACTTAGGCTATGAAATAATAGCCCAAGAAAGAAGCAAAATAAAGTGTAGCCATTCAGTCAATTGAGACAGACTGGCAAAGATTTTCCCAGTCAAGAAATTCTCCAATGGAATAAAGAGAGACTAGACAAAAGATATTTTGTACCTCTGATTTGTGTGATTTTTTTTTTCTTCTCCTGAATTGGAAGGTTTCTTGTTTCCTTAAACCCGTCTCATGGAAAAGATGGACGCTAAATGATCAAGATTTAACTTCCTGAAATACTTTTGTTTTGTTTATCTGGTGATTTTTAAGCACTTTATTTGTGGTAACAGTGATTACTCCTCTGTCAGGAAATTCAGCGTATTTCCCGGAGAAGCCAGCAAAGGAACAAAAACATCAAACAAGGGAAGATTCTCCAACATTCCACATGATGGCAGAAGATCTTTTCCTTATTAAGTAGTCAGAGCTTACTGTTCTGGATTATTCTATTAAATATAGCAAGATAAGCAATCTCCCATATTCTCTAAGCCATTTTAGAGTAATTTGTTCTCAGGACTAACCAGGAGGGACGATGTGTTTTCCTGTGTGAAAAGCAAACAACCTGGGGGGGAAAATCCCAATGCCATCTTCCTAAAGTTTTCCTAACTAATGTCGAGGTGACAAAAAGTGCCTTTCAAAATCACACATAAAATAAGATCTTTTAGACTACGTTTCCCAAGTGTCACTGATTATTTTTGCCTGTTTATGTTGCTAATCACAGTAGACAGGTCCTGTGGATGCACTTGTATAACAGGCTGCTGTGTACAATCCCCTTCCAGATGGCAAGCTTATTCGAGGCTGAACTTTTTTTCAGAGAACCTTTCTCTGGTTTGCAGTGTGGCTCTCGACCATGTAGAAACTCAAGAAAGCAGTGGGCCTCTTGTCCCATAACTAAATGTCCAGGAAGAACTAACCAACAATTCAGTCAGCCCTATAAGGCAGGGATATTTCCTGTCTTAGCGAGAATTTGAAGACATGGGCTATAAAGCTAAATTTCTCTCCAGTTTATAAAGACAGTGTCCCACCTTATGCATGTTGGCTGCCTAGTATATTATCTCCTCACCTTGTTTTTTTTTGTTTGTTTTTAGTGACACTGATGGGGAGGTAAAGACTACAGTTTCATTAGCTCTCTACCTCTCTCAACTTCTTAAATTCAAGTTACAATCTGTTCTCATATTCTGTGCTAACGGATGTAAGCAGTTTCTACTGCCCAAGTGTAGATTATTGCGGAAGTAATGTGTACCATGTTACTTACCTACCTAAGTATGATATTCATGGAAGGGTAAATGAGCAAATCTTAGCTGGGCAATGATTTACACTAATGCCTTCATTTAATTGTGGGAAGAAACCAGCCCATGACAATAATAATATCTCCCATTTTTACATTGTCTTTTTGTAACTGAGGATCAAAGCTTAATTTTTTCCTAAGATCATAGAGCTAGTATTTGAAAGGGCAGGAAATGAAATTAGACTAATCTTGCTATGTCAGTTGAAAAGAATAAAAATCATGACTGTAGATTATCTAAGTGATAATTTTAGTTTTATAAGAACATTTGGTCAAGTTTATCTTCAGAGGCCCTCACAGTGGGGATCAAGTACCCAACAGTCAATTTGTTCTCCCATCGCAAGATCACTTACAGGAAGACAAAATCCACATGTCTCAACTGTCAGGAACATGGAGCCCAACAAGCTTCCTGAAGGTTGGGTTCATCTTGAGTCTCTCACTGGCTGGGTCGATGTTCCCTTTCTTCCTTTTAAGACTCTACAGAATATATTTATTACTTGTTTATTACCTTGATTGTGGTGATGGTAACACAAGTGTATACATTTGTTTCAGCTCACCAAATTACACTCTATATAAATTATATATACATACTCTAATAAAGCTGGACAAATGCCTTTGACAATTTAATTTTTGATAATTTTATTAAAATAATAAATAGAAAAATTTGAAAACCACAGATGAATTCAAACACTGAAGAAAAAAAAAGACCACATAAAGTTTCTGATGTGAGACCAATCAAGATGCATAACTATATGCAGAGAGTTGCTCTCTGCTAGAATATTTGTTTGACATGTCAATCTCACTGAAATGTCAATGTCATTGTCATTCTTAGTGTCAATCTTATTGTAATGACACGAAAGCATGAAACCAGTCTCAGTGGGCTCTGCAGTAACTGCTCTGGGAACCTTAATTATTGCAGAAGTGACCGTTTCCAACACTTCACTATGAAAAAGAATTGATGACATGATCTTACCTTCTGATTGATATAAAGCTCTGAAAAAACAATACCCAGTGACTGTATGGGAACAATATTATAAATACTTGTTAACTGATCCTTTCCTGGTAGAAAATATCAGTTTATTTGGCTCATCTACTGTGTTAATCTATTTTAATATTGTACTAATAAAGTGCTAGCGTAATGACATATATGGTAACAGTATAGCTAATATTATTATGTATATCAACAGGTCTGAATAGTATTGAAATTTCTAAAATGTACCTTTCCTATATGTTTTTAAAAGCAGTAAAATTGTCAGAAGAGAATCATCCCTTTTACGAATTTGTATGTATAAAAGAAAATTCAAAATTCATACAATTTGAACAAGACATACATTTCCAAATACATTTTGATTTTATTAACTGATTAAGTCCCTCCCTGTGATAGTTCTTCTATACTCCTAGACTTTTAAAAGTAGAGATCCTTTAAAGACCTTCAATTACTAGTCCAACTAGGATTTTCTGTTGAGAAAAATATACAGTAGCCAGAGACACTGAGACTTGCTTAGGGTCTCACAGGATATTAATGGCTAAACCAAGGCTAGAATGCAACTTTTCTGAGCACTCTCAAGTTATTTTATCCCTAGGTTATTTCACACACATTTCCAAGTTTATACTTAGAGGTTTTTGTCAAGATATCCCGTTGGCATTCGAGAATCAGAGAACTTGGAAAATTTTATGGCTAGTCAAGTGATTATTGCCAAAAAACAAACCCAAACAAGCCAATCCAAGTACCACCAGAATACAGGTTTCTGTCTGCAATATTAAGGCTTGGATATTTCTTCCAGACACTAATTCTCAAGAAAAAAAAAAAAAGGGAAAAAAAAAGGCAAGTAAGAAAAAGAGAGTATATTGAAATTTTTCTTTAATTCACTGTTGATGAAAAAAATAAAATTTATGCATGGAAATATGGGAGATTGCTTATCCATTCTTATCTCTGCAATTATAGAATTTAGTGTAAGATTGGATGACTTTGCACTTGTAATGGGAGTTTTTTAGTTAGCGCTAAAGAGGTATCAATGGTGTCTAGGGTTCATGTCTCATAGCAGCAAATACTTTCAATAATCCCACAAAGGCATTCCATTTTGCAGATGAGAGTGAAGCAGAAAGTTTAAGTATTATGCACAGGTCATTCAGTTGGAGGTTAGTGGAGGGAGAGCTACATGTCTAATATCACAACATTTTGTGTCTGCATACTAAGCCAGCATGCAGCAATACAAGATTCTGCGCTAATGATGTCCTTTGGGTTTGATTTTGAGTATGGCATCATAAATATTTTAAATAATTGTATTTTGACTTATCTATTTCCTTAATTAAAATCAGAGAGCTATACCTTGGTCAATTTTTAAATGTTCCGTGTACTTGTCACCTTTCTTCTTCTTGTCTACACCATTCAGAAGTTGCTTTGTCATAGGAATTTATTATTAAAATACAGACTATAGATAAGGGAACCCTACAGTCCTGAGATAATTTGAATTATGCAGTTTGGGAGTTTTTCTGGCTTTGCTGCCTTTTTTAAGGCTCATCAACTAAAACTACATGTTCCAGACATTTTTGTGGTTTCATGCATGGGGGTAATAATTGACTTTTTAAAAAATTTTCTAAACCAGAAATTTTTAATTCCAAATTTTCTTTAAAAATAAAGAAGGCAGTTATTTAATTTTAAGCAATTTTTAAACAGCATTTCTAATCAGATTTATTCATTTTTCTAGAACATTAGTAAATTTGAAATGAAGTTTGATTTACAAAACTTACCTGCTTCATTTTGTGTGACTGCATAAAATTAGGTGCAAATGTATCTTACTTGACAATAGTCACTATTTTTTAAAGTCTATCTTAGGCTATTGTTACAAATTTGGGTTGATGTTCCACTGCATTCTCTGTTGCACCTAGATCCTTTTAATGTAACTTAAGAGGTCTTGATTAAGCACCTACAATGGGAGAGAAACGGGAAGGGAGGAAGAGGAAAGGAGAGGGGAAGGGAGGGGAGGGGAGGGGAGGGGAGGGGAGGGGAGGGGAGGGGAGGGGAGGGGAGGGGAGGGGAGGGGAGGGGAGGGGAGGGGAGGAGAGGGGAGGGGAGGGGAGGGGAGGGGAAGGATGGGAAAGGCTGAGAAAGGATGGGAAAGGAAGGAAAGGAAAAACCTTAAGACATGAGATTTTGCTTTTAATTGTACTTAGTGTGTTGTCCCTAAATGTATTATGTGACAAATTTCTTTTAAGAAACTTATTGGTATTTTGGCATTTTACTTCAAAGTAAAATAATCAGAAGTTATTATCAGCATTGGAGTAGCAGCTCTTCTTAGACATCATTTTGAGAATATATTTTTCCATGCCATACACTGGAACAAAAACTCTTCCACAGGAACATAAAGTTAATGATTTCATAGACCCATAGTTCCTTGACCTGAAAGGGAACTTGAAAGCATGCAGAGTGCCTGTCTTTAGGCAAAGAAGGTGATATGTTCACATTAATGATAATACAACTAAGGAATCACCCATGCAAGTGGCTTTTACAGGATCCCCAAATAACTCTCTTCCAACTCTGACTTGTTTATATGAATAAAGAGGTATTCATGTCACGAAAATATTAATTTTAGTGGAAGTCAAAAGAAATGTGTATTTTCAGCATGAAAAGGGGCATCTGATTTAATTCTCTTGATTTGCAGAACTGTTAAATATATGTTAAATAGCATGTCCAAAATTGAATAGAATAAGAAATAAAACCAAGATCTCTTGGTTTCTATTTGGTGCTTTCTTCTTTCTCCAAATAATTTTGAAATGAGATTTGCAGCAATGTGGACAGAGGTGATGGGTTTGATGTTTGTTTGTTATTTAAGTTCTGCATCTCTAAATTGAGTGATTTCTTTCTGATTTCTCAAAATACATATGTGAGTCTTTCAGTGTAAACACAGGGTATTAAATCCACTTGAATTACCTCTAGCCCCATAACTGACACAGTTTTATGCAAAAAGATGCTTAAAATAGGTTTATTGATTACAAAATTAATAAAAAGTTATTACAAATGATATTGAATTTAGAATAAGATACTCAGCTCTCAATTTAGTACCCATTAAAAATACTAAAATGATAATAAGGAATTAAATACAAAGCAGAAGTGATTTTGCTTAAGAAAGTCATTTGCAAACATATTCTCCCCTGTGCTTGAAATTATTTACTTATGTATTTCTAAGTATTTTTTAACATTTATTTTGTGACAGGAAACAGTGGGTTTCAAAATAATTATCTAAAGTGTAATGCTGGCTATCTAGAAATCTCCAAGGATAATCTTTCAGCATAGCAACTTTCCAATTAATAGTTTACCAATAAGCAATATGTAAGAAAATTATTTGACTTAAAATATTTAAAATACATCATACATTGCTTGATATTCTAAAAGAGAGGAATTCTAAATGGAACTTGGAAAATAATTCCACAAAACTTCATTTTAGTAGTTATTTGTGTGGGTTTTTAAATAATTATTTATCTTCCCTTGAACTAAGATGTCAGCTCTCACTGTTGCTGACAGTGTAACTGCCCTTAGAAGTATATTTCCTCTCTTTAATTTCTTGATTCTAAGATACATTTAATTCCCAGTTTATTAGAATTATATGTAAAGAATGTACGAATAGGCTCTGAAACTTGAGGATATTTTTTTAAGTAATGCCAAAATTTATAAAGAAGTTATAAAACTCAACACTGAAAAAAAACCAATTCAATTAAAAAATGGTCAAAGAAACTGAACAGACACTTCTCTGAAGAGAACATACAGATGGCCAATAGCCATATGAAAAGATGCTCAATGACACTAATCATCAGAAAAATGCAAATTAAAGCCACAATGAGATATCACCTCATACCTGTCAGAATGGCTACCATTAATAAATCAACAAACAACACGTGTTGGCCAGGATGTGGAGAAAAGGGAACCCTCGTGCACTGTTGGTGGGAATGCAAATTGGTGTAGTCACTCTGGAAAACAGTATGGAGTTCCCTCAAAAAATAAAAAGAGGAAATGCCTTTTGACCCAGAGGTTCCACTTCTGGGAATATATCCAAAGAAATTGAAATACTAACTTGAAAGAATATATGCACCCTATGTTCATTGCAACATTATTTGCAATAGCTAAGATCTGCAAACAGCCCAGTGTCCATCAGTAGATGAGTGGATAAAAAAAAAAGCTGTGGGACATTTACACCATGGAATACTATGTAGCCATAAAAAAGAAGGAAATCTTACCCTTTAAGAAAACATGGATGGACCTGGAGAGCATTGTGCTAAGTGAAATAAGCCAGTCAGAGAAAGACAAGTACCATATGATTTCACTCATATGTGGAATCTAATGAACAAAATAAACTAACAACATAGAAACAGTCTCATAGACAAGAACAGACTGACAGCTGTCAGAGGGCAGGGGTGTTTCAGGGCTGGGTGAAAAAGGTGAAGGTATTAAGCAAAAAAACGCTAAAATATCATTGATACAGAGACTTATAGACACAGACAAGAGCACTGTGATTACCAGAGGGAAAGGGGGGTGGGAGGAGGAACAAGAGGGTAAAGGGGGATAAATGGTGTTGGAACGAAACTTGACTTGGGGTGGTGAACACAGTACAATATACTGATGATGTATTATAGAATTGTACACCTGAAACTGGTATAATTTTATTAACCAATGTCACCCCAATAAATTCAGTAAAAAAGTATTAATTAATTTTAATTCTTGAACTTTATAAATTGGATTTGGCTACTAGGTAACCAGTTTTAACTAGATTTATCACTCTTCTCTGTGTTCCAGATAGAAGACGTTGAAAAATCATCAACTTTTAAGATAGCTGGACTATAAATCTGTCTGATCCCCAGTGTTTTAACTTAAGCAAACCCTACCTGCCTGATGAAATATTTATTTCTATTGTATTATAAAAGTCAGTCTGTGTGATGTATTCTGATACTGGCTATGCTAGTTAATAGAGGCTTACTAATGTGTGGGTGTATTCCCATGGGTCTTGGCTGCTGGCAGTTAACGCCAACAACTAACCAGCCCAAATAGTTAACACCTTTACAAAATTACCCTATTGGCACTGCCCAATTTCTGAAAACACACTTTTTTTTTTTACCTCTTCCAGACTCTCCAACTTCTCAATTTTCTCCATCCAATAAACCCTGTCTTCTTGTTTTGCTACAAGTTGGTAGGATTGCTACTGTCAGCTTAAACATTTCCTCAGCTCTGCTTTTATATGGTTGGTGGATAAAGGAAAGGGCTAATGGAATGGGTTTCATTTGTTTTTATTGGAGGATTTATAGATTATATATTGATATATTATAGACGGTGCAAGGTATGGATCAAGGTTCTTTTTTTTTTTTTTTTGCACATGGATATCTAATTTTTCCAGTATCGCTTATTCTTTCTTCTCTGAATTGACTTTACATAGTTGTCAAAGATCACTTGTCCCTGTATGGATGAGTCTTTTTTTAAGCTATGTACTCTGTTCCATGATCTAGGGGTTCATCAAAATATCAGGATTGAGGTAGTCCGTTTTTAATGAATACAGCAGTATCTCACAAGCTCAAAGCAGTGATTCTCTTCTCACACAGATAATCACAATAAACTTTTTTTGAAGTGCTGCCTTTAATTATTGGCCCCAGGGTCTGGATTTTTAAAAGTTGTTTATATGTTAAGTGCTTAATATTGCTGGCACTCAGGGCTCCCCGCAAAAAGTGAATCTCTTTTCTATCTCTTTTCTGGGTACAAGTATGAAACTTGTTGAGAGAAGGAAGTGTGGGAATCCTAGCTGCAGGTAAATGCTTGTATTCTTTTAATTCCTTCAAAGTTCAGCAGGAGGTAAAGATGACTCTTCAAGTGGAATTTAGGAGCTGGAAGGAAATTTGGGATAACATTGTTTAACATGTAACAGACCATGGCTAAATGTTAGGACCTTAAATAATGTTTAAACATGTATTGGCTTTGGAAAATCTTTCACAATGAAACTCTCAACACCATATTTTCTGAAGAAAAGCCAATTAGATTCTATACATAATAGTTTTTTGTGAATATTAATTTGTGTGTAACATATTGCATAGCTATTAATTAATTCAGTATTCATTAGCATGTACACCTAATTAGTCACTCTCAAATTTGGTTAATTTAGGCATTTTTAAATACAAAGAAAATTTAGAAAAATTACTTTCAACACTAAATATAAATTCAAAATTCATATAACAAATAAAAAATATACCAGATTACCTAGTCCCCTCTTCCCCTTAAATTCCAGTACTTGTCTTCTATTCCTATTAAACTATTTCTATTAAAGCTTCTAATTGTTTTGGGGAGAACACTATGCTTTGAATGGACTGAAGTAAAATAAGCATTCAATATTAGATCATGCAATGTTAGTAAACACAGATATTGTGGAAGGATACTCTTTACAGTGGAAGCACTGAGGACCAGGATCATTAAGGAACTCGACAGAAGACGCACAGAGCTAATGAATTTTTAGAACTGGCAGCCCCACTTCCACAACCATTCCATTGCCCTTGCAAATGAAGGCAGTGAGTAATTGTTAAAAACCAATGTGTCAAAATGACTGCACTTAACGCTTATGATTGCAAAGATTAGTGACAGTCTATCTCCACCCTCCAGATGGTTAGCAGGTGATAAAAGGTGATGTACACATAAATATAGAGCATATATGGCACGGTATTTGGGATCTCAAAAAGGCCACAAATTCAACTGAGCCCCTTTAATGGGAGGAGAAAGAAGGGAAGGAAAAAAGTAGGAAGGAGGAGGAAGGGGGAGAGACAAAAAGCAGGATCTCTTCAGAGTGAGCCAAGCAGTAGAGGCACCTGAGATAAACCTTGAAAGTGGGAATTTGAAAGCTAAGGGTCGAGAAGGGAAAGCGACAGGTAAAAGGACACAGAGCACTTCTCAAGCCAACGTCCGCACCTCGCCGGGGCGCATCCTTGCAGGCCTGCACCGTTCCCTTGCAGCCCATTTGCAAGTGAGAGCAAGAAAATACTTTGCGTTGTCATCAGCATTCATGAGAAGCAAGCCTTGTGTACCATTCCAACACTTTTCTTTTGATACTTTTCTTTAAATAAAGGTTGGAGAAAGCTTTTAGTAAAAGTAATCCAGATCCCAACCTTCATAATATTCATGTTACGGCCTGGCTACTTTCCAGTTTCTCCGGGATAGAAAAAAAGCACCCTCCAATTTAATAACTAAATTAATTTTTCCTCCCACAACAGCATGTGCAATTATTAAAGTCAGAGGGATCTTGGCAGCCTCTTGCACTGGTAAATAGAATGTTGCATTCTCATCATATGATTAATTAATGTTCCTGATTCAAGGAGATAGGAAATCGCTTTACATTCCTCGTGTTATTGAATAACCTAAAACGTGGAGTTTGCTCGGCCACTTTCCACATCCATGCAGTTAAATCACAAGTAATAAACCACAAAAGCATATTTATGCCGAAGCTCTGTGTGAGTTACAGAAAACAAAACCTGAGATGTGCGCTAGTGAAGGACGGGAGAGAAGGAGCCACGGAGAAAAGAAAGGAAGAGGGGGAGGAAATTTGTATGAGCAGATCGATCGTGTCGGAAAATGTTTTACTTCCTGCTTGCCCAAGGGTCGCAGTCTTATTTACTGATTTCTTAATAATCTGTTTCCTTTTTTCCTTTTCGAAGGTCATGAAGAATAAAAAAATAAATACACAACGAACGAGAAAGTTGCCTATGTGATCCTTGGAAGGATTGGCCCCTGTGTCCACTGTCAGGAAATGGTTTTCCTGGGGTTTCAGACCACATGAGCAATTCCCCAGGCTCAAGCGAGAGTAAATGTGACTCTTGGAAGATCCAAAGAGAAGACCTATGGAAACTGCATTTGTCTCATTCGTAGCATAGTCTGGACCCAGTAAGAAAGAGGGGCATTGTGCCTTCTGACAAGCTGTCTCAAATATTACAAAAGAAACAAAAAAGGCAAATTTATGCATTTTCCTCTTAAAATTGAGTATTAAATTATTATTATTATAGATTCCCTCTGAAAAAGAGAGAATCTTTCTCACAGTTAACTACCACCATAAGCCATTCAAATAGAAAACTATCACAGTTTTCGAGAAACCTAGTCTCGTCACCAAACCACCTGAGGGTTGTAAGGGCATCAGGAAGCTCAAGAGCAGGGCTGGTCTCCCCATGAAGAAAAGAGCTTATCAGACCCAAAAACTATCCTCATCATGTCACATGACTAACTCTCCCTCTGAGAGGTTAATAGAGAAAGAAATTCAAGAACAACAAATAGTGCCACAAACAGAAACTGGGGGGGGGGGGGGGGGGGTGTCTGGAAAATTGCCAGCCATTAATAACCAACATGTGTAATGTTAAAGAAATATAATGCATTTCTCTGTTTTTAAACCACTTTTCTAGTCTGTCTCTCACTTCATAGAATCATTTCAAGTTTGCTTTTTTACCAAATAGAGATGGTTTCATATGGAAGAAAATACCCACATATAAGTAGCATGAAAGGAATAGGTGCGGACACTCAAATAATTCAAGAATCTGCTGAAAAGATTTTAAGAATTCTACCTTCACAAAACCCCAACATTCAGAACCTTAATGCTGCTTTCTAGTTCAATTCGTAGAGTCCTGATGAGGTTATTGTGTTGAGCTAAGGTAATTAGTAACAATCCTGGGTGGTAAAATGGTTCTGGGTAAGAGAAAATGACAGTCTCAGTGTGTCCCCTTCATTTCTTAGTTGAGTTATGCCCCATTGTAGCACAGAGTCTCGTAACCACATGGGCTTTGCTGAAATATTATGTTTCTCAATCCTCAAGTACCCTTTGCTTTTTATTTCTATTTCCTTCTAACCCCCACGTGTTTTGTTTGCCTTTCTCCCTAAATTGGAATTTAACATATTTTTGTATCTTCTGAAATCTCTAAAGTATTTTATCACTGAGTGAATTTTAATTAAATATAGAAGTAAAAATGTAATCAGAAGCCAGTACTTATTTTCTACCATTGAAAAAAAAAAAATTGACATGGCTTTTCAGATGTCAGTCAAAACTGAAAATCTGACAACACTGTCTTAGGCCTGGGTCAGGAAATAAGAGTTCTCTGGGTTGGAACCCAGAATTGCTGTGTGGCATGGACAGAACTTGAACTGTTATTGACTCATTTTCTCCCTATTAAAGAAAGTTCTTCCTTCTCAGGAGAGCCAAAAAGACAAACCTAATGGTAGATGAAATTTGTTTTTGTTTCTCTTGGAGAAATAGGGTGTTGTCAGAATTCAAAACATCATTACTATTCATGCTCATGAAAACTATAATAGTAGAAAATATTATCTATAGACTTTTCCTCCATTTTCGCCAAAAAAGGAATTTAAACCAAGATTATAAGCTGTCAAATAATTAAGATACAAAATGCAGAAAATAAATGTCTAAATCCATATTCATAATATTGCTGGTTATTTTTCTCTAGAACAAAAAGCCTTCAATTTTAAATATACAAGGTTGACATTAATGAAGTATGTTAAATCCTAATGTGTCTTCTTATGGATCAAAAGTAGTTCTGAAAAGCCCTAGCCAGTGTGGCTCAGCTGACTGAGCGTCATCCCGTGCACTGGAAGGTCGCCGGTTCGATCCCTGGTCAGGGCAAATGCCTGGGTTGCAGGCTTGATCTCAGGCAGGGGGCACGGGCATGACACAGGCGATCAGCAGATCAATGTTTCTCTCTCATCAGTGTTTCTCTCTCTCCTTCCGTCTCTCTTCCTCTCTCTCTCAAAATCAACTTTGAAAGATCTTTAAAACATAGTTCTGAAAATAAAGTTTCAGTGAATAGAATCATAGTAGTGTTATGAAAACTTGGTTTCGGATGTAGTTCCCAGTCAACCAAAAAGTTCAGCGTTCGCTAAGAAAACAATAAAAAATAAAAACCCACCATGGAGAATTCTGTGCTCTTTAGTATGCAGAAAGCACATGCTGGAAGTAGCTTCACCTGCCAGTTGTGATTAATTTGCTATTTCTTACAACGTCTCACTTTGATTATTAATGATAATGATTTGATTTATGAGCTCTGTTCACTGAATATTCTCAATTTCCAAAGATGTACTCTTGGGGGGGGAAATAAAGGAGAGGGGGAATAAAAGGCTTTTGGGCAGATAGCGGCTCAGGTAATGGAATGTGGCATCATTTACCTCTAGACACTGGTTCAAATCTATCTCCTCACGTTTTCCAAAGGTGCACAGAGAAATCTAAAGGCCGCACAGAGATATTGTATATAATGAATGAGAGAGGGATATCATGATGCCACCTCTGTTCTGAGGTTTTGTCTCTTTCTGTGTTGTGGGAATGGAGAACATTGGGGACCAGGGCTTCTGGATTTTAAGGCTTTTTTCTGTGCAGAATTATAGCATGTAAACCCTGAGACATGAATTGCATATTAGCATATTGTCATTCATGCATACATTAAGAAGCTGAGATTTTTAAGACGGTATGAAAAGATGCTAGTTCTCAGAATAGAATTACAGAGAATTAAGGCAATTAGAACTCTGAGGGGCAATGCACGATGTTGTTAGAATATCATATTCTCTACCAGCTGACCTCCTCATTGATCATAGAAAGGAAAATTCAGTAGAAGTTAATTTGGTGTTTTTCATAAGTGCAAAAATAACTCAGGAATAATTGATTTTTAAAGGTTGAAAATTACAAATGCTCTCATCTTTCTTGAGAAATATCTTGTAGGAAAATAAGTGTGAGACAGTAAAATAATGTAATTGTCTTTGTTTAGATCATACCCTCCCTGGGAGTCTGAGGACCTGGAAAGACTTCAGAGCTTTCAGCGTTTGCTCAGTGAGCTACCCACTGGGAGTTTATGGGCCTCCAGTTCCACTAAGTTTCTCTGTACAGGTATTAATAATAGCTAACCTTATTCTGATTAAGAGTTTTCCATGGGCTATACACACCTTAAACATATGATCTAATTTAGTCCTCGCAACAAATCAACAAGACAATCATTATTATTCCCATTTACAGATGAGGAAGGCAAGGCTCAGTGAGATTAAGTGACCGTGCCAGGTCACACAGAGAGAACAGGATGCTGACCCAGGCAATTCGAGCGCACAGGCCTATCATGGTGTCCTGCCTCCCTATGCCTCTTATTGACATGGCTACAAACTCCACACTCTAACCCCACCCATGCTTTGTCATAAATGAATTCTCTCTCCTGCTGACCAGGTGAAAAACCTGTAGCTTAGAAAGAGGGGGGAAATACAGAACAGCTGTTATTCTGGTAACTTGTGTTGAGTCCACTAAGCTTCCTAAATCCTAGAAAAGGATCCCTCTGTGTCTAGAACAATTCAGAAATCTCTTCTCATAACCCACGCCTAGAAGTTCTGTATCTAAAACCAGGTAAAGTGTTTTATTAACAAATAAAAACCTGGTTTACCATTCCAGAGCACTGGTTCTCACTCAGAGATGCCAATTTAGTAAACCTGAGTGTAAGTCACCAAATCAGCACTTTAAACAAGTCTCCCCTGAGTTGGGCTTCTTTTGGGAAACCCTGAAAGACTATGCAGAACATCCCCTCAACCTCTCCTCCCAGCCTGTCTCGCTCTTCTCTGAGGAAGGGTACAGCCTAACAGATGCTCTGTTTCTGGAGCGCCAGCATTTTGTAAGTACTCTCAAAGGATTGTCTCGCCCACTTTCTCTGGCTTCAACTGCCCATGGATGTGTTGGTGATTCCCAAATTTATCTTTTCATTCTAGATCTTTTATTCCACCCCAGACGCATTTGGAACTGTCAAGTGGGCAGCTTCACTTGGGAGTCCATGTAATCAAGTTCACTTGGGTGTCACTGGAATCTCACAGACCACATTTCCAAAAGCCATACCTTTCCTTCTAAATCTCTTCTTCCTCCTGTATTCCATTTTATTGCACCTTTATACACCCTCTTCCCATCTAGAAATCTGAAAATCTTGGTGTTCTTTTCCCTTGTTACCTACACCAAATTAGTTACATTTATACCAATGTTTAGTATCTAAATAGTTTTCAAAGGTAACTTATCCTCTCCATTCAGAAACTGATGATGCAAGTCAGGTTCCCATAACTACTTGCCTGGATTATAATGACGAGCTCCTCACTAGTCTCCTTACCTTCATTCTGGTCACCTTCAAACCCTCCTCCTTAATGTCACCAAGGGGACCTCATGCATTGTGTTGCTCCCTGCTTAACATCTTCTTGTCTCCCAAATTCTTATGCATAAAATTTGACCTTTCCTTCTTCTCTGGCCTAATCTTTTGACAATCTCTTCTCACACATTATACTAAGTAATTGAACACTTCATATACCATATTTATGCCTTCATTGAAGTTATTTCCTCTGCCTAGGAGGCCCTTCCAACTCCAACCCTCCCAATATTTCCTCCTGATCCATTTATAGTACCTTGAATATCAGGTACCTTAAAGGAGTAGTTATCACTTTGGATTCAAATTATCCTGAGTTCAAATGCCAGTTCTGCCTTTTCTAATTATGGGACTTTATGAAAGTTGCCTCTCACCAGGTTATGAAAATAAAATGTGGCTGAAATATGTAATATAGATTCTATATCTCTGCCTGGCTCTGTGAATTTGTACAGAACACTCATCTCTTGGTGCCACAATTACTATGTATATAATCTAAGTGAATTGAACTAGATTTAATGATTCTCTGAAATTTTGTAATGTATAGCCAGTGAGTATTTATGCATTAACTAATATTTTTATGTTCAGATTTACCCTTTATAAGGCACTTTCATAATCATTTCCTTTGTTCCTTATAGTGACCCTGTTAAGTACATCAGTACTTTTCCCACTTTACAAATGTTTTCCAAACAGTGAACTAGTTTTAGGTCACAGGACCAATAATTATGACTTTATTTTCAGACCTGTAGGAGAATTCAGTGCTTTTGATTCTTAGCTCACTACTTCTACACAAGGCTTTGCAATAGCCTCATTTGTCACTATGAAGAATTCACATGTTGAATCTAATTCTCCAAAACTAGAAAAACAAAAACAAAACAAATCATATAATTTGTAGTTTATATATTATTTTATATTACAGATATTAAATGTAATAAAATTTATTATATATATTTAAGTTAAAACAAAATAAACTTACAGTGTTCTCACATCAAAGACAAGTGTGGATATTCAAATGCTGATGCTTTATCCATGGTCTTCTGTAGAAGATAGTTATTGTAGAATCCTATCTCAGTCAGCACTGTAAATGGTTAGAATAGGTGAATAACTTCAGGGAATATTTGGAAGGTCTCCAGAACATGCCTATTTTACATGGGTTCTCTGAGACACACATATGTAGGTTACCTGGGATTGTAGGCTGTTCCTTAGATCAAGTGGCCGAGCTATCCTTGGAAGTATCAGGGAGGCAGGGAAGTTCAATGAAGATGCAGAGAAGTCTGGCCAGCCAGGCCTCATGGAGGTCTAGAACACTGATATGACAATAATTTTAGCAGTCTGACTATATGTCCTCGTTGTCCATTATACCTTCTCTGTCTATGTGCTTCGAAAACCCAGTGACTATCTGTCATATATGGAAGTACTTCTCTTCAATGAGTTCTCGTACCAGGCTGATGGTCAGATTAAAGAAGGCTACTTTGGGACCAGAGGTCAATCCCTGGATTGATAAAGGTTGCCAGGTCACCTAACCCAAGTGTATATCCAATCACTCCAGCTACTTTGTTCTTAACAGGGCTCATGGATGACAAGTACTAAGAGCTCCCAATATTGCTTTCCAGTTAGAATGAGGTTTAGTTACATATCACAGAATCCCCTCCACCCAAAATGGCCTAATTTTTTCTGGATTTCTTACTCCAGACTCCTTTGAGTCCTAGCAATAGGATGGAGGAAGGGGTATTCTTCAAACACATGTCCCCCTCCTTTAAAAACACATCTCTAGGTATCTTGCACACTTCTGCTTATATCTAGTTAGTATAATGTAGTCATCTTGTTGCAAGGAAAACTGAAAAACGTAGTCTTTGCCAAGCTAAAACTCAGGATTTGATTACTAACTCGAAAGAATGGATACTTCTATAGAGAGCTAGCTAACTCTGATATATCAGTATACCACTACTCCTTCCCAATTCATTTCCTAATTCAGCTGGCTATTCAGTTTCTCATAAAATTCATACTATAATGTTGAAGAAAACAACTTTTAAAACTCACATGTTACTTTTCAGAGATATGAACTGAGCAGATTCAAGCCCAAGAAACTTAACTTTATTTATATGATTAGCTAGTCATTTCTTTAACTATTGGCTGAAAGGCCACCAGATACAAAAAAATCAATAAAAAGTATGGGAACTCCAACAGCTGACAATCAACTGGAGACTCAGACAAGTAGGTTAACAACACCAGAGTCTCTAATAGCAGCTAACATGTGATTGGTCTCTGAACCCTAAAATTAGTACAGTCAGGTCAATATCTTTGAGTTTTTTTTGTGAAGATCAAAGTACATAATGCCTAGCTGTGATCACAAAACACATTCTTATATCTAAATCTGAAACAATATCTAAGACCAATTCTAGGCAAAATTGTGCATGAAGCCAATGTTGTCCTCAGGATTATAATCTCTCACACACCATCTAGATATCTCCCCTTCTTTCCCTCTCTCTTAGATGAAAAATTGCAATGATTCTGGTTGACCAGAAGTCCCTCCAGGATCTCCTCTCAGAGAAGTACCACAACTCTGGGCTGCAAATTTGCCATTCCTTTATTTTAGTACCAACTTTAATCTCATGTTTAAGGAATTTTAGCACATCGAGATGTAGAAGAAGGGATGGATAAATTCCCTTATGGCAAAATTACCATGGCACATAAAATTTTTTTCTATAGCAGTTGTATTTACATTTTTAGTTAAAACAAGTCGTTTGAGCCAGAAGAGGTATATTTTATGGTCTAATTTCAGGCACCAACTATCAAGATGGTGGGAATATTTTCTTTCTTTTTTTAAAAAATATATTTTTATTGATTTCAGAGAGAAGAAGAAAGAGGGAGAGAGAGAGAAGCATCATTGATGAGAGTCATTGATCGGCTGCCTCCTGCATGCCCCCTTCTGGGGGTCAAGTCCACAACTCCGACATGGGCCCTGACTGGGAATCGAACTTCGATCTCCTGGATCATAGGTTGATGCTCAACTGCTGAGCCATACCAGCTGGGCAGGGGAATATTTTCAATATGGTACCTTTTCAACACTCTAAGTTTCACAATATAGGTATAACTTTTCCTTTCAACTTTATTAAGATATATTTCATGTACAAAAGTTACACACATTTAATATCCTGAGCCCTCAAGTTGATATTCAGGTATATTCTTTTCTCAAAAATACATAAGCTTGATGGGGAAGAATGTTAAGGGAAGGAAAAGATAAAGACTCTGTCTTGTTCTTTAAAAAAAAAAAAAAAAGCCTTTCACCTTCTAGTCCTTAAATTTCCAGATATATGTAGAAATCTTGGCAAACTCCCAAGCCATGCCAAAGACAGACTATTATGCTGTGTAATTAAAAGAAATATATTGTTCATATTCAAAGTTCTAGCACCTCAGTTATATCATACCCCAAAATCTAGCATCACTTTGTTTCATTCAATAGCTCAAGCAGAGAAAATTAAAACTCTAGGAACTTGGCTGCTCTCTTTGTTGAGCACTCTCGCACCTTTCCCCACCCGCTTCTTTCTCTAGGGTGCCCACTCTCAAGCTCCAAGGGTCTTCTTTTGCTGTAACTTGTTTCCTGAGCTCATTTCTTCTATGGCTCACTTCTACCTCTGTGACTTTCTAAATAAACTTTCTCTTATAATTAAAAAAAAAAAAAGAAAAAACCCTAGGAAGCTAATCTCAGGTAGAGATGTGAGGTATTTCTGGGATCAACATACCAGTATTCTTATTATCATCCTCTCCATCAGCCATTTTAACATTATTTTTTATAAAATTAGATGAAAATATCCATATTAGAAGTATAATTTCACAGGTATTTAGGTTTGTTGCAAAAATGATAAGAATGAAACTGACAGAACACTGTTACTGTCTAAAATGAACTTCTACGTGCTTTGGTAGAAAACCAGGAACCCCCTTGCTGTGTCCTTCCACTTCCATCAGTGCACCCCTTGAACCTCTGTGCAGGGAAACTAACACAACCTAGTCATGGGGCAGGAGGCACTGAGGACCGAGGAGAGTCGTTCATAAATTGCTAAAAAGAGACATTTGTCACATTATTGTATAGTTCATGATATAACTTTATACATCAATGGGTTTTACTATACTGGAACACAAAGTGTTGGAGAAAATATTACTTACTGTATAAGGACACAATAATTGTTCAATACTAGGCCCTTTATGAGACATGGAATCTATTTCTTGTCCCATCATAAACTAAGGACAAAAACACAAAGCAGAAGTGTGGTTATTTTATTATTATTATTATTATTATTATTATTATTATTATTATTATTATTCTCTTGAAGTGAAATCAAAGGGAGTTTTGGAAAGGCAAGCTCTCATTGCTGTGTACTGGGAATAAGCCCTCGTTACACTTAATGGACATTTCATGCCAAGTTCCCCAACCCCTGGAGGTGAAAATTTCCCCTAAAAAGACCTGGAAGGAATTCAAGGTTGCTAAAGACTTGAATAAAATTTTACTTAATGTGTATTGTACATTTTTATTACCCTGAGATGATATGTTATAATTACCTTCTTAAATCATGTGAGAAAAACTTAAACACATTATTAGCAAATGATAATATTCCCAAACCAAACCAGTTTGGTGTCGGTCTCTTTAGAGAAGAGAATACTGGATAGCAAGCAGGCCAGCGCAGTGGTAAACATGTCAGGAGTAGGCATTTTGGTTCTTCCAAAAAGCACAAGACTTAAGAGAAACAAATTATCCTCTTCTGGAGCTATATGGTAAAAAGAAAGAAATCCTTTTGAACTGTGCAAGCAATTATAACGTCGGATTTTTGGATGTTCCATAATTAATTAGCCAAAACAGAAATATATGTTTTCCGGAATAAAGTGAACAGAGAAAAATCTTCTGAAAAGAATACTTATTTTAGCTTCTCAGAAAACAGGGTTAAATCATTAACATAGTTGAAATGGGCAGAATCGATTTTTTATGGTATTTGGACATAAAGGAAATGGAAGTTAATTTGCATCTTTTCCTTCACCCTGTTTGAGTTCAACCAAACTTAAAATTTAGAAACCCCTCCAAGAAGGAACTGCCTTTAGAATTCCTACATTCAAGATCCATCCATGTTGTCCCAAATGACAGTATTTCATCTTTTCTTATTGTTGAGTAGTATTCCATTGTGTGTATGCAATATCATGCTGAGCACAATCAGATAGAAAAAGTTAAGAGCTGTATGGCTTCACTCATATGCAGGATAAAAAAACAAAAGCAACAAAGGAATAAACAAGAAAAACAAGCAAACAAAAATTCATACACACAGAGGACAGTATAGTGGTTACCAGAGGGAAGGGGGGCGAGGGATAGTAAAGGTTAAAGGGGTCAAACATATGGTGACTGAAGGATATTTGACTTTGGGTGGTGGGTACACAATGTGATATACAGATGGCATATCATAGAATGTACATTTGAAAGATATATAATTTTATTAACCAATGTCACACCAATAAATTTAATTAAAAAAAGAATTCTTACATTGAAATAGGCATCATGAAGTCTTTTAAAGAGAGGTGACTTTTAATGGAAATAAAGCGGATAACCAGAAGTGCATCGCTGCCGTCTGGGTGGCACTGAACCTGTTTTGCAGGATGACTAGGAGGGCGACTGCCGTCTCCTTTCCTGGAATCCTCAGGGCTGGTGGGTACCCATGGTGCACAAGTGGCACAGGCAGGTTCTCTTCAGAAGCCTCCACTCTGGAGAGGAATTCTCAGAAGGGCTAGTATCCACCTGAAGGTGATGAACTGTAGGTGAAGGCAGGTTTTTGTCATTGCTTGATTGAAGACCAAAACATTTTGTTTTGTCAAATGTCTTTTAGAAATC
Source organism: Miniopterus natalensis (assembly GCF_054644295.1). NCBI lineage: Eukaryota > Metazoa > Chordata > Mammalia > Chiroptera > Miniopteridae > Miniopterus > Miniopterus natalensis. Next base: position 128,431,202 of record NC_142081.1, read on the forward strand.
AAAACTTTAGGGCATTTAAAATTTATTCTTTAGAAATATATTCAAGGAAATGGACTGGAAGTCATTTTGCAGGAACTTGTAGAATTACATTTTGGTGGAAAGAGACTGACATGGTTGATAATGCTAACTGGTTACCCAGGAACCTAGAGTGTAGGAGGAGATTTATATGAAGGTGCAGGAGAAAGAAAAGGACTTGTGCATTTCTGCCCTTGTTAAAGTTACAATGCCTCCATCTACACAAGTGTAAAGGTTGTTATGTATAGCTAATTATTGGAAATAGGAATAAAATACACCGGTCATTTCCACTGTTTTTGAGTACCCTGTTTCTCCCAGACTTTAAAAATCCAGTGTAATGAAAGAGATACTGGCCCTAAGACCAACGGTTATTGAATGGGGATAACATATCCCACATGATAAAATATATATTTCTATTGTAAGTATAGTGTCAATATTAGAAGTTTCCCAACAGTATAAAAAAGGTTGGTATTACAATTTATGAATCCCTTGGAAAAACTTATATGAGAAAATTGTGTCTATAACTATTTCTGTGTGAATTCAGGAGATAATAGGAAATAGTTCTTTTTCTTAATCTTTTCTTTATTCCTTGAAACTTGTGATCAATTCAGGTTGGTCAGAACTGGCCCCTAAGGTCATCAAAAGAGATAATATCTGATGCATATCTATACAGTGAAGTCAGTACTTTAATCTCTCAGAAATAGGAAATAAAATATGCTATTATCATAAACTCACATCTAAACTGTCAATAAGGCAGAGGCTTGAGCAATCATCTGGACAGCCTAGAAAGTCAATTTAGACAATTCTACAACCACATTTTGTACTGAATTTACTAGATAACTCTGCTTCGCTAATGTGGACTTGATCCAAGTACATCTAAGAGTTCTTAAGGGAGAATTAAATACCTAAAACCAGCCTCAAACTGTGACCATTAGGAACCTCCATAAATTCACTGAAAACAAATTATACAAATCTCATTTTTAGATAACATTACTAGAATGGTTTATCAAGAGAATGCCATAACCCTTGAACTTCAGTATTAGCAAAAATTTAAGTCAATGTCTTTCAAAGTCATGAGGAAAGTGGATATAGTAAAAGTGGAAATAAGTGAACAGGATTCTAGATTGACAAAATGTGCAACTTGAAAAATTTATGTCATCATCAGTTCATAGACAAAGTGATAGATCAAGCTCATGTGGAAACCCTCCTCTCTCTTCCAATCACATGGAAAAATACACAATACATTTTTATGAACTTTTATTAGTAAATATGAATATACATGCATACACATATTTAAAACATATAATTTGGTTTGAAAGCAAAATCAAGAAATTTCCATGAGTCAGGAATGGAAAGGAAATATCATATCAGTACATAGGATCTCAATTTTTGTGTCCCACAATGAGGCTGAAACCATAGATAGGGCTAATGTTTTTGGAACTACAGCCATAGGTTCAACAAGAGATAGGGTACTGAATCCATTCATAAGTCTGGAATCCAACAACTCACTGTTTATGTTTTGTTGGGTTCTGAGGATTTTTTTTTCCAATTACAGTTGTCATACAATATTATATTGGTTTGGGGCATACAACATAATGATTAGACATTTATATCACTTATGAAGTAATCATCCATATGATATCATATGTAGTTATTAGAATATTGACTATATTTCCTATGCTGTATTTTACATCACCATGGCTCTTCTGTAACTACCAATTTGTATTTCTTAATTCCTTCATTTTTTTCATCCATCCCCCTAACTTCCCTCCTATCTGGCAACCAGCAAAATGTTCTTTGCATCTGAATCTGTTTCTGTTCTGCTTGTTTGGGTTTTTTTTTTGTTTTTCAGATTCCATATATAAGCAAAATCATGGCATTTGTATTTTTCTGTCTAACTTACTTTACTTAGCACAGTACCTTCTAGGTCTATATATGTTGTTGCAGATGGCAAGGTTTCATTCTTTTTGTGGTTGAGTTATATTCCATTTTATATATACACCACTTCCTTATCACTCATCTATTGATGGACACTTAGGTTGCCTTCATATCCTGGCTATTGTAAATAATATGCAATGAACATAGAGATGTACAAGTCTTTTCAAATTGGTGTTTTGGATTTCTAATGTCATATCCCCAGAAGAGGAATTGTTGGGTCCTTCTTTGTTTCTTATTATAGCCTTCGTTTTAAAGTTTATTTTGCTGGCATAAGTATTGCTAGCCGAGCTTCTTTTTCCATTTCCATTTTCATGAAATATCATTTTTCATTCCTTTACTTTTAGCTTGTGTGTGCCTTTCAATCTAAAGTCAGTCTCTTATAGACTAAATAGGTATAGGTCTTGTTTTCTTATTCATTCAGCCACCCTATGTCTTTTGATTGGAGCATTTAATCCATTTTTATTTAAAGTAATTCTTGATAGATATGTATTTGTTGCCATTTTATTATTCAAATTTTTATTTTTTGTTATTCATATTTAAAAAATTTTTTTTTCTATTCTTCTTAAAGAAGACCCTTTAACATTTCTTGTAATACTGGTTTGGTGGTTAGGAACTCTTAGTTTTTTCTTGTCTAGGAAGTTCTTTATCTTTCCTTTGATCCTAAATGACAGATTTGATGGAAAGAGTAATTTTGGTTGTAGGTCCTTGCTTTTCACTACTTTGAATATTTTGGGCCAATCCCTTCTGGCCAGAAAACTTCCTTTTGAGAAATCAGCTGACAGTCTTATGGGAGCTCCCTTGTAGGTAACTAATTGCTTTTCTCTTGCTGCTATTAAGGTTTCTTTTTCTCTTTTACCTTTGGAACTTTATGATGTGTCTTAGTGTGGGCTTCTCTGGGTTCATCTTTTTTGGACTCTGCATCTCCTGGGCATGTGTGTCTGTTTCCTTCACCCAATTAGGGAAATTTTCCATAATTTTCAAATAGGTTTCCAATTCCTCACTCTTTCTCTTCTCTTTCTGGAACCCCTATGATACAAATGATGGTAAGCTTGATGTTATCCCATAAGCCTTAAACTGTCTTCATTTTATTTTTATTCTTTTTTCTGTTCTGATTGGGTGTTTTTGCTACCTTACCTCAAATCTCTGTTTTGAGCCTCTGTGTCATTCAATCTGGGGTTGATAAACTCTAATGTATTCTTCATTCCAGTTAGTGTATTTTTTATTTGTGATGGGTCCTTTTTTATGTTTTCTATCTCCATTTTTATGTTTCCTGTCTCTTTGTTGAAGTTCTCACAGAGTCCTCTTACCCCTTCCCTATGTACACGGAGCCTCCTTATAACCAGTGTCTTGAACTCTTCACCTAGAAGATAGCTCGTCTCCATCCTGTTTAGTTCTTTTTCTGGAATTTTGCTCTGTACTTTCATTTGGGACATGCTTCTTTGTCTCCTCATTTTGGCTGCCTCCCTGTGTTTGTTTCTATGTGTTAGGTAGAGCTGCTATGTCTTCTGGTCTTGGTAGAATGGTCTTATGTCGTAGGTGTCCTGTAGGGCCCAGTGAAACAACCTCCCAGGTCACCTGAGCTGGGCACTCCAGGTGCACCCTCCATGTGAGCCGTGTGTACCCTTTTGTTGTAGTCGAGCCTTGGTTGCTGTTGGAAAATCAATGGGAGGGGTTTACCCCCAGATTCCTGATATTGCTTTAAGGTACCTGATATTGAGCTGCTGTGCAGGGGCCAATCCCAAAGAACAAGACTCACTTCATCAGAGCTTTGGTGCCTGTCAAGCCCACCCCTTGAGTGTGTCACTCATAGAGGTGTTTGGGTGGTGCTTAGTCATAGTCTGAAGCTGTCCCCGGGGTGACCGGGCTGGCTTAGGGCCTCCCAGGAGGTGCAGGCCAAAATCAGTCACATCTTGTGCCCTGCCCAGGCTGACCCTGCAAGAGCTACAAAGCAATCTTCAGATGGCTGCTACTTGTGCTGGGCTTGGATGTGCCAGGGAGAGACCAAGTTGTGAAACCAGGCCAGCTGTTGCTACTGTGGGACCAGTGGTCTCTTAGCAAGAGGTATAGGGAATTCTGAGGCCAGATGCTGCTGGTTTTGGGTTTGTCAAACCCTTTGAGAGATTTTAGTACAGTCCACAACATGAACCAAGACAGGCTATTTGTATGAAAAAGCACCTGAAAAAGAATTGGCTGAGCCTGTAAGTTGGGTGGGGCTGGGTTTCAGAGAATGACCAGGGTGAGCCAATGGTGTTAACCCCATTGATGGAGACTCAGATATGGTGCCACTTGTTCTGTCTGGGTGAAAGCTATCCCACCAGTCCCTCACCCCAAAACCAGACAATTCCATTTTTCCCAGTGTGTTCCTGGTGCCTTTTGAGTTGCTGCCCCACCACTGGAGCTCAGAGCAAATGACTTTGTCAGCAAGTAAGTCTGTGCCTGTGCTCTTCAAGTGGGTGGAGGGGGAGAGAGTAACCAAAGAATTTATGTGGGTATATGCACAACTCAAGGACATGGACAATGGTGGGGAGAGGGACTGGGGAGGGAGATGGGACGGGGTGGAATGGGTCATTGGGGAGAAGAAGGGACATCTGTAATATTTTAAACAAAAATAAAATATAAAAAAGAGGAACTACCTGAGACTCTAGGAGCCCTCCCTCTCACTCAGACACAATCTCCGCTAGTTATCATAGCCAGAAGTTATAGAGACTTCTTTTCTCAGCACTGGAGCCCTGGGCTGGGGAGCCTGTTGTGAGGCTGGGACCCCTTGCTCCTCAGGGAGACCCTGAAGCTGACATATTCCTTCTGATTTTTAACTACCATACATGGGTGTTGGGACCATGTTTCAGAGTCTCCACCCCTCCTACTTGTTAGAGACCGGTAAGCCTGATGTGGCTTTTTCTGTATATCCTGAGTTATAGAACTTTTGTTCACCTCAATTTCAGGTAGTTCTGTCTGATGGTTGTTCTATAGTTCAATTTGTAATTTTAATGTAGAGGATGCAAGTACTGTAATTACCTACTCCACCATCTTGACTGGAAGACTTACTCTTTCTTTTTTCCAAATGGGAATTTTGAATATCTCCAAGTAAGGATCCTAGATCATGGCTAATGCAAAGGACTTGCTGATGTCCATGAGTAGAAATAGTGCCTTAAACTACTTCAAAGCCAAAAATATGTCTTTTCAGTATGTAGGTCTCAGATCAATTCTATTCAATCCATTGGATTCTTTTTGTCACAGTATAATGACTCTATGTTGAAATGTAACATTAAGTCTGACCAGAATGTCTCAGTTGGTTGAACATCATTCTGTGCACCAAAAGGTTGCAGGTTTGATTCCTGGCCAGGGAAAAATACCTGGGTTGGGAATTCAATTCAGCCCTAGGCTGGGGCACATGCTGAGGGCAACCAATCGATGTTTCTCTCTCTCCCTCTCTTTCTCTCTCTCTCATCTTCCCTTCCTCTCTCTAAGCATGTCCTCAAGTGAGGATTAAAAAAATAAAATGAAATATAACATTAAAACCTAGTTTGAGACTGATGAATTTTTTCTGTTTTAGAGATAACTACAAAACTACTCTCAAAGTGAAGCTATTCAAACTGTGTCCAATGGGAAGTAGTTTCCATGGAAGTTAAGCTCAAGAAGAACCATTGGAAAACATAGGGGAAATTCTAGCATTTGGGTCTCCCTAAGCTATCAGTTTCTGAGAAAGATTTATAAAAATAATTCACTATGACTGTGGTTTTTCAATTTTTCCTTTTAATTCTCTCCATTTTTCTTCATGTATATTGAAACTATGTTGTTAAATTCATAAGAATTCTGAGTTATTTTGTTACTGAAAGGGTATTATTTTTTGTTTAATAATTACTTCATTTTACCCAAATTATACTTTTCATGAAGAAACTGTATTTATTGTTATAACTATATCACTTTCTTTATTAATCTTTTTCCTTTCATTTATTCAATGTCCTTATATGTTTGGGTATTACTTATACAGATCATTTGACTGAACTTAGCTTTTTAATCCAGTGTGGTAATCTTTCTCTCACCACTGGATAATTTCCTTTTATATATACATTGATATCTATTACTAACATATTCTATTAATTCTACCATGATGTGTACTTTCTATCAGTCTGGTCATTTTTTCTCCTGTCTTCCCTTCTATTGGATTAATATGTTTCTTTATTTTATTTTTCTTCTACATTTTTAGAATTTATATGAGCTATGTCATTTTGTTTGTTTCTTGTTGATGGTTACTCTTTGTTCTTTTCTCTACTATGAAAATATATCAAAGAAATAATTCACCCATCTCTGATGGTTAATTTTATGTGTCAATGTAGCTGCACTGCAGATATTCATATAGCTGGTAAAACATGATTTCTGGGTACATACTTGAGGGTGTTTCTGGAAGACAGCAGCATTTATATCAGTAGCCTGAGTAAAGAAGATCCACCCTCACCAATATGGGTGAGCATCCTCTATTCCATTAGGGCCTAAATAGAATAAGAAGATGGAACATCCCTCTTCTCCTGTCCTAGAACATTGTAGCTCCTGGTTGTTGGGCCTACAGAATGAGACTCAGTGACACCACCAGTTTTTCTGGGTCTCCAGCTTGCAGAGGGCATATTGTGGGGCTTCTCAGCCTTCATAATCACATGAATCAATTCCCATAATAAATCTCCTCTTGTATATCTATAGATACCTTAGTTCTGTTTCTCTAGGGAACCCTGACTAAAATATCATCTAAACTTCAGTTTTTGCATATGTAAAATTAGAAAGATGTTCAAAATTCACTTTCACCTGTATATCCTCTCTTTTTTTGATAAGAGATAGAAAAATAAGCTATGTCAGTGATCTTGGCGCAGTTCTATCCAGAGTTGTGGAGTTTTATAATTTTCTCAAGTACTTTCAAGAGACAGAGGAGAGTTAGGGGGTAGGACCATGGTCCACTCTCTGCTTCTCTAAGACCAATTTCACTCTCAGTCTTCATTAGTGGGGTTTTGTTGTGGATCTCACTTAACGAGAGATTCTTCAAAAACAAAAATAAGCAAACAAAAGAAACAAAATGCAATTTGAAATTGATTAGAAAGATAAAAATGAAATTAAGATAGTTTATTAATTATTGACTCACTCTACTCAAGATGGTCAAACAGTAAGAGAAATGGAGTTTTGTAGAGCTTTGCATGTGTCACTGAGTTTTTATCATTTTTGTTATATTTCCCAATGTAAATGCATAAAGTGTGCTTTTGGCATTTTGTTTGTTGCAAACTTGACCAGGTGTATAAAATGCTGAATGAAAACATGAATAGAAACAAACAAAAAAAAGAGTGTCCTCAACAGTGATTTTGATAAATATTTAGTATTTTAGGACTTTTAAAAATACAATTACTAAGAGAAGATGAGAATAATCTGAATAAAAGATAACTCAGAAAATATGTTATAGTTCCCGGTTGGTACGGATGAGTGGTTGAGCTTTGACCTGTGATTCAGGAGATCATGGTTCCATTCTGGGTCTGGCGCATTCCTGGGTTGTAAGCTCTACCCTTAGTGGGGGGGGGGGGTTGCAAGAGGAAGCTAATTAATGACCCTCTTATCATTGATGTTCCTATCTCTCTCCCTCTCCCACTCCCTTCTTCTCTCTGAAATCAATAAAGATAAAATTTAAAAAAAGAAAAAGATGAGATTAAGTAATTTTATGTTGGAAAAACAACTGCAAAGATATTTTAACTATATCATAATTTGAGAATCCTTATATTATAATTGAATGTTTGGTATACTAATCTAGAATTATTTTATGTCTGGCTAATGAAAATGCAAGAAAAAGTTTAATTAGCAAAAATGCAATGGATAAGAAGATAATGGAAACAAAATTAGGGTGAATATAATCATGTTTTATAAATGTATATTTAGGACACCATTAAAAGTAGTAATTAAGTTAAGAATAATCAAAGAACATTGTTACAGAAATATATTAATATGATAATTTTTTAAAAATTATTTTTAAACATTGTACCTAAAAATCTTAATGCATTTTTCTATTGCCAGGTAGCTCTGAAATAAAGCAAATATTTCTTTTTATTTCTGTTACAATCTTGCTAAGCTGATTCAATGAGGAGAAAATTGTTGACCTGTTTCAAGAGTAAAACAGTAGATAAAGCAGGAACCACTAAAGTAACTACACTAGACCTGCAGCATGTAGAAGCTCCAATGAGCCCATAAAATACCAAATGTGATAATGCATAAGAAAACAAAGCTGTACAGAGGAGCTGATATTGAGCATCTCTCAATGTGATCTCTATTAATGATCTAAGTGACTCTTACAGTCATATAACTGGTACATTCTGATGCATAGCTATGCAAAAGTACATGCCACACTCACTTTTCAAAAATTAAAAATTTATAATTTCAAATGCCAAGGATGTATTGCATTTTTAGGTGTAAATTTTGTGCTTAAAACTATTTCCAAACTACTCCAATTATACTATTGCTTGTGGATAATCCTCAGGAACCCTAAATGTGTCAAAGTCAATGACTTACCTTGAATCAAAATTTATGATAGCCAGGAACTCTACTTAGAACATTGTGTTTGTTACCTTTTTTTAACCCATGAAGTAACTCAGTAGGGCTAGGTACTCTTGCTGTCCCTGTTTCCGAAAGGTTTTAATTTTTAATAGCTAGTTCAAGTTTACCCAGTGGGTGAGTGCTAGATCAAGCAGCCAATAGCTAGAGGAGAATAAAAAGGGCATTTTGATTTACAAAAACTTGCTTTTCATTTGAAGTATTAAATGCTAGAAGACTCAGATAACAGAGTCTATATCATAAATCAAGATGTGAGGAGAATGCACAATGAAATATGAATAATTTTCCCCACACAGAAGACTAGAAAAGAGAGCTAAAGGTTAGTACAGGACACCTTTTTCTTCTGCTATGAGCAAGCCTCTGAAAGTTTCATATGCACATCCAAGAGATAACCAAGAGCACCATCCAAAGAGGCCCCAGAATAATAACACAGGAATCTAACTAGTGTGCACACCACAAATCACACAAGAGGAAGAGCAGCCAGACATCAGAAGTGGGTGTGGTAAGATCAGATGTGGAAAATCCAAGGCCTGGACATCAAGCAAAAGCATCACCCAACCCCTGATGCCAAGAAGATATCTTCTTCTTTTTCCTTCTGGAGATAACAAAGAAGAGCCAGAAATTACAAGTAATTTAATTAATTACTCAGAGGAATAAATTTTAAAATAGGACGTGACTGAATTATTACCATGAAGATAACATGTTTCTGTCTCTGTGAAGAAATGAAATTCTGAAAGGGAACACCTGTGGCCTGAAACCATGTTTACTCATTAAAACCAACAGCCCAGCTGGGTGTGACTCAGCAGTTGAGCACCAACCCAAAATCCAGGAGATGCAGTTAGATTCCTGGTCAGGGCACATGCCCAGGTTGAGGGCTTGATCCCTAGTTGGAGTCCTGTAGCAGGCATCCGATCAATGACTGATCATTGATGTTTCTCCCTCTCTCTCTCTCTCTCTCTCTCTCTCTCTTTCTCTCTCTCTCTCATTCTTCCTCTCCCTCTTCCTTCCTCTCTCTGAAGTCAATAAAGATATATTTTAAAAAACAAAAAACTAAAAACAAGGTTTATCTCACTCCTTATCAAAAATTTTACTCTATTCTCTAGTGTCTTCTCTGTTGCACAACTTGATTTGCAACAGTGCATCTCCTCACTCCTGCTCTTATGTCCCCTACATTCTTTCTCTCATCCACGACAAATTAACAAGTATAGGATACTATCTACGTACTACTCTTTCCAGTCATTGTTACAAAGGGTACGAACTCAGACCCCATATTTCCTTTTATGGGGATTTACAGTTTTTTAAACATTATTCAACATCTTTTTCTTATGTTTTGAAAAGAAGCAAAAACAATATTTGAAAAGTTTCCTGTTAAAAAAAAAGAATCTGAAAGTGCCAGAAATTATTTGTGGAATAGACATGGATCTATAAATAGTGATTTCCAAAACTTGTCCCTTCAGACTGGGGATAGGGTCCAGAATCAAAATTAACTTAATGAAAGTAGTTTTTGAAAACACAAGGAATGCTTAGGACTCATACAGGCATCTTAATATCTCCAAACTGCAATTTATCATCTCTGGGTGGACATGGGTTTACAAGATATTAAATCATACAAACACTGCCTGGTTGGATTGGGGGAATTTAAACCAAATAGACCAAAAAATAATGAAACCCAGATACTATTGAGGATATCAGGTATGTCAGAGAAAAGGACAACCACATTAGAGAAACTACCCAGTAATCTAAAGGAGAAATGGCTGGGAAAAAATTATGAAAATAATACCTGACCCAGTGCTTCAGAGCTCTAGCTATTAATGCAGAGACTATGGATATAAAAGAAGTGAATGTGAGCTTTTATCCTGTGAGCCACACAGGACTGAAATCATGATGTTAGACAATAGACACCATCAGCATGCTGGAGCATAATCAGGAGGAAGCTGTCCCAGGCAACTGAATAATGGGAAAGGCATAAAGACAGTCATACCTGCATTCTAGGCATAACGTTCTTTGGAAAATGGGAGGAGAATTTTTAAAAGACCACATATGAGCTTAGGGAGAGAAGGAGAATTTAAGAATTAAGTGAACAGTCTAAAGAATGAAGCTAAGAGCAGATGGAACAGGATTCTGGAACCAGATAGGTAGCTACAAGTCGCCAACAATGCCTATACCCAGTCTCCATTCAACATTTATCCCAGAATCTTGTAGAAAAAATCTTCTAAAGGTAAAAATGAGATCGTTTCATAGCTTGTTTTTCTTTTGAAAATATAATGAGGTTTCTAGGAAGAGATGCCATGGAAAATAAGAAAGAATTAATAAGAAAATTCAGTTTCAAACGATTACCCCATCTTACCTAATAATCCTAAATTTAATTGAACTTGTAAAAAATACCTTAATTCCATAATTAGATATAAAAAATGAAAACTGAAATACAGGTCAATGAGATGATACTATTGCATATTTTTTAGTATCTTTAGCTTTTACTAAATGCTTTTTCACGAGTCATCTCATTTTCACTAAGGATCTACAGATTAAATCAGATAGATATGAATAGCTCTAATTTATAGATGAAAATGCTAAGATTTCAGATCATTTAAATAATTACCCCAAGGTTACACCGCTAGTAATTGACAGAGCTGCAACTGAACTCCTTCCCCATATACTGTAATCTAGAACTTTTCATACTACATCTCACTGACTTACTACAGTGCTCATGACAAGTAGACAGTTTCTATTTTGAAAGCAGGGAAGTATCTAGGCACAGACTTTGATCCCTAATATTACTTCAGAAGAGAGAGAAGACTTTTGAAGGTAAACTTAAGGAACTGAATGGATGACATCAACACCCCTATATATCTAACTGTGGGCCTAAATATATCTCTGGAAATTTGGGTTACTGCCCACAGAAAATACAGATTACCACCCACAGAAAATAAATCTAAGGAAACTTCCAGGAATGAAGACAAAGCTCTTATATAAGTGGGACCTACCACTTTAAGACTAACTGAGTCTACTTTGAGAGTGTACTAGATCTTGGGATCTAGGCTAACTTTAGATATAGTAGCTGCAGTTTCAGTTTAGCCAAGTCCATGCATTTATTTTGGAGCTATCCAAGGTGCTCATCACAGACTGTAGATGTCAATTTACCCAGCCTACCTATCAACTTCCCTGGTCCTTCTTGTTATATCGAAGCATATACTTTCATTAGGGGGAGGGGGTAGAATCATGGTATTTTATTTCACACTTGGTTGAATTATTAAAGTCAAACTTTCATAAAGAATAAGCATCCCCGCTTTCAGAAGCAGTCAGTAGGAACATTAATAGAAGCACAGAGACATTTAAGCAAATATTGGTCAGCAACTGACTGGTTTATACAAACCAAATATTTAAAAGTGTCAAGAGTCATACTTCAGTCAAAATGTTCCATATTTCTGTATATTTAAGGCCTGGAATTACTGAAAGTGGTAAAACTAAAAATGTTCTCAAATTTTTTCTTTTGATTTTTTTATCCACCCAAAGCCTATATTAAGTGAAATGGTAAACACACACACACACACACACAGGCACATACTTAGAATAAAAAAGCGCTATGATATTTTCTGTTCTGTTTTACTTTATTGAAAAACAAAAGTTCTGCTTATAACCCACTAAATTGATTTTATGTCCCACCAATAGATCCTGATCCCCAGTGTGGAGAAAATGAAACTGAAAAGAACATTTGATGACCAAACTCACAGGAGATATCTGTTTTATTCACCATACCTATCTCTGTGGTCCTACCCTGCATATGTGCTCAGTTCTACTACTCTTATCACATCTTAAAAAAAATAGATCCCTGCCCAGGCCCTTTTGAAGCATACTCAATCTGATTGGCTGCTAATATAAATCCTCTACTAACTCAAGATCACTTTCTCTCCTTCATAGACAGATAATTAGGTTAGAGAGAGCATAGAGCATGGGAAAGAAGTGGTGCCTACATTAGGGTGTTCCTCTAAAAAGTAAAACCTGATAAAGATCTCCTACATCATTTTTTCTCTCTTCCTTCATGTTCTCCTTTTTCATCTTCTTTAGCAACAGAAAAGCAAAGTTTTATTTTAAACTACTCCATTGCCTATGTCTACCTTTCATCTACTGGGAATTTTACAAATATCACCACTTCATGTAAGCTTCACAATAACCATAAGGTCTGTATCATTATATTCATTTTTGTAGCTGTAGAAAGCATCCAGGAGGTTAAATAACTTTCCAGTGAAGAAATAGACAGGATAGTATAGAGGCTGTTAACTTAGGATATTAATGGACAAATTGAAATTGTTCAGAAGTCCATTACATAATGAACAGTTCAAAAATATGAGCAGTTTAGATATAACATTATAAACTAGCATGGGTTAGGCAAGTAAGCAACAGTGAAGCATCCAACGTTACTTTAAAAAGCTATTAGGTGCTGAATCATTATGCTATTGCACAGTTTCATCACCGAGTGACATTATTTTAACAATGCTAGGTACAAAATAAACAATCTTAAATAATCTAATGAGAAACTAAAGAATGTGCCTATTTTAAGTATAGTCCAAGCATTTGAAGTAACTACCATTGCTTCTGAGCATCATAGTGATCAGCTTAAACTTAATGAGTCATTCTTATTAAGATGAACTGATGAAGGGAGAAAATACCCAGTTTTACTCCTTCTTCCTGTTCTTCCTATGAGCTTTTAGAAATGCCAATGGATACTGAAACAACTGAAAATCTGGGCAGCAAAACCCTTAAGAACTAGAAATAAATCCAAGGTAATTTAAGGACTATTAAGGAGTTTAAAGAATATTAAGGAAAGAGCAGAGGATCTGTATTTTTCTGGATTTGTAGATGAGATGTTTTTAAAGCAATCAAATAATATAAAGGTTATAGGAGTTGCTATGCCAAGATCATACATTCAGCCTTTTTTTAATGGGGAAGGACTTTTTAGATGTAGTGAAATTTGAGAAGATCTAAAGAGTCACTCAAGTGAAAAATGAAGGGTTAGATGACAACGAAGATGAGGGAAGAGTCATAGTGAGAGCTATTTTGGCAAATGATAAGAAAGCAATGGTGACCGAGAAAGTCTTCAAATCAATTCATGTGAATTGTAATGCAGAGGCTGGCAATTTTCCATTCCCACTTCTTAAAATGTTTTAATTGCCTTAAAATTATTTATATTGGACATATGTAAGAAGCATTAAAGTAGAGCAGTTGTTTGACCACATGAAAAAACTATCTCTAAAATTCTCAAGTAGAATATAAATATAAGTTGAATTGAAGAGAAAGAAGTCATATTACCTATTCCATGGTGAAGTTTCTTAACTCTCTAGCATTTGCCATTTATAGAAGTGTTTTTTCATAATTGACATTTTCCATACTATCATGATTTCAACTTAAAATTTGTTACTTAGTTTGTGTCTTTAGCAATAATATATTTCATACCTGATAGTGAGCTAATATGGGTAAAATATTCCCAAAATAATAGAAATTCATCTGAAGAGCACATTGTTTTAGAGCCTGAAGGCTGTGCCTTGATACTGTTCCCATAGAAAAGTTCTGTTATCTATTTTTTTATATATTTCACTAAAAAAAAAATACTGAAAAATCACATAAAATACTACATCGGGGCTGAAGAAAAGGAATATATTAAGACTATGGTTAAGCCTAACAACTGAAATAATGATAATTGAAAGATCATGTAAATAATTAATTTTTCAAACTCTGTAATATTATTTTCATAAAAAATGATAATGACTGCAAATTGGCTTTACAATCCATGTCTTCTAACAAGTTTTCTACTTTAAGTGTTTTATATCTCTGCTTCAAAGGAATATCAGTTTCTATCCATTGGACTGAGACAACCTGCCAATAGTGACAGCACCTTCCCCCACCAAATTATTGTTTAAAAAAAAAAAGAGAGAGAGAGAGAGAGAGAGAGATAATGGATACAACTTTTCAAGTTTTAGATTTTTTTCTCATAACTTTTTCATAAACCTTTGGTAATGCATATATACTAGACTTTAGTATAAATGAATCTGGCTTAATACAAGTTATACATTTATTTTAAATTAATTTGTGAATATTTTGTTTTCTAGTCCCCAAAGCACCCAGGTCTAGGTTATATGCTTCATGTGAAATGCAGAGCAGGCATTAGAATCCATTCAGCTGTTTGCCTAGCATTTTGCTTTCCAGGTCTAAATGCTTTAGTAAAATTTTTGAGATACTAAAAGAAAAATATTTCACAGTATTTCTAAGATTCTTCATGAAAAAAGTACATAGATCTAAGCAGAAATCAGATTATATAATGCTTCCACTTTACATCCAAAATATTGAAAATCTCTGGTTGCAGTTCCTTTCTAAGATTTTTGAAGTCATCACACAAAATAAAATATGATAAAAAATAAGTGAGACAATAGAGTTTTACCCAAATAAAGATGTTCATTGAAGCCCTACTTTAATCAAGTTCACAAAGAGGAGACAGTTAAGACGGAAAACTAGATGGTGACTAATATAGCAAAGGAAATCAAGACAGCTAGGAGGTCATAATAAACTGTTACCTCTACAGATTAGTAATTCTCAAGTAGTGATTATTTCTCTACCTATTTTCTAACCTCAACTATAGTTTAACACCTGTGTTTCCTAAGCCAATCATTTCTAGTTTCTTTTATATAAAGACAAAAAGTTAAACATTATAATATTTAGGGTAAATTACAAGGCAGCTTGTGGAAATAGATGGCCAACTAGAGTCCAGATGCCCCAATCCACATGAAGAGGAGGCTGAGTGGATCAATATTAGGGCATATCTGCAAATAGATGAGTATTGGCACAGAGCTGGAAAGCTGTCCCACCACCACCATCACCTTAGACTATCTTAGTAAAGAAAGTAATTCTCTTATTGATAATAATAATTTCTGGAAATAATCACATTTATTATCTGCCAAGCACCTTATGTGCATGACCTCAACCCATCCTTTAACCAAACTTATGAGATAAGTAGTATCGTTAATCCAGTTTTTGACTAGCAAAATTGCGAAGCTGGGATTCTCTCACAGGTCTCTAACAGTGGAGTTTCTAAAATACTCTGCTTTACTACATCTCTTTTGAGACAGAAGTCTACATGGACATTTCAAAGTAATATCAATAGCTCAAGTCAATAAACAATCTGATAAACCAGTATTTAAACCCTGGGAAATATATCGGAGTAATGAAAATCCATGGGTTTTAAGGGGGGGGGGGGGGCAGTGAAAATTTATGAGTATTTTCTCAAAGGAGGAAAATGTACTAAGTATTTCTCACCTCAAATTCTCTGATACTAGAATTGGTATTTAAATGCCTTTCTGGAAGAAGTCTCTTACCTGACAGGTATATTTACGGCCTCGGTTATCTGAGTAGTTTTCTAGAAATGTCAGTCTAAATAGAAGAGCACATAAGCATTTCAGCCTCTTAGCAAAAGGGGGGAAAATTAAATATATACCTATATTTTTAAAGCCTGGCTTACATGTGATTTTAATAAGAAATTCTATGTCATCAGTATTTCTAAATGTATTACCAAATAAGTAAGAGATTTTAGATAATTTTCAGTTCACATTACAATTCTTTGAAATTAACCCACAAATTGGTTTTACCTCATATTTACATTTTATCAAACCCATCTTTCTGACGTAGGCATTTCTTTTCTTGGGATTCTTACACAGATAGTTATCATGCACAGAGTACACTCTAGCCTTTGGTGGTTTTAATATCAGTTTAACATCTTTGTGTTTAGTACATTTCTTTTCTTTCATCTGATCATGTACATATTAAGATGTCAAAACTGAAGTCTTCTGCATATCAGTCATAGGTTCTAGTCAATATGCCCAATCTCTTAAGGTTTAAAGTTTAAAAATTCATCATAATGATAAAGTAGGATAGCAGTGAAACTTACAGTTGGGTCGACAGAAAAATATACTTTTTTGTTATGGTTAGAATTAAACGTATCATTTACTGAAAGGGAGGGAAAATAACACGCAGGAATTTTATTATAGATTTTCCTTTCAATTCACAGTACAATTCATACTGCAATTTAAATGCAGTTCAAGTACAACATTTCTTGGCTATTCGATTAACATGTCTATAAGCAATAAAATTTACTTAGAACACAGTTTTCTGGAAAATGGTCTGGTTCATGTGTTTGTTAGTATGTTACATTTGCTCTCTTCACAGTGTATTTCCTTAAGGAACTAGCAAAGTTTTCCCATAGCGATGTGAGGCCAAAATTTCACTTAACTTAAAAGCAACAACAGTAAAGGCAGCAATTGCATTTACAGTTAGCTGAAACTTCATGGGAGATTCGCCTCTTTGAAGAGACTCATAACAGAACTCCAGACCGTCTTAACAGACAGCTCATTACTGCAGACTGTCTATGCAAATTGTACTGATGATGGGCCCTCAGGGGAGGGTTTTTCTGTTTTCTGTCTCTGGTACTAACCTAGTATAACTTGCCATATAACTGCCCTCTTGCCAGTAATGTTAATGATGGTGATTATTAGTAATAACTCTGAGTAATGAGGTTTTCTTCCTTGTACTCAAAATAATTGCTCCATGTAAATCCACAGCAATTTTTACGGTACGCTAAAGATTAGTAACATTAGAAACTTGGCAAATCTTACTTATAGAGGCATTTTACCTAATGATCTAATCCATCAGTTCCCAGGCTTAACAGTCTCAAGACTCACTTAGTACTAAAGGATCTCCCTCTTTTCATAGCCACACTGAGAAACAATTCAGTCACTAAGCCACGTTTTTAGGAGCTTTGAAAAAAATTTCCTTGAAAAATGTGAACTCTAGTTTAAGCAAGGAAAGCCTATGAGCGCAGAGATATATAAAAGTTACTGAGCAATTCCTTAATTACTCATTAATTAAATGTTATTTAAGTTTAAGAAGTTTTCTTATACTTTGACTTCTAAAGCAACTCAAGATTAATTTCTAACCATGTGAAACTTGCAGTCAATTTATCAATCATGTAAACTAATGTATGAGAGTGTCAGCAAGAAGCTAAAAATATTAGCTATGCCGTCACATTTCTCAATCTCATCGCTTCTAACATGTCTCAGAATTTCCAATTAAAAAGAAGGAACAGATGTGGAGAGAAAGTTACTCACTTATTGCTATTGCTACCCAATTTTTCTCACTTAACAGTCAATTTCATCCCGAGAAAGACGTAGGACCACAGATTTCAATGAAGGGAGAAGGGAAGAGGAAGGTAACGCATTTTGGCTCTCTTGTCTTTCTTCTTCATCATGCTATTTGCAAACAAGAGCCAGGTTGCCCAGAGGTAAAAAATCAAGTTCACATCCTACAAGATTTCTTCTTTGTCCAAAAGGATATTTCCATCATTGTTATTCTCTCTACAGCCTTAGGTCAATTGGATCTTTTCAAAATACAGAAAGGTACCATGGGTAATATTTCATGAGTACCCCTACCTCATTTACTAATCCTCAGGGGGAAAAAACAAAAGTAAAAATAGAGATCAATTTCAAATGATAATTCCATATCTGTTGTATATGGATTTTTCAAATATACTTAGGTTTATTTTAGATGTTTATGCTTATTTGCCTATCCTTACTCACCTAATTTTATTACAATTTTATAGCAAGTCTTGATGTTCAAGAAGATAAGGCATCCTTAATTTTTATTATTTTCCTTTAAGTTCGACCCAGCCTTTTACCATATAAATTTTAGACTCCTCATTATATGTCACAAAACATTGTCAGTATTATTATTGGAATTGCAGATAAGTTCAGTTGGAATACCTCTTTGTGCTTTTGAGTTTTCACATTTTGTACATTAGATGCATGTATTTATTTCCAATATATATTTAATTCAAAAACAGTTTGATTTACCTGATGCACTTAAATATTTGTTTTCTACTTCATTAATTCTAATCCTTTTTTTTTAATTTAATTTTTTACAATGTACTTTATATTTATCTTGCAGATTTTTGTAGTTGGGAAAATTTTTTAAATCTATTTAAAGTTATAAAATTACCTCTAAGGATAACTTTAATTGCATCCAATGAGTTTTGTTCTATAGTACTTTCTTGGTAATTCAGTGAAAACTGTTCTATAAATTCCATTGAGATTTTCTTTAAACTCACAAGTTATGTAGTAATGCATTGTTCAGCTCCCAAATGTATAGGGTTTACTTCTCTTTTAATTGTTAATTTCTAAATTTATTTTCATTATAATCAGATCACTAGATTTAGTTTCTTGTTGTAGGAATATATTTGTGTCCATCTATCTTTCTTAGACCTACAACCTCACATAATCTGCATATGTTGGCAGCTGTATTTTTCAGCTTCCTTTACGCAAGGAGTGTTACCTCAGCACCTCACTTTTAACCTAAGAGACTTTTTAGTTTTTCACCATTCCATGGGAGAGGTCCTTCAAAGTAGTGCGGTACAACAGAACAATAGAAACCAATTTGGTAAGCCCTTGGTTTCAGCGCTACCAAGTCTCTTGAATTTCAATTCCATTTATAGTCCAGGGAAATATTTAACATTTCAATGGCTTGATTTTGACATTTATTATTTCATTTAAAAAATATTTAACATTTTACTCACTTGATTTTGCTATTTATTATTTCATTTAAAAATATTTGAGGTACATAGTAATAAATACTCAACTACTCTAAATACTCAAATCATGAATTTACTCTACCATACAGACTTGGAAGCAATATTAGTAATTGCTACATCAACCCTTGAATTGGATGTTATCATTCCATTGGATAGATGGAGAAACAGCCCCACAGAAGTTAAGTTCCTTAAAGACAAAATACAGTCAGTCAAGCAAGTATTTTCACATAAATCTTTGAAAGAAAATTTTAGAATTTGACAGGTTTTCCCTGTCAAAAATTCCCCTTTTAAAAAATTACTTTTCTAAATGTTGAAGCTCTGACTTGGCACACCCAGTGAAATAACAAATAACAAGTCTGTTTCTATCCTTCTAAACCTTTTCCTAAGCTTGAGTAAACAAATACAAACATACATAAATTGTATGGTGCTCTTTTTTAATGGATCATTATTTATGTAGTCTATTAAACCTGTTTTACTTTATACATTGTGAATATTATTTGGGACACATTGATCTAACTGATGTCTTTGTAATAACTGCATGATATTCCATAGAATGAATATGTAAAATTTTATTATCTGTTTTATTGATGGATATGTGGGATTTTATAAGGTTTTAGGAAATTATAATTACTATTATTAAATTCTTCCAATAATATCTAGGTAGTCAACTCATTGCCTACCTAGGCAATTGCTTTCCTTTCAGATTTCATGTCATTTTTACTCTCTATTGTAGTGCATATTTCACCTTGTGTGTTTGTCCTTGAATTAGTCTGATTCCTGCATGAGAGTCAAGTGATTGGCAAGAAATAATAAAAAGAGCATGCCTAGAAACAATTTATGAAGTTTCCTAAAAATCTTTCTACCTTGAATTAAAGATGTTTTCTGAATTCTAATTCTGAAAGAATTGTTTTTCAGTTGTATTATGAATTGTGTTTCAACACAGGAGAGTTTTCTAGGTATGATTATTTTTCATGCCTTGTCAAATTTGACCATCCTAAATTTACCAGGAGTATGCTATAAAGGTCCTCTAGGTCATGCAGGCTAACTTTCCCATTTCATTACACAAAGCATGGAACATGCATGCTCTGGAGGCAGGGATAGTAGAAGATTTCAACTACTGATCTAAAGAAAGGGGAAGTTATCTCACTTGAACATACATTAAAAAAATAAACATCCCTTTGAATGCTAAATGTGGCTAAACACTGATTAACTGAAAAATAATTACTTAGATATGAATTTCATGAGCCTTGGCCTTCATTACTTAACATTACCATTTTCTCAAGTCCTTTTGTAAGATTCACTTAAATTATTGTTTCTAGAATTATACAAAGAAAATGATTTCAAATGTTTTAAATACTTTTTATACAGCAATAGTGATATTTCATAAGTGGTCACCCCAATTATTAGCTCAGAAACACAATCTAAACTAGGAAACAGAAGGGTGTTAGGATAAGAAAGTAAGTACTAGGTCTAACCACATATGCAAGCAATAAGATGTATCATTAATACTGAATTGAAAAAGCAATAATAAAAAATCAGAGAGGGTATCAATATTCTTTAATTTAGTTGAGCTATAATTAGATAATGAGAACATTGGTTCTTTTGAAACAATTTGAACACTGTGCTGGGCTCCCTGTCACTTGGACCAATGGATCTATTCATGCCAAGCCCTGATTTCCTGTTCAGTTTAGCATACCATTAGCTGAAGGTAATTGTTGAGAGGATACTCTGTTACAAAAGCTACAGAACTCTCAATCATTTCAGTGCGGGATAGGTGCCCTGAATAAAGGATCCTATTTCCCTAGTGTCCCTCTTTATGTTTGTCTCTTCACACAATTGTGTGATTGTATACCACTAAATAGTTATTTAGTGGTAATGGTCCATTTCAAATTGGTGACTCAAATAACAAGAATGGAGGGAAAAAGGGGAGAGTCTAATCTCTGCCGAGCTATACACCTGCGAGTTTCAACTGAGTCAACCTGGGAACAGAATCCCAGTGTAATATTTTCAAGACCTTTTGCAATGACTAGGTGAAACATTTCTGTGAAGAAAATATTTGAAAAATATTTAGATATCACAAAACTCTGTTTGCCTAGACACTCGGTAGCTGTCTTCCTGGGTAAGCAACCTCCCTCTCGCCCCTTTTCTACACGTTCAGTTCTTTGAATTGTGGAAACAAGCAAGAGCCTCATCAACCTTTTCTTCAAAGAGTGAATGTGGTCTTATGGGCTGGCATCTCTTTAAATTGTGTCTTCCAGTTTAAAGAGAGAGGAAAGGCCATTTTTGCACAACAATGGTCAGCAGATGCCGAAATATTGCCCCTTTCAGTGTATTGGTTTTATCACATTGTGGAGATATGGCAGTAGGAAATATATGTTTTTTATGTTTGCTCTTCTTTTTTAATTACTGTGCATTTAATTATGTAAATTGTTCTGTAATTAGCAGATATTATGCCATTTTCTAAATTGCTTGAATTAACTATTGCTTTAAACAAGTGGGCCTTGAGTATTGAAATACTTTTTATATCCTTTGGTGAAATTTTATCAGAACTATATATGAATTTATACCTGAGAGGAAAGCAATTAAACCTACAACCTTAAATATGTAGTTTATAGTCTACAGAACCATCTAGCAACTAAATGATTATGGACAGGACATGTTTCATTTAGTCCCTCAATATTTTGGAAATACTGGTGTGAAGTTCAGAAAAATATTTTTTAATTTTTTCAGACTGAGTCTCTGAATGACATGAATAAACATCTTTGTTTAAGAACTGAAGGGTAACTACAAAAAAAGCACTTCTTTATTTGCACTGGAAGCAAGACATGGATGTGATTTCATCAAATAGAGTTGATTGATTCATTATCTTTGGCCAGCATCATGATAAATGTGTCTGTCAATCAAATCTTAAACCTTCTAAACCTGGGTTTATGTTCTCATCAATTCACTTAATAGCACTTACCTGTCAGACAGATTAGTAGCATTGGCTTCACCAGCTTAAATGTCAGGAACCATTTGGTTAAGTATCAAATAGTCTATATCTGTTAATATGTGAACGCGGCACTCCAATTATTCATCTGATTTAACCTATTCCCATTTAAATCAAAACTCGAAATGCCTTTCTGTGTATTAACAAGTTGTTCTGCAAGAAAAGAATTACCAAAATGCAGAGTTTTTATTTCCTCTCCTCGGTCTGTCTGCAAAGATATGGCAGTGAGTCATGCATAGGGAGCTTATTTATACTTGCACGTTACATGAAGCTTCCCCAAAGGTACTCATCTGCAAATGTTTTCCCCAGCTTGTCAAACAATTGCCTTGGCCAGAACAATGGTGCATCTGTGTCCTAAGGTTCAGTCACCTGAAGAAGTAATAATGTTATAAATTGCCCAGTGATGAATGTATTGACTGAAAATTAAGAAACTTAGTCAAAAATAACATTGTGTTTCAAGAGCAGTTGGAAAAAAGAAAATTTTATGAAATCCAGACAAAAGTGAGGTTTTTCTGTTTGAATGTATTATTTTTCCCCCAGCAAACTTAATAATTTAAACTTAATAGTAAAGGGCCAGAGAAGATTATGCAAATTATGGCAGAGAGTCAACCTACCATCTCCAAAGCAAGCTGTTATATGCATAATTCTCCAGGGCCACACATTTGTGACTAAGAGATGCATCAACATAGCTAAATTATGAGCCTATGTTTACTTAAAATAATGGAAGAGAAAATGGCAAAAGATGTAGTATTTTTAAGATATACTCTGTGTAAAATTTTAATAATATATCAAAACTACAAAATTCTTTGAATATAAGAGTAAAGAAACTAATAACACACCCAGAAATTATAAGTAGGATGTCAAGAGTAATAAACCTTCATACTTGCCCTGTTATCAAGTGTCCAGGTCACCTTGGGGAAACAACTCTAGAGTCCATCTCTACTCTATAAAACTAAGGGGCTAGCCTAGATGACTTCTAATACCCTTAAATCATTAAAATAATCATTGTGTATATTACTAGAGTAAAATAATAAACAATGTAAAATTCTATGAAGAGTAAAACTACCTTTAAAAAGATACAGAATAAAAGAAATAATTATCATTAAATATTTGGTTCATTTACCCATTACAAAAAATGCAGCTAGTTGAGAGAGAGAGAAAGAGAGAGAGATGGAGATACAGGTACAGAGAGAAGGAGATAGAGAAGAGAAATCCAGGACACAGGCCTCTTAAAATGTTGCTATTTTATGTAAGTTCTGGATGAATAGGTAATATAGACAATAAAAAAAACACATAAAAGACTGATCATCTCTTTAGAAAAGACAATTTTTATGATCCATCTTCCCCAAACAGAGAATTTTTTTACTATAACTGCTACCTAAGACCATAGGGTTAAAAAGAACAAAAATGACTTCAGTGCAATTTTTCAAATTGCTTTAAGGAGATAGCAATATTTCATCATTCAAAAGCAATTGTTTTTCTGAATTAGCTGATGACAGAAATTTAATTTTGCTGTGAAAATGCTACATGCTATTTGTGTTACTGAAAAGTATGCAGGGTCCCCATTAATCTGCATTATGAGTGGTGTCCTAGTGAAAGGGCTTCCTAGGTGATCTCCATGCTTCTACCAACAGGTAAACTAACCCAGGAGTCCATTTTAAAGGCAATGTTTAGAAAAAGGGGTCTTTAGGTAATTATTTTAAGTAAGAAATCATATTCAGCCCTGAGAATGTCGTTTGTCTGTCATAATTCAAGGGAAGGCCAACTGTAGACCAGGTATGAAATACAAGATTAGAGAATCTACCATTCAGGTTCTCTGATTTGGCAGTTCCTAGCTTTGTCTCACCATTCCTATACCTAGAGTTGATCAAGGAGAGCTGAGCTCGCACATAAACATTATTCCTGCCTTCAATCACCCCACCATGACTATATCATTAATGGAATTCACTTAAAGTGACAAAAGGCATTTTCCAGTCTTAGACAGACATCACTAAATGAAGATTTTTTTTCCAGCAACTCAACCTTCATTTACAAAAGATCATGGTATAGTTAGACCACTGATTGAAGGACTATAATTAGCAATTTTCACTCATTTTCAATGGACCATTTATAATTGATCCAAACAAACTCTGTAAAAGTAATGGAAAAGTAAAAATTGCATTTCTGGTATTTTTGAAATCTTATAGGTCATATTTTAGAATGCTGTATATAATACCCCAGAATAATAAATCAGTATTTGCCTCCCAAGCTCCAGCAGACACTAAATTAAAATTTTGAATACATTTATCCAAAACAAATGGTAGCAACTAGTACCTTTCAGAAATGTTTACAATTGACCTTCCTTTTGGACTCTTTAGTGATTAATTTGAGATTCACAGTAGGTAAACATTGTGCTATTAGCAGGCCTGGGGTGCATTCAGACATACACCAGCCTTTGCACAGCTCCAGAATATGGTAGCTTTAAAAGTTAACTGGGAAGGAACCTCCTAATCTGAAGAAATAACTCACTCAAAAGCATTCTGTGGGTCTATGAAAGAGAGTTTCCCAAAAAGATGCATGAACACTGTTGATAAATTAGAGGAACATTTCCAGAAGCCTGGAGACACAACACATTTGTAATGACAATCAATAATTTGCTAAACAATAAAACCCATAAGCAAAAAGATAGAAATTAAAAGTACTTTTTAAATTTATTTGTGTTACTGGTAGAACACTCTAGTTATAACAAACATATGATGCATTAAGTTACATCTCTGCAACTCCATTTACAGTGGTTAGAACACCCTCTCCCCCACTCCCACCCCACTGCGAAACCATCATCACCATAATCATCTCCGTGGCAGCGCCTACACACGTCACATGTCTGTAGCATTTCGTAATTTACTTTATTTAATCATAACCGTGCTGGGAGAAGAACAGGCAGGGTGTGGTGGAAAGAACAAGTTAGAGCTGAAATTGCTAAGGCCTGGTTTTGAATGCATGATATCTTTGTGAATTTGGGGAACTGACTTAACCTTTGCAACCCTCCATATCCTAACATTTCAATTGCAACTAAATAATGTATACCTTGCAGAGTTGCCAGGGCCACTCATGTTCAGGAACTAGAAATTGCAATTGTTCCCATTCTGTGAGTGAAGAGGTTAAATTTAGAGAATTTAAGCAACTTGCATAAGATCACACAACTAAACGGCTGGACCAGGATGAGAATGAAGGCATTCAAGAATCCAAAAATTTCACTTTTTTTGTTTACTTCAGCTCTCATTATAGCTCTCAGACCCGAGCTCCAGTAATCTCTGCTCTGAAATCTTCGAGAGTAACTGAGCGGCTCTTCCAGCACATAGCAACCTCTCATTTCTCTTAACTCCCACAGCACTACCTGTGTACCTTACTTGGGACCTATTACCACACATGCCATAAATGACAGGTGAACTGATAAGTAAACAGATAAGTAGGTGGATGAATGGATATATAGCTAGACAATACGAAAGAGATTTTCTTTTACTTAAATATGCGGTAAGTCCCTGAAAGACAAGAAACCATATTTATGTTTATAATGCATATGCTTGATATTTGTGTAACACTTTCCTTTTGACAAAGATATTTACCCTATAAAAGGTAATTTAAAGTTGGATTTGACATACTGTCTTAATTTTTTTTAAGATGAGAGTGATAGAGATATGGTCGAGAAGTGGCATAAAATGCCCATTCGCTTTTGTCAAGGAAATACAAATTGTAGTGAATTTCACTATAAAGTGTAGTGACTCCAGCTCCCCAGTAGGCAGGGTCCCTGCCCCAGCGGCTGCTGTATCTTTCCATAGTAATACACATCGAACAGGATGAATAATGACCTCTGAAAAGAAAAGCACTCACACTCATGATGAACCTTTTACTGTCATGTCCTTGAAATGATTTAAATTCTTGAAGCCCAGAGACTGTTATTAACCCTAAGCATGATGTTTAGGCTGAACATCTTATTAAGCTCTCTTTAACATTTTGGAGTAGGTAACAGCAATGGTGTCAGCTCTTATTTCCCATATAGTTCAATAACTGAACTCATTTTAACTTATTTTTTTTATATATAAATAGATATCGAAAAGAGTTTAATATGTATTTGGCCCGTACATAAATCATTTAAAGTCTCTTTTAGAGCTGATTGTGCAATCACAGTTGCCACTATATCACCGAAGCCAAGTAGTTACACCTTGAGTCTAACAAAAAATTACTTTTTATTTTGTGTTTGCTGAATCCAAGTTCTGCTTGAATATCCAAAACAGATAAGTAGCCTTCTCCTCATAATGATTAGTAAAAATAAGAAGATAATTATTAAAATAACCTTAAGCTGGTGCATTTTAACAAGTCAGATGTTGTTCAGCATTCAATATAATTTCCCCAATTTATCATTTTTTATTGAATTGCAACAAATATCTACATCCTGTTTATACACCCCTGTAATCATTTCTCAGGTTAAAAAGAAACATTTCTTAAGCTAAACTGTACTCAAGTTTAACATATGTACCCAGGCTCAACCTAACTCAGAAAGGAAGGAGTTTTTTCTGTTTGCTAGTTTTTTGGGAGATAGGTGTCAGATTGAGATTTTTGTTTTTGTTTTGCTATAAATTTTACTTCCCAATATACAGGGTGGGGCAAAAGTAGGTTTACAGTTGTTTACATGGAAAATAATGCAATAGTAACTAAATAATAATACAAGAATAAAATGTTTCACCTACTCACAACTGTAAACCTACTTTTGCCCCACCTTGAATTAATCAAATTTTCATTTTGAACAAGGGCAACAACAAAAATCTATAGATTAATAGAATATATGTTGTCCCAGTTACATGAAAGTTAGAAAACATGCTTAGTTTATTCCTTCAGTTCCAACA
Source organism: Miniopterus natalensis (assembly GCF_054644295.1). NCBI lineage: Eukaryota > Metazoa > Chordata > Mammalia > Chiroptera > Miniopteridae > Miniopterus > Miniopterus natalensis. The sequence goes on from NC_142081.1 coordinate 128,458,227, forward strand.
GAGTAGAAGATGTCTAATACCATTTACATCAGAGTACACTTACTATGTGGTGTGTAATAGAAATATATCTGAAATGGGTGTCCCCTTTACTTTGCAGGGGACTTCCCAAATGATAGAATAGCAACCCAACCTCAACCATGCCTTAGTGTCCTAGTTCCACATTAAACCGAAGCATTTAACCAATTTATCAAAATTCGGTTAATCCGAATGTGTCCTCAGTGCCTCTAACACAATGACTGCAAATGAATAATAGTTGTAGAAAGAGTGAGTACATGGTAGTTTAATTTGGGGTTGATCGACAAAATGTAGAGAAAGTCGTGTGATTATTTCATATTGTTAAAGATTGCAGTATTGTTAGAGAATAATTATAAATGTAGATATGCAAGACTAATAAAAATCTAACTCTTATTCAAGCAAAGCAAAATGTTTATAAGTATTGGTGATTTTAGACAGTCTGGAGTGTAATGCTTTTTTTTTAGCCTCTTATTTCTGTAATAAAATTTTAAAGCCTACTCATAAAATGCACAAAATTTAGATAAAACTGAACATTTCTTCAAATATCTAGGCTAACTTGTCGTATCATCAGGATAAAACTACCCTGAAGAGTGAAGGGGTTTTGATTTTCACATACATAGTTTATTCTATTTTTCTCTTATGTTCTATCACATCCATAAGATGCTAAATATTTATTTTTTCCCCAAAGTATAAGTTTTTTTGCTTTGCATCCAACTTCTTCACAGCTCACTCATTACAGTCTTTAGTTTAAATTCGGGGCTCTCATTCACCCAATATGGTTGCCTCACACTTATGTCTGTCTCTATGCTCATGTTGAGGCTCCTATCATAGAACGTGCTCTCCTGTTCACAAGAATGCCCATGAAATTGTCCCACTCTATCCCTCAGCACATAATATCATTTGCCACTCTATTCTTTTACTGCCTTTGTGATTGTTTTATGTGTTGCCCTTATCTCTCCAACTGTATCATACAAATTTGAGGGTAAAGACCCTGTCTTTTGCTGCTTCTTTGTTGCTCAGATGGTCTGACATATGCCAAACAAATCATATCTGCCCAATCAAGACGTTTATCGCTGGAGGAGGGAATTCCACAAGAACACAATAGCATGTTTATTACTTAATTTCAAGTGTTCCAGCACAATGTTCTATTTTACATAGAAACAGTGCTCCAGGAAACCACATAAATCTATAATACACCTGATTCTGTATCTTGTGTTTATATTACATTTGGAAGAAGAAAGAAGAAATGTTGGACTTGACTTGTTTAAAAAATGAAAAAGTAGGAAAAATCCTTACTTAACGTTTTCCTGTCTGCTTGCTTGTGCTTAAGGCCATTTCTACCCAGCTTTTTAAAACACGGTATTTTTATTTCTGTTAGTGACAAGTCTAAACATGGCAGGAAGAAGAAGGAAAAAAAAGACTGTGTCACTCATATTAATGAATCAATTAATATGTGTGTGATGGATGCAGGCTCAATTTCACAGGCAGCTACCTGTCCCGTCCAGAACCCTGTCAGTCTGTTCCCATCCATCATGAGTCAACAGTAAAAAAAACAGCTAAAGGGATATTCTAGATCATAAGTCAATTTTGACTACAATGGATTCATTTGTGTTTTATTTATTTTGTATTAGTTGATACTCATGTGCTTTTATTACTGCATTACAGTAGAGATGGTCTTGCTGAAAAAGAAATGCACCCACATCCCCACTCTGACGTGTGGCTTGGTCTGATCGAAAGCAAGGCTAATACTGGTTCCTAACCTCAGAAAGCACTTAGTAGGTGAACTGATTTATTCACAACTCCTCATATCTGTTGCATGTTAATTCCATTTTCCGTGAGTATGTACAAATATGAGTGAGACATAAATTCTCAGTTGCAGTAATCGTGAGCCAGTGTGGAGCAATATGTACCAAGAGTCTCATTTATTCTTCAAAAAGTTTCTAATCACAAAAAAAAGGTTTACATGAAAGTACAAATAAGAGGACTTTCCATTAAAGGGTCTTTTAGTTAAAAAAGGCATTTGAAGGGCCTTTTAGAGATCTCATGAAGTCCTACTACAAATGTCCTTAATCTCACAACTGAACCATTCTCTCACCCATCCCTCTGATGACCTCCTCACATTGCCCCAACACCCCAACACAAGCACCACTTCAAGTCTTCTAAACATGATCAGCTTCCTCTTTGCAAAACATTTGTACCCACAACTACCAGGATCTTAACATTTTTATAAAATCCCACCCAGTGGTTGGGGCCTTTCCCTTGCATCCCCCAAAACCTCTGGTATAATTAAGGTCTCAATCCTGCCCTTCCTCCTCACATAATCGTTACAGTAAACAGGAACACAGTCTGAATACCTTGGGTGATGTGGTAAAGCTGATTCTCTGTCCACTAGATGAAAGGGTATCTATCTGCCTCCATTGAACTCAAAAGGCAACATGAGTGTCTCTGTGCCCCCAGGTTCCCCACATCCTGCTGGTATTCTCCCCTCTAGCTTATTCTACCTGGGTGTTCTTCTGTAGAGCAACAGGTCTACAGAATGGGCTACTGCACCTAATAGCATGAGGAGTGTTTCAAACTGTAGTATCCAGTGTTCCCAGCACCATGTTATCCAGAAGAAACCAACAAAAGTCTTTCAAATAGAATGCAACCTGATTACAGTAAGCAGGAAGAGGCATATTCTTTGGCCACCATTTGGTTTGCACTTCATGGAAAAAATGTTAACTAACAGCAGCACCCAGAATAGTACCTGACACAAATGTGCAGTAAATGTTTTTTTTGAACCAGATGAACAGTCTGATATCATGTATATGGGTAGCCACTCAGTAGCTGATAGTAGGAATGGGGCTGGGCTTTGCTGGAAACTGGCATAGGATAATGGGTGAAAATGCAGTTTGGAATTCAGGCAGCATGAATCCTAGCTCTTCTGATTGATGAATATGAGCTCTTGGACAACTTACTTATTGATGTTGTTCAAAACATAGTTCCCTCAACTAAAAAATGGGAGCAAAAGAATGCTTCTATCACACAGTTGGAGTGAGGGTCAAATGAATTGATGAATATAAAAATAACCTAGCACAGAGTCCAATTAGATGTTGCTTTGCTTCCTTCCCTACCATCTCCCCTTGGATTGTCCTCCAAGAAAGATTGTCCTCCATTGTCCTAGATAATGGACTTTCGGATGAAACTGAACTGCCTGCCTTCCTGGATTTATCAATAACCTTCTATTGTGAATCCTCCATTTGTACGTGACATCTTTCTGTCAATCCACCTCCATTACTCATTTTTTATTACAAAAAACACATATTACTTTCCCTCTATACACCAGGTTCTGTATCAGAACAGGGAATGAATTGTCCTCATGAAATTTTTCATCTGGTGGTTCTGGAAACCCTGACATGAACTCCTGTCTGTTTGTTTCTTCAGTTATTGTTTTCTGCCACTGCCTGCAGTTTTCTGTCATCAACCAGACCATATCTTACTGCACCCTATCTGTCCTTCTACCCAGGGCCTCTTTTAGCTTAATTGGTGTGTCCGGTTTAAAACAGTGGCCTTGCTCTGTCTGTCTTATTCATTGTAGCGCACATGACTGTGCACAACAGCATCCACCGCAAGGTACTTTTTTGTCACCTAACACTCCTTATGTTTTATTTTCTGCAATTCTAAGATAGTTTCCCAAGATTTCCTGCCTTAATTTCCATACTGTGAGTATAAAGAGATATATCACCCTGTGATTATGTTATATGATATGGCAAAGAGATTTTGCAGATGTACTTGAGGTTACTAATCAGTTGACTTTGAGTTAATCAAAAGGGAACTTATCTGGATGGGTTCAATGTAATCATGGGAACCCTTTAAAAGTGGGGAGTTTTCGCAAGCTAGTAACAGAAGTCAGAGAGATTTGTAGCATAAGAAGGAATGTTGTTGGCCCCTAAAAGCAGAGAACAGACTAGCTGAAAGCCAGCAAGAAAATGAAGACCTTAGTCCTATAACCACAAGGAATTAAATCCTACCAATAATCTGAATGAGCTTGAAAGAAGACCATTCCCCAGAACCCTCAGATAATAGATCAGGTTACCATCCTCAATTTACCCTAAACAGAGATCCTACCTTTGAGTCCAACTGGACTTCTGACTTACAGAACTGTGAGGTAATAACTGTGTGTTTTTTAAGCTATTAATTCTGCAGTAATTTGTTACATAGCAATAAAAATCTACCATAGAAGTGTTACTTTCCCTTCTAATTTAAAATATATTCATCACTGATTTTTTAGCAATTTGATTATGATGCGCCTTGGCACAGTTTTCTTTATTTTTATTCTGTGTATACTTTATTGAACTTCCTGTATCTACGGATGTGTAGTTTTAGCAAATTTGAAATTTTTTTCATCTTTCTTTCTTTAAAGTTTTTTTCTTATCTCTTTCCTCTACTTCTGAGAAGTTAACTGTACATATATTTGGGCTACTTAATACTGCCCCCAAACTCACTTATATACTGTTCATTTTTTTCAGTCTTTTTTTTTCCTGTAATGAATTTTGGATAGTGCATATTACTGTGTCTTCAAGTTGACTAATTTTACCTGCAGTGTCTAACCTAGTAGTAATACCATCCAGTTTATTTTCATTTCAGATGTTATTTTTCATCTTTAGATGTTAAATATGCATCTTTGTTATGTCTTCTTGCCTCTTCATTATATTCTTTCTTTCCTCTAAATTCCTGAATATATATAGTATATTTATAATTGCTGTTTTAACACCTTGGTCTACTAATTATCATCTTTTTTATTTTTGTCTCTGTTTCTATTTATTTTCTCTTGGTTTTATATATATTTCTATTTCTTTGCATGCCTGGTGATTTTTTATTAGAGATCATGAATTTTATATTGTTGAATGGTGGATATTTAAAAAAATTAATTTTAGGCTCTTTGCTGCGATGCCATTATGTTGCTTGGAATTAGTTTTTTTCCGGGTTGCTTTAGAACTGTGCTGATTGTTCCAGTAAAACCTTTAGTCTGGGGATAACTTGGCACCACTACTGAGGCAATACCTCTCTGTGGACACTATGCAATCTCCCATGTATTAAGAGATCTTCTCTCTTGTCTGTCAGCAACACAAAACATTACCAGCCTTGTGTGTGCTTCAGTGATTGTCCCACCCATTTCTTTCTAGTGATTCTTTCCCTGCTCTCACTCCACTTACACACATATATAGATAAGTTCAGAGCCAAAAACTGAAGGGATACTCTCTGCAGATTTCTAGTGTAGTCTCCCTTTTTGCATACATACCTTCTCCCTAGAACTCTGAACTCTGTGCTCTCAAATCAGTGGGACCCCACCAGATGCCCTTTGGGTTTTCCCTCCTTAACCTGCATGCTGGAAACTCTCACCTGACAGTGAGCTGAAGCACTTGCCCGACTTGTCTTGTTCATTTTCCTTCTGGGGAATCACTGTTCTGTGCTGCTTGTTTTCCAAAATCTGAAATCCATTGTTTCTCATATTCTACCTTGTTTTTTACTTGTTTAAAGCATGAATCTAAATTCAAGCCCTATTATCTCTTCATGGCACCAAGTGGAAGTTTTAGGAACTCAGTATTTATAAACTTAAGGACCATATAAAGAAAAGCGTACAGAGGCTAAGAAAGTAAGGCAAGTGAATTAAGTAAAGTAAACCAGTAGAAAAGAGCAAGGCTTTGACCAATAATTTCTACTAAAAAATAAAATATGGGGCAATTTTTATTTTATTTTTGTCTGCAGTGCAGCAGGCCACAGTTTTGTGCATTCAGCTCTATACCCTCTTTATATCCCACGTTGGAGTATAACTCAGAACTCTTAAAGACTCCTCTCTTGCAAACCTCTGATAGGATGTATATATTTAGCATATGTTTAATTTAGCACGTTAGCGTCTAAGGATGTTTGCATTTTCCACCTCAACTATAATTATGCAGTCATTCTTTTCAGAAAAATTGAGAATGTCAGCCAAAATATAAGGGAGGTATTTGATGGGAGGGTGGCATATGAGAGTGGAATGGGGGATGGAGGGAAAACAGAGTTGAAAAGGAAAAAGTCCACTAAGAACTCTGAAAATCACACCTACTTTATCCTAAACAATAGAATCTGAAGTACAAGGACTCATGCTGAGCATTATAACAGGTTCAATGATAGTTCTTATAACTTTTTTAGATCATTGAAATCTTCCAGTTAACTGGTGGATCTAATCAACTCTGAAGAATTAAAATATAAATATGCATTCACAAGTTGTCAATACATATTTGTAGTTGTTCATAATTTGTTTAAAATCTACTGCATACAAGGTACTTTCAATAACATCTCAAAATGACGATACAGAAATCTTATATCTTGAAAAGCATCCAGTTTTTTTTTAAGGCACAAGGAAGTGGGTAGTTATTGTTCACAAGCATCCTTAAGTTTTAGTCTAATATTTTTATCTCTACTTTACATACATGTAGTAACCAAACCACAAAATGAATATCTAAGTGAGTTCGATCTGGCTGCCTATCCCCACCTAAGTATAACCACAACAGAGCCAGGATGAAACTTGGGACCTCGTGTCTTGGTGGAGTCATCGAGTCACTCAGCTTCTAGAGGAAAAAGACACCCAGTAGACTCATCATAAAAACATATACCTAGAACGGTAGATTTGATCAATCAAATTCTGTGAACTAAAAGGTATTTTACACCTCAGGAACTTTGGGGGGATTTTAGGAAACAATAATAACTGTCCAGTTTCCCCACCCTAGAAAATGAATTACTGATGTTTTGCATATTTTAACTTAAAAAAATAAATTGGTAAGAGAAATGCAGCTCTCATGTAAGAATATTTGAGGGAATTTATAATCCAACAGATGAATGATCAGTAACCACTGAATTCTCACTATGAGAAACTATTTGTCTAATGTATGCTGTACATCCCGTTGTCGCCACATGAAGTTTGCTTGGTACAGATGACCAAAAAAAAAAAAAAAAATCATTCATTTCAATAGCTCTATGCAAATTCTTTTTTAAAACCACCAAGTGAAAATTAAGCCTAAGCTTTCTCAGACATAAAACAAATTAATTGTACTACACCAACAGTCATTATTTTAATCCAGCCAAGACCTTCCCCAGGGCTTGGAAGCTGATGGTATTTTGTGTGATATAAGAGCAATCAAATAGCACCAACCATTCTTAAATTCTTAACAAGCTTTTATATAGTTTCCTATAATCCACCAATTGGAAAACCATGTTATTAACTAGTATGATGTTTATTTTAAAGGTGGGGTCTTTACCCAAAGTGTTAAGGGCTGAGAAATGATTCAGGGCTTCCTATGAATTATTTTAATTAGATTTCAGAGATATCCCCATTTCCCTCGTCTATTCAATAATGAAGACTTGTTGATCTCCTTAAATTCTTTTCTTTTGGCCCCATTCCCATTGTAAATGTTCTAGTTCAGGCCTTCATTATTTCTCATCTGGATTACTATAGCAATTTCCTAAAGTCTTACTTCACCCCAATCCTATTTTGTCCTAACCGCGCAGTATGATGTTTCTCGGCTTAAAATCTTTTAATGACTTCCTAATACAAATGGATAAACTGCAGATGTTTAATGAAGACTCTAAGGCTCTTAATAACCAGGTGACAGACTACCTTTCTCAACTCATCTTTCACAGGTCTACCCAGTGTTCCAACCAAAACCCAACTAGAATCCCCAGAATAGCTCCTGTCATCTCACTCCTTACTTTTGTACATTCTATTTTCTTTACTAAAATATTTTCTGCCTAGCTCCTAGCAAATCTCACTCCACTCTGGCCATTTATTCCTTTGACTGAGTGGTTAATTCCTACTTATCTTTCAAGACCCACCATTGCTGTCACCTCTGTGAATCCTTCCCTGATAATGCCCTGTGCTATCCCAAGCTATGGGAAATTATCTCCCTATATCCACAGCCCTCTGCACATAATCCTATCATAGTAAACATAATAATCAAGTCTCATCACCAGGCCCTCAAGTAGTATAAGCTATTTGAGGGCAGGATTGTATGTTTATCTTCCCCTTTCCCAGTGACTCATTATATCTCCTGCTTGATAAATTTTTTGAGTGGATGAATGAGAAGTCTGGGAGAAGTAATTCTGACAATAAAAAATAAAACATTTTGAGAGACTACTATTATGACAAATTATATTTATTTTAATCTTACCATAAGCTTTTCTGCGGATTCATCCATTCATTCATTAAATAGTTATTAAGAACCTGTAATGTACCCAACTTTTGCTGGGGATTCAGTAACGTATCCATCAGAGCCTGGAAGAAAACAGACGGTAAACTCAAATTGGGCAATTGGGGAAAATTTAATATACATAGTAATTTACCAAAGTGTGAGCAAAGTGAAGGTAAAACACAATATTCCTTATACCACAGCTCTGTAAATAATCTCTTTGTTAATGGATTCTTCTTACATTATCCAGATTTGGGTGTACCATCCATTTGCTACTGAAATTCTGGTATAAACATACATGCAGAATTCAATCATTTCCCACCTTCTTCAAGACTTCTTAGTGTAAACTGCCATCATCCCTTATTTCGACTGTAACCCCTACCTGATCTATCTGCCTCTTGTCCTCTACCTTCAGTTCTCCTCACAGCCAGGGATTTTTAAAATGATGATTAGATCAAGTCACTTTTTCTAATTAAAGTTCTCTAATGTCTCACCATCACATTCAGAATAAATTTCAAATGCCTTTCCATGGCCCCAGTGTCCCTCTTCTGTCCTAGCCCTCTGAAGATCTTGGTTTGAAAATGCCCAGCTCCCTTCTACATGCATGCTTTTCAAGGATTGACTTTCCCCCGACCTCTACAAAACTCATTTCGTTTCATTTGGGTCTCTGTTCAAGTGTCACCTCCTTAGAGAAGCGTTCCCTGACAACTCTCTCTAGAATAGCTACCTTGTCCACCATTCTCCTTTTCTTTGTCCTGTTTTGTTATTTTATTATCTATTATTACTTATGGCACTTACAGCTATCTTTGTTATGTATTATTTATTTGATTTGTGTTTATTTTTTATCTCTTCCACCACAATGCAAACTTCTGGAATCAAAATAACAAAGATCTTAGTACAAAATAGGCACCCTGTTTGAAACACCATTAGAAAAGGGCACTTGTGAGTAATGATGCCAAGTACGGTGCTTAACATAATTGATGTTCAATAATAGTCATTTTATTATTATTATATTTGAAGCTATTTAAAGATAAAACCAAAATAGTATCTTAAAACACGCTCATATTTTATTTTTTACTTATATCTGTTATGAGAATAAAAATTAATATAATTCTCAAATTTTTATTTTAAACCCATAATTATGATTTAAAATAAATTTGACCAAGTGTAAATGAAAATCAGTATTTTCACTGACATATGTGTGTATGCACAGGTGCACACATATATACATATATTCTCACAGCATGTGGAATTTAGTAGATGCTCAGCAACAGGAAGTTACTACTGTCATTTCTTTAGGTGAATTTAGTGAATATTAGTATTATACAGTAAATATAAATATTACTAGTGCAATTTGGGGGGATAATTAAAAAAATAAGTGCTACCATTAACTTAACATTTACCACATTTTTATTCCCAAGAACAAAGAGATTTTAATCATTTTAATATGCTGATAATAGTGGGTTTTGTGCTTTTTCCCCCTAAAGCACAAAGAATAGTGACTTGTCATTTCTATTTATTTTATGTAATCACTAAGAATTTCAAGCTTTAAACAACATATCTGAGTTTATTACCTTCCTTTTGCCGAATTTTGGGAGATTTAAGCTGTTTGTAATAAATATGGTATCTTATTTATAGAAACAAAATATATGTCTTGTGTTTGAAGACTGCCATTGGGCTAATACCTACCAGCAATTAACAGTAAATAATAAAATACCTAACTATAAATTGTTTAGGTTCATATTTTAAAATCCCTGTACAACAATATCCATGTGCTTCTAGTTTTACCACTCTGTATGGATAATCTTTTCTGACTCTGATGAAAAAAAAAATTGAATAAGTTTTTTATTCTAAAAAATGTTTCCTCTCATATGGTCAAATTAAATATGACCATTCATTCAGTCATTCATAACCATGAGCACATCAACTGATAAATCTACCCCTTTTTAACATTTTCTTCTCTAAAATCTTGAAATGTAAAAAATGATCTTTTTCTCTTTTCCAAGCAATTTAAACAAGGCAATAAATTTAAAAAATCAATATAAGTCAAGTTGCAGAATATGCCCTTGGAGGAGTTAGGTAGGAATATAAATCAAATAAATTTAAGTCAGTTAAATTCAATATTATTAAAAGGGTAGTACAAAATAACTGTTATACCCATCTGCTAAGGAAATCTCTCTAAGTGCAGTGGATATTTTTATAGCCAATAAAAATCCATTTTACCAAATAGAGTACAGAATCCTTCCATCACAGTATAAACTTTTGAAATCTCATGTCAATGATCATTTAATTTTATGCTATTATTGTTTTTTTTTAAATGTAACTGTGCCCTGCAAATTCTACCATCTGCCTTTAGAAATTCTCCAGAATATCTTTGAAAGGTTGATAAATTATTCATTTCCTGAAGTTGTGCATCAGAGCTTTGCAGTCCCTAAATAGTGTGTAATAAATTATGCAGGGTGTACCTTACAGACGTGGGGCTCATAGAGACCCTGCATGTGCTATATTCCTCATGCGGAAAAAGTGGTTTCATTTATTGATATATTTTGACATCCTTCCAGGTGATTTTAAAACTTTTATGTAATCTAGCAATTTAATTTGCATACAAATAGATTGGTTTTAGGTTGGACCAAATTTAGTTATGTCAAAAAACTGCCTCACAGCAGCATTCCTCTCTGTTTTGGAAAGGGCCAGAATGTAGACACCCTGTTCCTTTGTATTCTTTTCTGACCAAGCCCTAGACTTCACCACATGTTTGATGTCAGAAATTTACCCTTAGTTCCTTATTTTTCTCCTGTAACTTGAAATCCTTTTTCTTTTTCTGATGTGAAATGAGGGTTTGTCTTTAGGTTTGATTCAACTCCATCCATATCATGAATCTTTTGTGTCATTTTGACAAAACTGGGCCCTCCGAGGGCTGCCCCACTCTCCTTTACTGTCCCCAAAGCTAGGAAGGTTTTGCCAGTCAGAGACGCCTTGATATTTGTTGAAGTTAACTTTCAGCACTGAAAATATATAAGTAACAGCAATGGAGATGTCAACTACCAAATGCTGAACTTAGGTACTGTATATCAGAAAGCTGTCTCCAGCATCATTGAATTGCACTGTGTGGCAGAGCACCGGTGACTTGGGGAGATCCACCAGTGTTGAGAACAGTGTGAGAAACAAGGGGAGGTGATGGCAGGCACAGCTCTGCACTCCTTAGCATGGCACAGTGTAAAGCACAAACTTGCAATCCTGCTGTAAAGCAGACCCTGATCATCACTTTATATCTGTGTTTAGCTCCTGCGTTTGAGTCAGTGTGAAATGCATCTTTTATTCCTCTTGACTCCCAAAAGGAAAAGCACCCGGGTATGTGTCAGCATCTACTAAACAGAACATTCACTTAAACTGTGTCCCAGCTACTCTGAGTCTAAGGGTGTGCCCAAACAGGATACATGTATATTCACCAAAAGACACATACAAGAATGTTTGTAGTGTTATTATTAGTAATAGCCAAAAATTAGAAACAACCCAAGTTCATTGTTATAGAATTAATAAATTGTGGAATGTCCACACAATGGAATATTATACAGTAGTGAGGAATTAATACAACATAGATTAGTCACACATTAAGCAAAAGAAGTCAGCCACACTTACTACAAAACTTTATATATAGCCCAGCCGGGCGTGGCTCAGCGGTTGAGCATCAACCTAGGATCCAGGCGATCGGGGTTCAATTCCAGGTCAGGGCACATGCCCGGGTTGCAGGCTCGATCAATGACTCTCTCATCATTGATGTTTCTCTCTCTCTCTCTCTCTCCCTCTCCTTTCCTCTCTCTGAGATCAATAAAGATATATTTTAAAAAAAAATTACGTTAAAAAAAAAAAACTATATATAAAGTTCAAACACTAATATACAGTATCAGAAATCAGATAATGATTACCCTTTGAAGGGGAGTAACCGGGAAGGAGCAGGCGGAGCCTTCTGCAATTCTTGTAAAAGTCTATTTCTTTATGTGCATGCAGGTCACACAGCACGTTTACTTTCTGAAAATGCATTGAGCCGAACCCTTATGATGTGTCCATCTTTCTGTCTGTATGTCACACTTCAGTGACAAGTTTTCAAAATAAAACTTTAAAAAGATCCAAAAGCAAGCAAAATATATCAACTAGAAAGATGAATGTTTCCCCAAATTATCAGCTTATTTGCAATGCAGGAACTAAAACTCAATGAATTATCAGAAAAGTAACAAGTATGCCTTTTATGTCACCAGCTTGAAATGGCCCTAAAAGATTGATTTTACCTGGGATTCCACAGGTTTCATTCAGAACAAACTACAGTTTTGATTTAGTAGTGTCCGTTTAAACAGGGCTTTGTGAATGGGCTTTGGGACTGAATAATGGTACAGATCATGATTTAGAGGAAAACCAAGATCACTCTGGGGAAACTTCACTGATTCAGCTTTTACGTGCTATGGCTGCTGTGCTCTCATAATTCAAACAAGAAAGAAACAAATCAAAGAGACTAGAATTCCATCCTACGCCTCCTACATTAAAGGTCATTGCATTGTTGATGAGATCTGTACAGCGATGAAGATGCAGCGTCATTGAGGGATTTCCCATGCTTGTGATCTTTTGCAGGTCTCATCACTCTTTTCCAGTGATGTTATAATCATGGGCTTCATCAGAGCTATTCACACCAATCAGTAGCTGACAAAATTAAACTGTGTCATATGCAGGGTGACCAAAATGCAGAGTTATTATTTCATCAGGATGGCTAGATGGGTGTTTGACCCCCAGGAATAGTTTTGAAGGAGCTAATTCAGTGATGAGTCCCCTTCTGATTGAATTAGGGCCCGGATAGAAGTCTCATTCTTTCATCTTCCCTCCACCGTCTACTCGCCACTTACACAGAGATTTCAATTTAGAGGTGATCAAGAAAGCAACATCTAGTTTCAAGAAATAATTGTCTCTTTTGATGTGATCTGTTTTACATAAAAATGAATGAAGATACACATTTATGGAGAAGCTCTTGCCACTTGAGAGCATTTTACAATCAGCAAGCAATTTGCCTTCTGAATCTCTGTGTAAGGAAAGATATTCATCCTTCACCATCACTTCTCCCTCCCTCCCTCCCTCCCTCCCTCCCTCCCTCCCTCCCTCCCTCCCTCCCTCCCTCCCTCCCTCCCTCCTTCCTTCCTTCCTTCCTTCCTTCCTTCCTTCCTTCCTTCCTTCCTTCCTTCCTTTTTTTTGTTTTGTTATAAAAGGCTCTAGCCCAAATGACCTAGACAAAACTTGAATAACAGGTTGCTGATAAGGCCAAGTCTAAAACTAGGCACCATCTTTACTGAGCTCTTTGAGTTGAAGGTGTTTTTGTCTTACGATCTTACTAAAAAAGAAAATATAATACAACATAATATGGTACTACATGTGATTTATCTTTATCCATTCCTCTCTCTTATTTCTTCAACATACTAAGTCTGTTGAAATGAAATACATAGCACTCATTCCAACCACTATGGGGGTAAACACAAAATTTATAATTTCATATAAAAGATTGTAATTTTGTATATCTTGGGTCAGCAGGCTGTATGTGCTGAATCTCACCTGAAGAAATGCATTAATCTTTTCAATTCCTTTGCTACTTCCTAATTCCAAGGAAACTGTGGGCAGGAAAAAGCTTAATGTATCAAATGGAAAATGTATTAAATATTTTAAAGTTTAAATATTGCACTTTATCAAATGGAAAATCTACACAGTGTAGAGTAGGATATATTTTGAATTTTATTAACTGCAGCAAGTAACCTTGACCTTTTAATGTTGAAATTTCTGTTCATTGCATTCAGATCCTTGGACTTTTTAATAAGATGTTGGAGTTGAGATGAACACACAGTGAATTTTTATTATTTTGAAAATTAGAAAACAATGGCAGGCACTCCTGGTTACCAAAAATTTGAAAATATATACATAGCAATTAGAGACAAAAAAGTAACACAACTTTAGTTAGCACTTTTTCTATTAGGATGATAACTGTTACTGAGAATGATATAAAAGGAGAAAATCATATTACATTTCTTATTTCTATAGGTAAGTTATGCCTCATATTTCAGGTCTATTTTCCAATCCTTGAAGATAGAATTTAAGGCCTTTAAAAATAAATTTGAAATAGTCAAGATGCACAAAAATCAAAATGAATGGTTCTTATGTCACAAATACGAATTCAGAGATTAAAAAATTTTATTCACAGTCCTTAAATATTAGAAATTTTCTAGTAATTTAAATTCTTTTATAATTGCACAATATTTTCCCTAATATGGGAAAGCTATTCCCACACCTTGATAATCATGTTCTTCAGAAAGCTACACCTAAGAAATGGGTCTTAGCAAATGATTTCTGTTTCAAATGATTTTGGAAGACTCTGGATTCTACATGGTTCCCTCAGATACTGTGGGGCACAATCATATAATGAAGACTGAGAAATAATGCTATAAAGGTACTTGTTTAACTTTATGTAACTCAGCCACCTGTTAATAGATATAACTTACTTTTTGAGAAACACATATTACTAGTGTAAGAACTAGTGTTCTTCAGAATACATTTGGGAAATCCTGGTATAAAACATGGGTGAGTCAAATAAGTATTAAATTATAATAAAAATAGATATGATTAATTTTAGTTTATATTTCTTTAAGTCAGTCATCTTATGCTCTTTAATATAAAAATGATTCAAATCCTTTGAAAATAGAAACCAGGTCTTAAATCCCTAGTGTCTTCCACGGATTTGGACATTTAATAGAGTTTTAAATAAATGTTTTTGGGTGGTAAAACTAGTGGGAATCTCTAAGACTGCTCCCATTCTCTCCCTCAGTTTGGGCAGCACATTAGTTCTACTGGGGTGAGGCAAGTCATAAAAACCAGCAGCTTGGCTACTGGAGGGGGGTGACTTGATCTGGGGCAGAGCATGGACAGATACAAGGGCCCTAGGCATTGCCAGAGAGTAACAATCTTGGTGGCAAATAAATGATGAAGGTCAAGTGGGAGATTGAGGCGTGGTTAGGGAAAATGTCCAATTGACAAGATATCCAGGAATTTAATGGTGAAAGCTGGGCAATAAAACAAGAAAGGGCATTGATAAAAGCCTGCACACATGCCTAAGGATGCATGTGCACTGGGGAGGAAGTGAAGACAATCTTCGAGATCCACACAAAGCAGATGGAAAGAAGGAAATAATGAAGATTAAGGTGAAAATGAATGACATGGCAGAAAAGTAATCAAGATCAATGAAACCAAGAGCTGATTTCCTTTTTAAGATGTGAAAAATTGGCAAAGATTCAGCTAGACTGACAAGAACAAAAGAAAGAAGATTCGAATGACCAAAATCAGGAATGAAAGAGAAGATACCATGACTGAAATTATAGAGATTAAAAGGTTTATGATGTGATGCTATGAACAATGGTATGTCAATTAATGTATCAGTTTAGGTGAAATGGATAAATTCCTAGAAAGAGAAAAATTAATAAAACTGACTTAAGAAGAAATAGGTAATCTGAATAGACCTGAAAGGAGTAAATAAGTTAAATCAGTATAATTAAAAGCTTACACACAAAGGAAAGCCCAGGCCAAAGTGACTTCATTGGTGAATTCTACCAATTTAAAGAACAATATCAATACCTTAGAAACTATTTCAAAAAAATTGAATATCATAGGATATTCACCTCATCTTACATGGCAACTGTTACCCTGATACCAAAGCTAGATAAACTCAACACAAAAAGCAAAAACTACAGAACAATAATCCCTCATGAATATAGATGTAAAAAGCCATCAACAAAATATTGGCAACATGAACATATATAAAGCAACATATGTAAAGTGCTGTACTCTATGGTTATGTAGGATTTACCCCAGGAATGCAAGATTGATTTAGCATATAAATATTCAATTAGTATAATAGTGTCATACTAATAGTGTTGTATTAGTACAACACTAATAAAATCAAAGACAAAAATTACACTATTATCTCAACACAGAAAAATTATTTTAAAAATAG
Source organism: Miniopterus natalensis (assembly GCF_054644295.1). NCBI lineage: Eukaryota > Metazoa > Chordata > Mammalia > Chiroptera > Miniopteridae > Miniopterus > Miniopterus natalensis. The sequence goes on from NC_142081.1 coordinate 128,474,481, forward strand.
TAACACTAGTTTCTGAAAAATTATTTTAAAATTAAGGTTATAAATGAACTTCTTCGATCTCCTAAAGGGAAAATATGTATACCAGTCAAGATTTTCTAGAGAAACAGACCCAGTAGGATGCATCGCATGCACACACACACACACACACACATAGATTTATTTTAAGGATTGGCTGATACAATTGGCAAGTGAAAATCTGTAGGGCAAGTCAGTAGGCTGAAAACAGGCAGGATTTTGGACAACCTCAGTTTTGGCTCTTAAGGTTTTAAGATTAGATGAGAATGGACCCGATAGCATGTGCTACAACATGGGTAAACCTCAAATACATTATTCTAAGTGAAATAAGCCAAAGGCAAAAAACTACATATTGTATGATTTCATTGATTTGAAATGTGCAGAATATGCAAATCTATAGAGACAAAAAGTAGACTATTGGTTATCCTTGGCCGAGGGTGGGAGCAGGGTTCTGCTGCGGATGGCATGAGGGATCTTTCTGAAGTAAAAGAAATGTTCTGAAATAGGACTGTGGCGATGGTTGCACAACTCTATAAATTTACAAAAATGTGTTGAATTGTATATTTTAAATGAATGAATGAGGCGTATAAATTACACCTCGATAAAATTATTAAGTGTCTTAAAAGAAAACTTTTTAAAAAAATGCCTATAATATAGTGGGTGGTTTTTGCTTGGAGTCTCCCAGGCAGTTGCCCAATTGCACCAAATGACAACAATGCAATACTCACCTGGCTGCCAGCTGATGCTAGTTGTTAACTAGGAGTTTACCCGAAGCTGTGAATTTATATGTGCCCTGTCCATATGCTTGGGCCTCTCAAAGTCTGGCAGCCAGTTTCTAAGATGGAATAAAGCCGCAGAGGACAGAGAAGAAGCCATCAGACACCTTCTCACCTAGTGTCTGAAATCACACAGCATATCTCCCACGTTACTCTATTGATTACAAGGAATCACAAACAGATAGTGCAAATTCAAGGGGCGGGAAATTAAACTCACCTCCTGATGGGAGGAGTATCAGAAAATATGTGACCATCTTTAATCTGCCATCCAGGCAGACACTCTTGAATAAATGAGTAGCCTATATTGAAAGAATAGTTAAATCCCAGTTTAAAAAACAAAAGAGCATATAGCTAGCACAAGCAGAATAACTCCCTCAAAAGTCCTGTTCGGTGGGCCTTTCAGACCGTCAGAGGATCCTCTGATCCAAAACAGTTAACCATGGTCAGTACTTCTTTATATAGTCATCATTTCCTTTCTTCAGACAGCAATACTCTTGATTAGTTAAATGCTCTTATCAAGCTTTTATAACCATGATGAACTGTTTAGAGAAGTGCTCAGGTGAATATATGATAAGGAGGAACTAAAGGAAAAAGAATAACATCTAGGTCATTTTTCTCAAAACTGGCAATGGACAAGATGCACTTAGCATGTGAGTTTCTCAAGAAGAAAGTCCTTAAGTTTTAATAATACTCACATTTCATAATGGAAATTTTCCATTTGGGAACTGCAGGTGTGGTACTGTTAGGGTGTAGTCAGGTGTTGTGGGAATCAGGCTGGGTCTCAAAAGTACTGAGCTTCAGAGTTATAGGGCTCACACCCCTCTCTTCAGTCAGTCATAAAACATTTCCTGAGATGACAAGAGGAATTAAAACAATGATTATGAGTTTCCTAAATACTGTTTTCAATATTAACTAGTGTTTTATAGTCTTGGTTAAGATTGAAATTATTCTTGACCTCAGTGGAATTTATTCACATAACCAGTTAGTGTCTCTCTATAGGTTATGTATCCTCTGACTGGAGAAAAGGAAGGGGGAAATGTCATTTTGTGATGAAGCGAGTGGACACTCCCATATTAACAGGCTCACAACATGATTTGCATTAAAAGAAAATAAAAGTCGAACGAAAATTTGATGGGGAAAACTAGGCACTTTGCTATCTGCCACCTGCATCATACTCTTAAATACTTGCAACATCTCTATAAGGGAAATATTTTCATTATTTCCACTTTACGTATAAACTAATAGAGACCTAAGATCATGTTGCAAAGTGTGTCACATTATACATATAGAGAAGAGCTGAGATCTGAATCCAGCATATTGAATTTTAGAATTTAGCTCTTAACTGGAAAGCTATGTTCCAAATCTTAGATCAATTGGGAATCCCCAGCAACATGTGCCTGCATTATTTTCCTACCATGTCCATCCATTTCTTTATTCCTTTCCCTTTGAAAAATCCCTTGATAGAAAAACATGATAAAAGTGATTAGAGCTAGACTCCAGAGGTGAATAGAAAGGAACCTCTTATAAGAGGAATTTTCTTGAGTTACATAGACCAGAAATAGCACTTTAAAAATCCAAGCTATGTCTGATAGTCAAGGCCATCTACAGTAAAATTTTTTTAAAGGTTGCTGAGATTAAGGTGGTCTTCTTCTTCACTTTCGATTACTTCTATACTGGAATCTGTTCTACAAAGCCTTCTAGAAAACAGTCCCGTTGGCATCTTCAACTGGATGATTGAGTTGGGAGCATGTACCTCACAGTTAAAATACCATACGACCTGTGTACTTTACAAACTAGCTTTACTTTTTTTTAATCTTCACCGAAGGATATTTTTTCCATTGTTTTTCAGAGAGAGTAGGAGGGAGAGAGAGAAAGAGAGAGAAACATGGATGTGAGAAAGAAACACAGACTGGTTGCCTCCCACACCTGCTCCTACCAGGGCTGGAGGTTGAACCTGTAACCGAGGTACATATCCTTCACCAATATCAAACACAGGACCCTTCAGTCCGAGAGCCAACCCTCTAACCACTGAGCCAAACCAGTTAGGGCTCACAGACTAGCTTTAAACTCAGGATGGTGTCAAAGAACTTATCTCCCCATGACCTCATGTCCCAGTATAGGATTTATTAAATCACAATGAATAAAATTAAAATACAAAACTTCCACCACATGAGCTTAGAATGCTTAATCTCTGGAAGAGAGGTTGACAGGGATTGCATTTTAAGAGAGGTTTATTTACTCAGGTTACCTAAGCTTTAAACAAGGCTGCGTAAAGTGGAATTTTCATCAGAATAATGAAGATCGAACAGCTTCTGCCTTTTATCTGGTACTTTACAGGTGTGGCATAACATTGCCCACACCATTTTGCAGCATTCTTTTTAGATCTCATCATCCCAGTAAAGTAAGCTGTATTTTACTCATTCCTAAGCTTCTATACTGCTGAAGATTTGCTGTCAACTTGATTTATGAACTTCCTTTTCTACATTCTGATATCATTTGAATGCATGACCCTATTTTCTTTCTATTCAAAGTTTTCCTGAACATGAAAATAAACTGTGTTAGATAAAAATGTGTGTGATAGTCTCTTTGAATTGGAAGAGAGGTCAACTGAGTAGGGGTGTGAAGGCTGTCAAATAAAAAACACCGATTCTAAGTGAGAAAAGAATTCTCCTCAGAACTATATAGTTCATATCACTAGCTAGTTGTGTTACCTTGGATAAATCATTAATTGAGGGAGTCTTCAGGTTCTTGATGGTAATATTAGGAAAATAGTTCTTGCACATAGTAAATAATATATGTTAAAGTGCTTTGGAAGGAATAAAACATTATATCATAACCTTTGTAATATTCTAGTAACCCTGTCAAAGACATCAGATAGAGCTGTCACACAGTTTTTCTCTTCTTTCCCTCTTACTTTTCCATCTTCCTACATTCAGGAAGGCCGGGACAACTCTGGAAGAAAGGCATGTCTCTTTGCTTCACTGTCCAAACCATCTGTCACATCCTACAAACACTTTTTCCTGGCTCCTTTGTTACCTGTATCTTCATAATATTTCAGCTCTGAATTTTACAGCTATTCTAGTTTAAAGATCCCTGGCATTGAAATAAAAATTCTGTTTAATCTAGAGAATATAATTTGAGCTCTGTGAGACAGGAGCTTTTCAAAGAGCTCACCATTATTATCAAGTTGGTGTGTATTACTTTAAGTGTTTAGTTTGTACTTACCTATAGGCATTATATAGAACTATTTTACATGTTTTAAAAATTACTTAATTGATATCATGTACTTGACATCCTTTTGAAATTTTTACTACCTAAATTTTGTTTCCCCAAGTGTATCTATATTGAACTCTAGTCCAATAATTTTAGCTATGATACACAATTGTATGACTATGCTAATTTTCAAAATCCATGTCCTTTCTAATTGAGATTTTAATATTATATAATAAACAATACTGCAATAAATAGCATCCTACATGTCTCCCTTTGTACCTGAGTGAGAGATTATCCACAAAATTTCAGGGTTAAAGTCAATTTGCAGAGTCAACTAACTATTAACGAATGTTTCTGAAATGTGATGATACCATGTCTACTGTCACCAGAAATGTATGAGTGTCTCTGTTCCCCATGTTCACCTCAAAGTTGGTAGTTTCATAGCTTATTTTTATCTTTTCCCTTATTGTAAAATATATGCTATATACAAGAGAGTGAATAAATGCAATTTATATATGCAATTTGAATAATAATAATATAAAATAAATATTTATGTGACCATAGCACAAATTAATAAATAGAATATTCACATTTCTTTCTCTCTGCTACACAGTTCTGCAATTTGGATTAATCATTCTCTTGCCTTTTATATAGTTTTGCCATATAGTTACACACAAACAATATATTGTTCAGTTAGTTTATTTTTGAATACATATAAATGACACACAACAGTTTGAATTCGTTATATCTGGCTTCTTTTGAAATTTATTCATGCTGTTGAGTATAGCTTTAGGTTATTTATTTTTTAGTACTCTATAGTATTTCATTTATGGAATACAAACAATGTTTAACTACTCTACCATTAATTGATATTTGGCTTAAGTCTAGTTGTTTATATTCATATTTTTTACTCATTTTTTTCTTTTGTTATTTATTGTCATAATGATCTTGAAGAGTTCTTTTTGTTGTTTTAGATGAGCTCTAAATATAGCCACAACCAATGCTGTCCTTACATGTTTTCAAATGCTGCTGCTTCATCAAGAGGGGCCTGTTTCCCCTATAGAATCTGGACTGGCTTTATGACTTGCTTTCACAGCTAACTTGCAGTGAAAATAACACTATGCTGGCCCCAGGTCTAGGTTTTATGAGGCCTGGCAGTTTCCACTTTCTCTCTTGGCTCATCTAACTCTTATTTTTGAAAGATAGTTTAGCTAGGTACAGAAATCTAAGCTAAATTTATTTTCTTCAGGGCTTTGAGGATAGCATTCCAGTAAGTATCTTTTGGTTTTATTGTTGCTATGAAAAGTAAGCTGTTCCTCTGACTTCTACTCCTGGAAGGCAATGCTTTTTCTACCCCTGGATGGAATTTCACTCTGTTATGTCTAAATGAGAATTTCTTTTATTTATTTAATTTTATGTATTCATCACATATATTTTTATTTTTATAACTATGCACATATGATATGTATGTATGGGATTTGTTTGACTTCTTTAATCTCTGAATTATTCCTCTCATCATTTGTGAAAAATTCTTAGCTATTATCTCTGAAGACAATCATCTTCCTTAGTCCCTCTTTACTCTCCTTATAGGACTCCAATTAAATATATTGTACAAATGCTCTTCTTACTCTTCATATCTCCTAATTTCTCACTATTTTTCAAGCTTTTGGTCTCTCCATGCTACATTTAAATAATATCTTATTACATATATTCAAATTTATTCATTCTGTCTTTAACTATGATTAACAAGGCATTAATCCCATCCACTGAGTTTTTAATTTCAGTTACTGTATTTTTATTTCTGGAAAGTTTATTTGCTTATTTTTTAAAAATGTTAAGTCACTTTATAGTTCCTTGTTACACATGGATATTTTCAGTGTTGTCTTAGAGTGGTTTTTTTTAGACATAATAAGCATAGTTGTTTAAATTATTATTTTATATTTCCAACATTTGTCACCTTTACAGGTCCATTTAGGCTCTCTGTATTGTTTTATTTCCTTAATGATTCATTGTTATGGTTTCAAATTTTCATGTATAATTATTATTTATCAACTGTGTTCTTGTTGTCTTTGAAAATCATTTGTGTTGTCTCTATGTGACCTACAATGAGAGTAAATGCCTTCTTCCACAGATGACTTGCATTTCCTTGTGACAGGCACCTAAGGACTTTACCTGTCAAGGAAAAATTTAAACTAAATTCATAGTTGGAATGTTTTGAACTGTTCAGGTAATGCAAATTTGAACTGAAAATGTGTATAGGGTTAGAAAGCCTTATTTTCCCCTACTGTTATGTTCAATGCAAAAGCAACTTTCCTTGTGATCACTGAGGTTGGAAGAGTTATTCCTAATTCATCTTTTCTCTAAATCTGTAGCTATATGGGTTTTCAGCTTAATATGAGAAGAATATTTTACTAGTTTATTTCTCACCTATAAGGTCCATCCGAAATGAAGTCCATCTTTTCCATATTTATTTATTTATTTATTTATTACCTATAGGGTCCATCCAAAATGAAGTTCATCTTTTCCAACGTTATTAGATAATTTAAAGGGTAGGTGGCTTGAGTGCCCTGTTTACCTCTCCAGACAACCCTAGCTTTTGACCCAGTAATTTATTACTATATGAATTTTTAAAATATTTTAATCTACAATTTCAATTATTTTCAGTGGCAAATCTTTTTATATTCATATGTTCAACTTGATACTTTACAAATCTGTTTGGGAAATGTTTTGGCCTCTTGGTTTTTGGTGTTTTTTGTTTTTTTTTAATTTATCTTTATTGTTGAAAGTATTACAGATGCCCTCCCCCCCCCCTTTTGGTCTCTTGTTTCATGATGTTTTATTTTAAAACCTTTCATTTATTTATTTATATGCTAAAGAAAATTATTTTATATTGTATATGTTGTTTTTTCAATATCTGAAATATTTGCATATCTGAGAGCTAAGATTGTTAATTGTATTGACTCTCATGAAATCTTATTTTTATGTGTAGTTAATAATTTTTCCAATGAGAGGTAATTTCATTGGAACTTTATCAGCAGAAATAATTTGAGCCTAGTTTTAAATATACTTTATTGGAGGGACTCTGTGTTTCCTTCTTCTGAACCTTTTGGGATGCTTCCAACACAGAACAACTAAACTTCCTATCCTCCAATGACCCATTAAAACTCAGCTTCAAGCCCACCAGAAATTGGTACATCTTTCAAGGCCAAAGCCAACTCCAACACTATCTTATCTTTGAATAACTGAAGTTTTTCTTGTCTTTGATTCTTTCTTTCTTCTTCCTCATTCATGCTATTAAAAGAAGTTGTTTCATAAATTTTATCTTTAATTTTTATATGTGCTATGTTGGAAGGTATTTTTCTATCCATCTTTGAGACATATTCTGGAAAATTAAAACTCATCATACAGTTGACACCTTCCTGCCTAATTACCTTCTTTCACTCTGCCTGATCTTTCTCAAGGCTCATTTTTATATCCCATTTATTATGCTTCCATAGATTTCATAATCAAATGTTTGGTAAAGCAAATTATTGTTGAATGGTAAAAAAAAAAAAAGTGTGTTAATTCTTTTTAAAAATAAATAATAGTTTATCAGCAAAAAAAAAATAGTATATGAAAAATACCTTCTTTGATGAGTTTTTCATTTTTAACTTTATAACTTTATTCATTTGTAAAATTAGAATGTAAATCAATTGTTTTATAAGTTATTACAATGTCTATTATTTTGTTTTATGAGTTATACAACTATTATTTTGTTAACATGAATTCACTTTTGACTTTAAAATTTAACCTACAAAATTTATACATATGCATCTAGCTTTCTTACTTTATTATAATCTTACTAGTTTTCTCTTTATTAACATATTAAATAGCATTGTAGGTTTAAGAAGAGCTGCTTCCAAAATCTAAATGGGTCTTTTGGGGATGAACAGTTGAAAACCCGATGTGATCCACTGACTTAACACTATTAATCTCAAGTCAAAACCAAAATCTGTTATCTGAAATAGCTTTCAAATATTAATAAACATGGAATTTATGCTCAGTCAAGTCCATGCATTGCCACTATTATTTTGCTAAGACCTAAAAATACATGAAGATTTTCTAATAAAGTATCTTTCCAAATATCAGACATCTCAAAATTTTGAGTGGTTGGTGAGTTCTTAAAGTGAGAGTAATGTATAATGACATATCCTGTCAGTCAGAACCTAAAGGATTCCATCAATGCCTTTATTTTTAGTTGCAAGTATGGAACAACAGAATATCCACCTTGGAAAGCTGGGTAAGCTGTGTAATGTGGAAAATATTATTGAGTCCTCAGAGAGGTTCTTGAGGTAATTATTCCCAGAAAATTATTAGGATACTCATCAAGAGACTTGGAAATCACTGCCATAGATACCCTTTCCTGGGTTATAAAAGCTCCCAAATTCAGGATATCTTCATTCAACCCTCACAATCTATATTTACTCAAATTAGGAAACTTTTCAAGCAGTTAGAGGATAAGAATAAAATGTCTCGATGTATTTATCTGAAGAGGAAAAGTTAAGTAATTTTGTTATAATGGAAACTTTCACATATCAATTAGAGGAGCCAGGGTAACTTTAGCTAATCATTGTTTCCCCACTATTAGGTGGGACATATTTGTTTCCTTGCTGGTCTTTTTTTTTTAATGACCCTTTCCAGAGCCCAGTGATCACATGAACATGAATTCGGTGTTGAACAGAACATTTTACGTTCTTACAATTTACATTAGTGGGGACATTACTTGATGACAGTCTTATGGGAATTTGCTCAAGATCTGGTGTGATGTTTCACTAAATCTTAATCTTTAAGACAGATGTGTTTGTCTTTCTGTAATCCCCCCAAAAAATAAAAGTTTCTATACTATCATCTCTCTTTCAGAAGAAAGAAAAGAGAGAAAAGATTATAAAAACAAGAATATTTTAAGACTGCAGTACTTTTTTCCTGCCTAAGTGAGAATTTCCTGTCGAGAGAGTTGACAAAGTGGGTTTGAAACAGCTTTCCTGTAATTAATTTTCTTTGTGTGTGAATTTAATACTGATGCAAGGGGGTTACTCATTTGACAACCCCAAGGTTTAATGTCTAACCATCCAACAGGAAAGGAAGAACACGACTTCCCAGAATTCCTCATTAATTAGCTTCAATCCTCACTCTATGGTACTCATCCACTCATCTAAAACTGCTAATTGTTATCAAGTGAATGATTTTCAGAATGCAACCAATACCTAGGATGAATATAACTCATTTTACATTGCTTGTTGAACATCTCGGTAACAAGAAATGTTCATATTTATGACTCTGGGCCAGATATGAACTTCTAGTTGAACAGAGGAGTAGCATTATGTACTACAAAGATCATTGAACTTGAAATAACAATGACTAGATTCTCGTTCTACCCACTTGTGAATAAATTAAATAACCTGAGTGCTATGAGTCTTACTTTCTTCAATGGCAAAATAGACATAAAGTCAAAGTCTTTTCTAATGCTAAAAAAAAAGGAAAAAGAAAAGTAATTATGATTCCCAAGGCATCAAACTCTATGGTTTTGTGTGATAAAGTGATATTGAATGTTATGTATTTTAGATTATCAGAACTTTTGTGTTAAATATCTCTTCACTTCAGTATTTATGAGTCGAGAAGAAAATAAGAACTTTGGAATACCTACATCTATTTTATTTTCTCCTTCATTTCAATGCCTGGCTTTTAGGGTGAAACTAACTGAGAGATATTTGAGAATATAAAGGGTTTTGGATGAGTGAATATTGAGTGACTGAACCTCTCAGGAAAGAATTTAAAAGATTTCAAAGGCATGCAGCCATGTTATATAAACATATTTTGAACTGTACCTTCCTATCCACAGCACTGGCACCACTACTGCATTTAGTGAAATTTTATCCAAAAATTGGAAAGGTGTTCCTAGTTTGCTTGTCTGCTCTTCTGTTCTTTCTCAAAAACCTGAAGTGAAAACCAAGGTAGTGTAGACAAATGTGTTTAATGTTAAGAGAATCCTAACAAGACAAAGAACATTTTAATTTCAGCCAACTTTGTAAAAACTGCCACTCTAGCCTCAAAGTGATTCCTAGGGAAAACATCACAGTTACATACAAATTTTTCTAGATGCTCATCCTTTTGAACTCCAAGGAAATGGATTCTTCCTTCATTTTTCCCTTCCTTTTTAAAAAAGGGGCATGGTTACATCTCTTTCTAACTTCTAAAATCCAAAAGACTATTTCTATGCCAGGCTATTATAGTTGTCATGAAAATGCATTTACTTATCTTTTATGCATGCTTCCCCTGACCCACCAACTAAAATAAAGTTTGTATTTATTTTTCTGGAAATATCCAAAGTGGCCCTGGCTAAGCTTCAAATCTATTTTTCTATATGCTGTGGCTTTAAATTTTGCTGTCTGTACTTGGCAAAAGGAGATAACTGAGTAAGCTCAACAATAACTGAACTTGGAAAAAATGCAAGGGCAACTGACTGTCTAAAAGTCAAATTATGATTTTCATTTGATGAATTGTAAAACCCTCTGGTGGTGCTAGTAAGGCTTCTTGTATGTATATTTCTTATATTTTGAAATAATTGCTCTGAATTATTTGTTTTATCCTGGCCTTACACAAGAAGAAAACATCACTTCTATTTGCATGTTATATCTTATGGAATTTCAGAGCTCATCCTTTTATTATAAGTATTTGTGAAAAATTATTGTTTTATACTTGTTTCAAAGACACAACAGCCCTTGACTGAAAAAGTAGACAAGGCTATTATCCATATTTCAATAAAATGATTTGATATGAATATTCATGATTAAATTTATCTGCCCTTAAAGAGCCTTGAAAAGTCATCTTCTGCATTTGTCATCTTTACTGCACAATATTTAAATTAATTTGAAAATATATTTTAAAATCATGTTTTTTGTGTGTTTTTTTAAGAATTCAGCCACTTCTCTGAACATTAGTCCAATTTCTCCCTCAAATAATCTTCCTTATGTCTAATTTAAATCCTTCCTGGAATTTTTATAGTGATTTTTTTTCTTATATAAAAGAGTGATCCAAGTTTTAAATCTATTCTTATGCTTTCTTTAAAATTAATGTAGCTGTTTAGATATGTACCCACTGTTTATTTAGAGCCCCAGTTATAAAGAAAATCTTGTGTTCATATCTTGAAGAGAATTGTTCAGAAAAAACAAACACACCAACAATGATGTATAATGACGGTATTTGACTTCCCTTTTCACCTCTACCACATATCAAGGGTGTTATTTTGGGGAATTCACCCAGTCCTTCAGACTTCAATTTCTTCATCTGCAGAGTGAGGATTTGTTTCTCTGCCTACTTGCTTATTTCCCACAAGAGAACAAAACTTGCCAGCTCCATTCACTGCTGTACCCCTTGTCTAGAAGAAGGCCAGGCAGTTCCATTGCTGGGGCTCTCTAATGAGAACTGCACTTTTTATTTTCATGTCTGGTGGGTTTTGTTACAATTACTTTTCTTTGGAATGCAGCAAACAAATATTATGAGTTTGTGATTAATCCCATTTTTCCTATGACATATAGCTGATTGTTTTGTGAAGCACTTAATACAATTTTTTAGGCAATTATGGTCGAATTTCAAGAAATTGATGTTCTTCAAGAAATTTCAGAATTTAGCCTCTGGAACTCTTTTTGAAGTAATAGCATTGTACACTGGACCTAGATTTTTTTCATTCTACCATGAAAATTAAAAACGAGTCTTACTTTCCCATAAGGGGCCACACAAACCTAAATTGCCCCCTTTCTGGTATTTATTTGTTTACTATCTAATAGTAATGGAGGAGGGGTAGACTAACAAAGGGAAGCAAGGGATTACTTGGTGAAGTGCCCAAGAAGGAGCCATGGAGCCAGCGCTGTGGGAGTCACGGGAGCAGGGGTGGGAGAGAGTGAAGCGTTAGCTGGCTCTTCAAATACCCATGGCAGCAGAGATGCCACAGGAGGGGCACAACCTTGTGTAAAAGTCACTGTAGTCAGTTTTCTATATTGGCAAAGAACTAGAAGGGAATGAGAAAACAAGGAAAACAGTTTATGTGCTAGAGTAGTAAAATAATAATTATTCCTTCTGTATTTTCCTTTATTGCTACATTTATACAGGAAATTAATAGAGAGGATGTCTTTTCAAATTTACTTAAAGACTTTTTCTGAAGACAAAAGTTTACAGACTGTTTCCTCTCTTTTACTCGAAAAAGTTTGGGTGGCATCAGTATCACTAGCTGCATTTAATAAATAAAAACAATTAGGATTTTCAATCATAAGAGTGAATATATGAAAAGTCACTTGGACTCACGTTATTCAACAGCTGATTGCTTTTTTAGATAGGGCTTCACACATATAGGTTTTGTGTTTTGGAATAAAACATTGATCCCCCCCAAATTTTAGTTTTTCCACATTAGCCATTATGAAGTAATTTCTCAGTGTATAATTTATTAAAGTACTCTTTCTATCCTTTCATGTTCCTTCTTCTTGGTACCTCGACAAGGTTTGAGTGCTTGATGGAACTGTGAAACAGAGAAATAAAAAATTAAGGGTTTGCAGGGGTGAGAAAACTCCGGAAAACTGTTTCGGCTCTGGCTGAAGTGACTTCTGTGTGCAAAAGGCCGTAGAGGTCTGTGTTAGTCACCAGGCCGAGGAAGAGAAAGGTCAGGGATTGCTGACAACTGCACTGAGCTCACTGCTGACTGCACTGCACCCACCTCAGTCTCCAGTGGAAGAACCAAATTTCCCATGAAGGGACTTCGACATAAAGGCTGTAAGAAAATCTACTCAAATATGCTTTGAATTCAAATATGCTATTACAGGTATCTAAGCATATGACTAAGCTGATGAGCTGTTTCCAAGCTGAAGTAATCCTGGGACCCAACACGTCTCTGGTATTTAAAGCATGCATCTTGAAACTTAAGAAACTAGCAAGCGGCTCCAAGTGCCCTCTCCCACGTTCTCCACTCCAACATCAGTCTGCAGTGTGGAGATGACAGAGGAAAACAGCTCTGTGGTCACGTATGCACTTGTACCCACCCCAGACCCATTTTATAGTTTAAGGCAGGGTTCCCTGCATGTGACACGGGTGTCTATAAACCAGTGACATTGAGACTCAGGCAGAAGTCATAGGTATTCTCACCATGACCTCCAAAATACTTATCTATGCCAAACGTTTTATTCAGAGGATACTCTGACACAAGTGAACGAAATCAACTGCTGTTCTAACCTGTCTAGAAGTAGTTTTGTCCTGCCTTCCTCTCCAGAAATGTCTATTAATAAATAGAAGTGAAGCTAAGCAGATCTCTTCCCCACCCTTATTAAAACTGTACTGAATTCCCAGTGTATCTGAAATGTGGCACCCTGGCCTCAGTTTATCATTGAATTTGCCCTTTGTTGCCTTGGATGTCTGCTGGCAGCTGAATCTGACTCCAGAGGTCTGACTCAAAACTTTCTACACCATCCCAGTTCAGATCTCACTTGACAGCCACACCCACCTTCCCACAACTCTCCTGTGACCATTGATCACTGAGGTAACAGACCCATTTGGATCATCAATGGACAGACCACAGTTTCTAGCACTGCCTGTGTGCAGAACTGCACTGGAAATCATTGATCGACTTATACTTTTCTTTGCAAGAACAGTTTGGCCACTTTCTACTCTGGGGGAAAAAATAGCTAACACAAAAATCAATAGTTTTTAACCAAACTCTGGATCTATCCTATAGATCTTTTATTACCACAAAACACTGAATAATAAAAATTTAGGGTGCTTTTTTATTGTTTTTCAGCCTTTTGTTCTCAAAGTCCTAAGAGAACTTTATACAGTAGCTTTTCCTGTAAATCCAAAGACTAGAGGGAAAGTTCAGCTCCGTGAGCCACCGGTCTGAGTTTTTCTTGCCACCATGGATGGAAATGTAAAGGCACCTGCATTATGAGTTTGGGGGAAAAAGAGTTTCAATCCAGTCAATGTCAAGAGACTAGTGTTCTGGAAAATGAACCTAGGAAACTTTCTCACCATCGTGAGCTAAGCTAACTTGATATGCTGTGAGAAAGGAAAGCATATTACTCTGGGTAAATGAGAAGCACACAGAAAATAAAATTGTTAGGTTTTGCTTGGAATTGAAAATTGTTGAAGGTTGAAGGCTTTAATGCAGGGAGTTTATCAACGGCAGCAGAATCAGTGGTTTTATCACCAGCAGTAAGGTCTGCAAAAAGGCACTTCCTGCTGATGAAATTCTACAGCTAGAGATTTGGGGTCCAGATTTTATACTCAGGAAGCCCTTGAAAACGTGTTTGCTGTTGTCAGGCTGAGGAATTAATAGATTAAACATTAACTGCTAAAAATTTTTAAGTATCTCCTCCTAAATGCAGCATTTACTGAAAGAGCAGTGTTCCTGAATTTCATAATCAAATATGGAACACCTCATTTTACATGGAGGCTATTTGCAACAGCTTCTGAAAGTCTTTTACACAAAGGAGACACCTAGTAATAATGTGTGAACTATGCCTTTAAATTAAACTTGAGTTACTGCCTGGAAAAGGAAAAGAGAATAAGTGACTATAGGTAAAACTCAGGTTGAATAAACTTATTGCTATTTCTATGTTTGGTTTGGGTTAATATAATTTAGAATCATGCAGACTTCCATACTGATATACTATTCAGATTATTTTGTACATGTTAAAAATGTTTTAAAAGAAATAAATAACTACTAATTTAGAAATTTGGATTACATCCCTTTGGGGAGTTAATTTTATTTATTTTATTTTTATTTTTTGCCTTTCACTGTGAAAACATTTATTACACGGTCATCAAATATACATTGAGTAATTGTTATATATGGAAATTGCGAGGAAATAGGGAAAGGTTAGTAAAGGGCACAGACTTTCAGTTATAAGATGAATAAGCTTTGAGGAGCTAATGTGTAACATGGTGACGATAGTTGATAACACTGAAAAAGAAAACAAGAAAATTGTATGAGGTGGGTAAAAAATAAAATGATCAGAATTGCTTTAGAGAATGCATTAAATTCTGTAGAGTCTGTTCTTGTGGCTACTGAGCATTTATGATATATATAAATATTTGACAAATCATGGAGTTGAGCACTTTTTTTTACAATCCAGTCAATATCAGAACAGTCTTCAGTCCACAAAAATATCATAACACTCCAGAGGAGACACAAAAGTAATACAATAATCATAATATTGTTATGTTAGAAGTATATCTAAAATATTAAGGAAGTTCAGAGGAAATGCTCAGAAGAGGACACTTAACTCAGTCAAAGAACTTCCAAATGTAGGTGATTCTTTAAATAGCTCTTAAAGAAATCACAATGGGAAAGAACTTTATCCTGGACAAAGAAACAGCGCAGAGAACATGGCATTCACAACAATAAATAGAAGGGTGGAACTACAGAGTTTGTGGAATATAATGAGAGATTTGGTTAGAAAGGTTTGATGAAACCAGAATATTAAGAACTCGTTGTAAGTCTAAACTTTATGCTAAACTCAGAATCAAATAAAGGATTTAAAACAAAGGCATGAATGCTTATTAGAAATTTTGGCTTAAAAGAGTATAGAAGATAAATTGAAGAGGAGCTAAACTGGGGCAAGGAGACTAGATAGAATGAAACACTCTGTGATGTGATCCTCAGAAGTATTTAATTATTCATTTTTAGTGGTATATAGCACCTATAAGAAAGACCAGAAAATCCATGGACTAGAGCTTAAGGCAAATTGTATACTAGCTTAAGTCTTTTAATAGCTTGAGTAAATCGGTGAGGATGGACTATGTCGGCAACTACCCTAAAGACTTCACTATCCTCACTTCTCTAATTGCAAAATATATTCCTTTAAAATGCATTTTGGGAAATTTAAATCATTATCACTTCTCCCTAGGAACTAATAACTAAAAGAAAATACATCTTCATTAAAATCTTCATTTTGGCAAGGTTCATTTGCAAATTTTCCTTCCTTGATGAGGAATAACCATTGTTCTACCTTCAGATGTTCTACAAATGTCAAATTATTTATTTAAAAGTGTTTTTATGATTATTTAAGGTAGGTAGAGTAATTCCTCATAGAACTGCAGTCAGGGAAACCTCTAATGTCATTCCATATAGAACTATTTATTTAACTTTATATCAGAGAGTCTGACAAACGAGTTAAAGTTTGTTTTTCTATGCATTAGCTGTATAGCCTCAGGCAAATTATTTAAGATCTCAATGCCTTAGTTTCCTGATCACCAAAATGACTATAACAAAAGCCTAATAGAGTTTGTGTAAGGATTCAATGAGATAGCCCATGTAAGAGACTTAGCACAGTACCTGTCAGTTAGTAAGCACTCAATAAGTAAATCTTAGTTTTATTAGCTTTGGAGGATAGGATTTTGGTTGGGAAAAAAATCACTTAAAAATGGAAAAAAAAAAAACCCACAAAAACAGTTGTATTCCCACAGCAAGGAACAGATCAAGCATCGGTGCCCACTGAGAAATGGTGGCTTGGAGAAAAATTAGAAAGCTTACCTAAAGCCAGCTTCACACATTTTACCTTTGAAGAAATGACCTCGTTGGAGGAAGACAGACACAGTCAAACCCCTAAAGATATAAATATCTGAATCCATGCTTTTCATGAAATATAAAACCAAAACCTTTCATCAAGAAATACAAACTTCTTCAATATCTGGAATAGGTAGTGAAAATAATCCAATTCTGACTAAGAAAGATAAAAATAAGTGAAAAGAAAAATAGAAATAATTTTATAGTTTTAAGGTTGAGATAGATCCTGGAAAGAAATGAATTAAAGAATTTAAATATGCACTCAATTATTTTTCTAAAACATTAGTATATATGAAGTATACATCATATATTTTAATTAATATTTAATAAAAATATCTATAAACCATGAATTCATAATGCAATGAATACAAAATAGCTTATATTTTCACTATTTAATTCTGAGGAATTTACTTTAAATATATGCAACTATATAGAAATGTATTTACTTACTTTCTGTTTAATTATAGAAATTCTTAGATTATGTAGAACAAATCTAATAAACATGAACAACTTCTTTAGATGAAAAAAATCATAGTTTAAAAGATTAACATATTTTTGCTTTCTTTGTTCTTTATTTCTAAATTACCATTAGTGCATCAGATATAGTACGTAGAATTGATTTTTACATCTATGATGTTTTCATAAGCAAGACGTTCAAATAAATAAGAGTTGCCGTCTCGAAAGCAAAGGACAACAGATCTAACAAAGTTCCAGAGTTAAAAGAAAAGCTTCCTAACATGAAATTTAATATAATAGGGGACTGTGCTTTTAAAAAATGCATAGAGCACTTTTCTGTGGAAGCAGGTTTATTTGTGTACCTGCAGAGGATCACTTATTTTTAATAGTTTAAAGCACATTTGCCAAAGCCTACATCATACTAAAGTGACTCCATTTTATTCTTACATACAAGTTTTCAAAGTGATATTCAAACAGGATTTTCAGCCCTATGCCACATACACACTCAAGGAGGCCTACACAGGAAAACAAGCAGAAGTTCCTTTCCCTAAGTTGCTTACTTCACCAAGCTGCCCAGGCTGCACAGAAATGCTAACTCCTATTTTGCCTAGTAGCACAAACACAACTGTTTTCCTATATCTGAGACCATCTGAGAAGCAAATTGATATGATTTTTCACTGGCAGGGATCCAGAATTACTCAGAAGTTGTCATTCTCTACTTTTGCCCCCTCACCTTTAATTTCAGGTGCTGTCCTATGGCTCCTCTGGATGTCTAAGTATTGAAGATGCCTTTTTTTTTTTTTGTCATTTCTAAGCTGTTTGCTTGTTGCAGAAAGCACGTTGTCTTGGAAATAAAACATTACTTGAGCAAAGAAGTTCACAATAATCTCTTCTATCAGGCTTAGGTGAAGAGCAAGAGCCCAGCTACACAGTGACTGCCGAGGCACAAATGGGCCTGGGATATTTTCCAAGCTCAAATGCCTGGGAAAGGGCCTGCTTCTGTTGGTCAGAATGAGTGACAGGTCAAGAGAGCCGAAGGGTTAGAACATGTTTCATTTTCAAGAGGTGAAAATCAACTCCTCATTTACTTATAGTTAGTAGACAAATGAAATTTAGTACCCTTGCTTTATTTGGTTGCTCCCCCTATATGCTGATAAAGACATAGATTATCTAAAAATCAAGTTCTGTTCATAACAGCTTTAACAGTTGGGCCCTGAACTGATCAGATAACAAAAGTGTTAAAAATTCATCATTGATTTTATTAACAAAGGATCCCACAAGACAGAATTTCTTATTTTACCTCATAATTTAAAAATAAAGAAAATTCTATAGCAAATATCTAATGCTATTTTTCCAATGTCAGATATTACATTAATATTTTAGAAAGAATCTCTGCTAAGTGATTGTCATGGGAGGTGGGTGGGGGAAGGAACACTGCTGTGCTCGGGAAAGTGCTTGCTGCCGTCTCACCTGCGTGTGCACTGTGGGCCCGAACTCCCTCACTGTTCATCCAACATACTGTTACCAGCTGGAGTCGAGTGGAGATACACAAAATCACAAATTCTCTTCCTTGGAGCAGATATAGTCTTTTTTAAAACTCAGATTATGAGAAATGCTGAATATGTTAAGACCAACCTAAATAATTTTATAGATAAAAGGAGACCTGCTTTCCACTATACATACCTTTTGTTGCACCATAAAAACAGGAAAAAGTGAACACAGTTCTTATTCATAAATACGAATCATTCTGTTTGCTTGTGACATACTTTCTTGTAAAATAGACATACTACTGATTACAAAATCCCATAGCCTTTTCAGACCTATAATTTTCAACAAGTACAAACAAGAAATATGCAAAAAAAGAAATCACTGTGCAGTGACTGAAAATTATTATTTTTTTTCCTCCTGGAAGCAGCTGATGTTAAAGCTGTTCAGTTTCCTAAGCTGGAGTTGATGAGGTCACTATCACCTCGACCAGTGAAGGAAGTGAAATTCCTTTCTATGGCTTTGCTACTTTGGATGTTATCCAGTGGAGCAAGAAGAACGCTGAATTTGATTCCTGACAGATAAGCAAAGAAGGAACAACTCTGTAAATACTCTGCTTTAAAATACATTTATTTACAGACACATGCGTTTAGATATTTGGGGTCAAAATACATGCTTATTTACTTAGCACATGTGATATAATAAGGATAAGTACTAGATACACCTTACAATATCTAAGGTTAAACCAAATTTTATCACTTTTTATGGAATAGATACATTTGTTATTTTGCAATATCCAATTCTCTGTTTCTAATAAATAAGAGATTTATTTTACCACTCTTGGATTTAGCTCAGAGCATACATTTAGGTCAAGGTCTCATAAAACAAAGATGAAATTTTTTTTTAAATACATTATATTTTTCAACTAAAACACTTCTAATGTATTTGTGGCTTTTGGTAGCAACATAATTGAAAATGTGGTTTTATTCTGAAATGTCGTAAATACTAAAACACCAGGTATGAAACAAAAAAGTCCAACTAAAATTATTTTGCTAATGTACATCAATATTTATATCTGAAATTACTGGATTATATGTATTACGTTGTTGAGGGTTTCTCTTTACATACCTGTTATAAAGTAAGCGTAGTTTACTGAGAGGTAAAAAAAATATTGACAGTTGTAAATTTATTTACTCGTTACATCATGTTTATCAACCAGTTCTACTAGCAGCATGAGAATTTAATACCAAAAATACAGCCAGGTGAGAAAATTGAATACCATTTTGTACTTGTCCACAGCATAATTTCACTTCAATTCATAAAAGCTTATTTCAATTCTGAAATTATGAGACTGCTAATTGGTAAAGTTACTTTAAGAAGTTTTAGGAAAATGAACCCCAAGTTATTGCATTATATGTGTAAGGTGATTTAATAAAATAAGACCAAATATTCTCTAATAAAAACTCTTATGAAAGTGAAACTATATAAGAAAAAGTATCTCCAGAAGTTTGACTTTAACTGTAGGCTCTCTCTGTGCCTGTCTTTTCCACCATCTGCACTGTTAATACTGAAATATTAGCATCAATACTATTAACTGTCAAATAGTGAGCCCTGGCTATCAGCTAGGCGCTTGGCTAGATGCTTTAAACTTATCTCCTACTTCAAAAGTAAAGCCACTGCCTCTCACACACACATAATTTGGTTTAAAAGTTTTAGGAGTAACAAGAAACAGCCATAAGGCTGGTCCAAGGTTATTCACATTGCTGAGAAAAATCCACCTGGTAGAATGAGCTTGAAAAGTACAGCACCAGTTGATAGTAGCAATTGGTTGGTCACATTTTTATCGTAATAGCATGTGAATGTGCTGACATTCAGCCTCTTAGAGGCCCTTCTGCGATTTCAGAGTCTTCCATTTACATGTTGGTTTACAGGCTCCTGCAAATCAGCTTTGCAATAAAGTGCTATTGTTACTGAAATGGGTTGGTTTTTGTTTGTTTGTTTGTTTGCTAGTTTTTTGAACCCAATGTTAAGATATACAATTAGATGACATCAGGAATAGAAGTACATACAGAATAAGTTTGGTTTGACATTTACATACTGAGTTCTGGAAATTATAAATTTTAATTTAATTATGAAACGTATTAATAATTCACATTTTGGCCTATGCAAATGTGCAAAGGACAGCATCCACCTACAATATGGTCTTCTTTTTACACTATGCATGCAAATTTGAATGTGTGCAAATTACAGATTGTGTTTCATGACTTATCAGAGCCTTGGATCACTTACATCAAAACCTCTTCTCTTTCTTATTCTTGGAGATTTGCTTACAAGAAAATTGAGGTAAGGAAGCCAGTCTTTCAGGTTCATAAAGTTTCATCAAAGTGAGTGTTCAATGTAGTTTCTTGCCAGGTGATCACAGCTTTTTTTTTCCTATTAACCTCTGTAGAAATTTAACAGATGTAACATTTCCTTCAGATATTTTATTTTCCTAAATTAATAATTGGGAGATTTTTTTAAAAAGTAAAACAGTGCCCCCAGCTAAGTTATTTATATGAATATGTACCTTGTGAGTAAATTTTGTAATATAAAATTATATGTAAGCACAGTTTTGTTAACATTTTAGATTTTAGCAAAATCCTTGAGGCATGATCTATATAAGATCTAATGACATAGGTGTTACAGTCATCAAAATAAATAAAAATCAATAAACATTTAAATGCATATTTTACATACTTTTGTGTCCTTCTAAAAGTACATGAAATTTTTGTGCTTGAAGTAATAGATTAATTCAAATTTCCTAACTGTTACCTTGTATAACAAATCACATCTGATTTATATAAGAGAATAGGTTCATTTTCTCTAAAACCATTTTGAAAATATTTTATTTTAATAATTATTTATTGCTTTCATTTAAATAGATAACAGGTCACCCTGGCCAATGTGGCCTAGTTGGTTGGGGCATTGTCCCGTGAACCAGAAAGTCACCGGTTTGATTCCTGGTCAGGGCACATAAATAGGTTGCAGGTTCGATCCCTGGCAGGGCACGTATGGGAGGCAACCAATCGATGTTTCTCTCTTTTTCTCTCTCTCTCTGCCCCTTCCCTCCCTTACTGCCTCTCTAAAATAAATAAATAAATAAAAATTGAGTAGATACATAAGATTACATTTGAAAAAAAGAAAATTCAGGATATGTTTCCATCCCTCAAAAGAGGAATCTCACTAGACCTTAAGGATTACTTTTTTTTTTTTTGACTCAATATATTCTACCTTGTTCATTTTTATATTTAAGGTATTTAGATAGTCCATCTCCTCCAGCACCTACATAGTGCCACAAGAATTAATGAATTTGCAATGAGTGCATGTGACACTAGACTTACAGTACTTTACTTTGCCTTAACAAAGATCAGTTATGAGCAGGAAGACATGCTTGAGCTTTGGCACTAAGTAATAATATGATCTTGGGTATGTCATTTTGCTCCTCGGGCCCCAATTTCCTCACATTATAAATAATCACACTGAATGGGAATTACAAGTGTCATATTGGTGGCTGGCGAACTGAACTAGGCAATAAAGATGCTTCATTTGGTTGAATTTGAAAAGTGTTCCCTGAGCCTGAACTCCCACTGAGCCCTTCCTATTTTCTTGCTTTAAGCCACCCACACATACAGTTTCAGCTTACTCTGCCATTGGGTTTACCATCTCTGTACCAGATACTTCAGGACCTCCTCAACCCTAACACTCCAAGATCTTTCATTCATCAGGCTAATTTCCAGGCTAAAATCTTATCCTACATAATTCTGTAAGAGAAAGACTCTCTATAGACTTTTAACACTTTAAAAAATTAATTCCCAATATTAGGAAAGTAAAGAACTCTATATTCAATCGAATAAAATAACGTATATAAATGTGAGAAATTGTTGCTAACATATAATTGCTAAAAATGTTAGACTTTCTATGCTGGTGAATCTGTTCATTAATTTAAGAAATAGAAAGCATTTGCAAATTTCAGCAAATATGTCTGTGTTTAAGGGAAAAGAAACCTGAACGGTAGGCTTAGTGTAAAAAACAATGTTGTCAATGATGGTAAAATGTTGACGACTGATTTCAACTTCAAAAGAGGAAATAAACAGGTTATTCTAACGTAATTTACAATACATTGGATCTCATTTCAGAAAAATTGCTTCTCAATGACTAACTTATTGTGAATAGAGATTTGAATGAGTCAATAATATAATGGAAAAAAGCAAAACAAAATTATTTATGTTAATTTTATAACAAATGGAGAAGGTGAGTGATAGGGTATACTTGTTTTAAAAGCAATATAATTCACCTTCACTGAACGTTGACAAAATAGCTTCAAAACTGCGTCAAATGAAGGCATGTTGTACAGGCATTCAGCTAGGAATTTCCTGACTTTGGCCCCTAGATGACCTTCTAGTTAAATGGTCAAAGCTAACTAAAAGGAATTCAAACCTTGCATACTATGGTGCCATTCCCACTTTATTTATTATTTATTTATGTATGTATTGTTATCTTGGATTAATATAATAAAAACCAGGTATTATATTGAGGGGCAATTGCAATACTTTGAAATGTTACATCGGAGAAAAATCAAGATATTCTTTTCAGTTTCTATTCTTTTTGGCATGCTAGTTTTGTGAATTTAAAGAGTAACAGAATTAACTTATGAGCCACAGTTTTAAAAATATGAATGGACTTGTTTTTAAATTCAAATGAACATTGCCAGATGAACATAAGATAATTCTTTATTCTATCCTCATATGTCAAAGAATTATTTAAAATTAGAAAAAATCCAGTGAAGATAGAAAATACACGACATTTCTCTCATCTGTTTTTATAAGAATGTCATGGTTATGTACTTTTCACCATCATCAGTGTGTCGGAGCGTGGATCACACAAACGCAGGTATGATTTAACATGCCTGCATGGTAAACAGAAAACAGAAAATGAAGAAACTGCCCTACGCGAAATAATATCTATTGCATCTGGAAGTTTATAAATTTCCCAGCAGCATCCTCACACATTTAGACTGACAGTACAGACAATATTAGAATTCAATAGAAAAATATTCAATACTCTATTTACTAATCTTTAATGAAATATTCATTGAATTTCACATTTTGAAAAAACAGCGTATGATCTTTCAACAACTTCATCTGAAACCATTTGAAAATTGAAGATGCTATCTAAGAAGCTATTTTCTTTGAAGCATATTTATATAGTTCTAAATTCCCTTGAGCTTGATTTTTAAAAAAGATCAGATTCATCTTACCCAAGAGGAACTATTCCAAGACTTAGGAAAGTAAGTTTCCACCACTTCAACCTGTAACATTGCCTTAATCTTTTTCATTTGCATTTCAAAACTTCTCAGCCTCAAAGGGGGGAAAAAAGTAAACATATCTTGTTTATCCTTCCTGCTGTTTTCAATTTCGGTGTATCTAGTCACACACACACAAGTAATCATATTTTAGTATTAGCATTTATGGTTAAGGACCTAAGGCCATCCCTGCGCATATATTGACACTCTGAAGGCCCGAAACCAATCTTTAACACATATGAACAGTAACATCAGGACCAGGTCTAAAGTACTCAACAGATGAGCCCATGATATCAGTTGCCCTAGTTTCAGAGCAGCCACAATTTGTATATAAATCATTTTCAGAGAACCCTGCTGTCTCCCACCCACGAAAGAGGAACCCCAGGCCTGTCACAATACCTCAGATTAGCACCATAGCAAAAATGAAAAAAAAAAAAGCTCAATTCAGATCCAGGCTGCTGTCATGGCAAAGCACACTTACCTCTCTCCTCTCACCTTGAGTTTAATGTTCTAATTGGGAAGAGGAGTTCATAAAATTTAAAGACTTTACAACTTGAAAGTTACAGTTTTACTACATTGTTAAGAAAAAAGAGACTCAGCCACTGCCCTTCTTGAAAGTTGCCAATGTTTAAAATGAGAATTAAACAAAATCTACTCTATACTGTCTGGCACAGTACTTTACAGATGAGTTTCAAATATGTCACCTGATGTAATTTTCTGAACTGTTCTCAGATATGGGTGAGCATGGCTCTTAATCCCAATTTGGAGACAAGGAAATTGAGGCAGGTGGTTGATTCTCCTAGGACCGTAGCCAGATCAGATATCCTGGTACTAAGCTCTTCCACAACACAGCATTGACTTTCTACACCACGTGGTTCACCCAGATTCATTTTAAGAATAAGAGGTTAAGTAAATCAAACAGCAGTATGTTGAAAATTCTATTTCTGCTGCTTATGTGTTTATAATAAATGAATGTACGTCTCTGTCTGTTTTCCATTTTCCTGACAGAGTATAACTCTATGTCTCTCATTTATTTTTAATATGCTTGAGATTTCTCAGTATGCGTGTCTACCGTATGTATATATTCATTTCTCCTAAGGTTTCAGGTTTTCCTGTATCAGTGTTTTCAAAATGGGTACCATAGACCCCTACATGTTTTTCAAAGGTACTTCAGGGATCACTGTGGAAGATTGTTTGTGGGGAGCTGGCCAGGGAAGACTTTGGACAAACTCCAGCTTTTTCTTAATATGTTGAGATTTATATAAACTATATAAATTTAAAAAGGATTTGGGGCCCAGCTGGCATGGCTCAGCAGCTGAGCATCGACCTAGGATCCAGGAGATTGCAGTTCGATTCCAGGTCAGGCCACATGCCCGGGTTGCGGGCTCAATCCCCAGCAGGGGGCGTGCAGGAGGCAACCCATCAATGACTCTCTCTCATCATTGATGTTTCTCTCTCTCCCTTCCTCTCTCTGAAATAAATAAAGACATATTTTTAAAAATAAAATAAAAAGGTCTTTGGTGGAAAAGAGAGAGAGAGAAGGGGAGGAGGAGGGAAGGTGAAAGAGGAGGGGAAAAAGGTAATGACAATGGAAGGGCAGGAAGAGGGGAGGAGGGAAGGAAGGGAAGCTAAAACACTATTCTGGGTCATGAAGGTATTAATATTAACAAAAATTTTGAATTTGGAATCAGGAAGCATTAGTCCTGAGGTCTTCGTGAGGTAAGAGATATTGAGTCGGAGAATGGGATAGAGTTCATACTTCATCCTGTTCCGTGCAGTTTTGGTGCCTGTTTGACATCTTAGGAATGCAAGTAAGCTCTGAATGTCTTAAAGGTCCACCAAGGAAGCATTTCTTCTGCAGGTGATCAGGCTTTACTAAAGAAAAAGTCTGTGCCATACGTCGAAGACTGTCCATCTTGGAAGTCCTCCAAGACCTGGATTATACAAATACAAAAGTTATACCTTTGCTAACATAAGTCTCTCCCAAACCTATATTTCTGGAACAAAACATGCTTATAGAAACTCCAAAGAATGCTCTCTTTTTTCTTTTTCTTTTTTTCTATAATATTGTACTAGTGATAGCAGTGAGAGGTACCATCTAAAACAATGGTTCTCAACCATGGGAAATTTTTGCCATTCCCCCACCCACCTGGGGACATTTAATATAAAGACTAGAGGCCAGAAACACTGTTCCTAACATTCTACTTACACAGAATAGTCCATCCAAAGAAAGAATTATCCCGACACAAATGTCAGTAGTGCTGAGGTTGAGAAACTCTGACTTAAAAGTAGAGAATGATGAACTTCAGTACTAAAAATCACTGCTCTGACCCCTCCCTCCTCATAATTCTATGTTCTCCTACATCTGAGATTCACAGTAAATTTCTAAAATATTTTTGCTTTGGTTTTAATTGTTTATAGATGGGTCTAAGTGAGGCAGAATAAGTTGAAATAAACTGAAATACAACTGTTTTCCAGGAAAAAATAAGAAAAATTAAAGGAAAGTATGGAGTCAAAATGCCATCGGTACAGATGACTCTGGTGTTGTCATTCATTTTGAAGGCCATTTGAAACAATATCCCCCAAAAACACATTACTGGGTTTCACACATTTTCAAACTTTAGTTAAAGTGAATACATTCCTCTTTTTGATATTCTTCTTTGTTATGCTTTTTTTTATGTATTTGAGATTCACCCATGTTGGTATATATAGCTATAATTTTTCTAATTTCAACGATACATAGTATTTCATTGTATGGATATACTTCAGTTTATTTTTCTGTTCCACTCTATGGATTTGAGTTGTTTCCAGTCTTGTACTATTAAAAAATTTTGCTATATATCTTATTGTTTGTGTTTTTGGATGCACTTATGAAAAATTTTTTTCTCAGGTATGTACTTCAGAATGGAGTTGCTGGTTATACAATATAATTATATTCAAGTTTATTAATAATGTCAAAAGACTTTTCAAAACAATTGCCAATTTACACGCCCACCAACAGATCAAAAGTATTCCAGTGACCCACATCTTCTCCAGGAATCCAAATTGTCTGACTTTTAAATCTTAGCTCTTTGCCTAGTTAATTTGCAGAATACATATACCCAAAATTGTATGTATATTGTAAATTCTAATACTTTGTGAGTTTTATGTGTTACAAATATTGTCTTCTGTGGGGTGAATTATCTTTTAATTATATTTATGATAACTTAGTGCAGATGTTTGTTTTTATGAATTAAAATTTATTGTGATCTTTTATTGCTCGCATTTTTTGCATCTTGTTTAATAAATCCTTTCCTATCTCAAGGTTGTAAATATATCCAAATATGTTTTCTTATAAAAGCTTATAGTTTTACATTTCATACATTCATCTTTTATTTCCTGGAATTAGTTTTTTGTGAAATGTGAGGTAGGGTCCTTTTTTTTTCCTGTATTAATTACCAATTCTTCTAGCCACATTTAATGAAAAAACTATCGATCTCCACTAATCTGTAATAACAAATCTGTCATAAATCAACTTTCCACGTTAAATGGGTCTGTATTTGAGTTCTATATTTTATTCTACTGGTCAAGTAATCTATCCCTTAACTAATTTCATGCACTCTTAATTACTATGCTTACATAGTCTTGATATCCAGAGGATAAATTATCCCACTGTTTAGTTTTTCTCCAAGACTGTCTATGCTACTCTTGGCCTTGTGTTCTTCCATATCAGTTTTGGAACCAGCTTGTCAAGTTCACACACATGCACAGGCATGCACGCACTCAGTATCCCAATAGGTGTGTGTACGCATTGAGTGTTTATATTAATTTTGGTGGAAAACTCTCAGGTTTCTAAGACTTTCCTTTTTATAATGCATTTCAATCAAATCTTTTAAAGACTATTTTAAAATATATGTTTATTACTAAATTATTTTAACATCTAAAGTTATTAGAAAAGGTAGCAAATATATGTTTTGCTTGTTTTTGATACATAAAAATGCAGTTGAAACTTTGAGTATTAATTTTTATCTAGTCATAATAAAGGCTTTTATAAATTTCAATAATCTATCCATTAATTTTTTTACAATTTGGAAAATGTCATTTTATTTTATTCTTTTCAAATTTATATCACTTATTTTTTTTCTTTTCTTTCTGTGCTCTATAGGGTAATATTATTATTATGAATTATAATTTGTTCTACTTTTTGTTGTTTTTATTTAGGGTGGTGGTATATATACTATTTATAAATATGGAAAAATATCTTTTCTTTTTAAATTTGTCAATGTTTTTGTTTTTGTTTTCATCATACTAGATATTGAATTTTATGAAATTCCATGCCTACATTGGATTATTTTCCTTTAATCTGTAAATGTGGCGAATTGTACTATATTAATTCCTAAGTGGCCAAACATATGTAGTTCAAACACAATAGAAGTTATAGTCAGAGCTGGTAATTAGGTTACAGGAGGCTCTTCTCTCCTTCAAGAGCCATTTAGAGACAATCTGATGGTGATCCTTAAATTTTCAATATATGGCTTCCAAGGGTCAATCCATTGCTAGTTACCACCATTGCAATTCACAGAAAGAGGTAAGGAACAAGGAGAAGCACATATGGGAGGGTTTGTACACCAGCCTTGGAATGTGAACTTACAAATTCCTCTTACATTCTCTTGGATAAAACTCAGCCACATAGTATATAGTTTGTAGATAGTTTAGTACCCAAGAAGAAGGAAGCATAAATTCAGTGAGAAACTAACCACCTTGCAATATGAGCTGAATCATCTTCACTGATTTTTAAATTTTCAACCAATCTTTTATTGATAAATGGACCCGATTAGATATATTATACTTTAAATACTGATCTTGATTTAATTACCTAATAATTTTGTAAAATTTTTGCATTGTTGTCTAGATTGGTCAAAAGTTTCCTAAACTCAGTAATACTTTACAGTTATTGTTTCTATGATCAATTTTGGGGTTTTTTTTTAATTCATATATTTACTCTTCTCCTCCTGGATTTTCATGTTTAAGTCTGGGGTCTTTTTTTTCATGTTTTAAAGAAATGTAGAGATGATAGAGACAGAGACAGAAACAGAGAAAGAGAGACAGAGATAGAGGTGGAGCTAGAGATAATGATTTTTTTAAATCGTTTTACTTCTCCGTTTTTTGAAGACTATTTACACTTAGTATTGAATCCTAGGTTGGCAGTTATTAATTTCATCATTTTAATTATTTATTCCATGTTTTTCAAGCTTCAGTTATTTAAGTTGAAATGTTAGCAGTTGTCAGTACAAGCATCTTATTAAGGCAATAGGTCTTTTTCCTCTTTATGCTTTTAAGATTTTTCTCTTTGGCTTTCAGCATGCATTTCAAAGCTATCAGTTATCAAAAATATATTTAGGATTATTATGTTTTCTTGACTCAGGAAAAGGTATATTTCTGGGCATAAGGAGAGATATTTCATAATAAAGACTACATTATCTGCTACCAATTATAGTGATTCCAGATTTCTTATGATTTGTTTTTTCTGTCTTTTAAGTCCCAGTGTATCACTGCCTTCTATTTAAAGTTTGTTTTCTGTATCCAGAACATAGTTGAGATTCTTGCTTTTCTACCCCATCTGATATTCTAGTCTTTCAATTTGGAGAATCTAGAATATTTTCTGGTAATGTGATTATGGATATGTTTGGCTTGAAGGCTATATTTTTCTATTTGTTTTCTATTTGTCCCATATATTCTCCCCTCTTTTCCATCTTCTTTCAAATTGAGGACTTTTTAGTATTTAATTTTGTGTCCTGTGGTAGATTAAATAATGGCACCCCAAATTGACGACATCCTAATCCCCAAAACCCATTAATATGATACATTATATATCAAAAAGTAGTTTGCAGATGTGATAAAGTTAAGGGAATTAAGATGAGAAGATATTCCTGGATTGTTCAGATGGGCCCTATATAATCCTGGGTTTCTTATAAGAGGGAGGCAGGAGGATCATAGTCAGCAGTAGGAAATGCAATGATGGAAGTGAGATGTTGGAGTGATGCTAGGAAGAGAGCCAAGGAATGCAGCCAGTCATTAAAATCTGAAAAGGGCAAGAAAAAAAATCTCCCCTCAGAAATTCTCAAATAAACCACTCAAAAAAAAAAAAAAAAAAAGTTATGGAGGGAACCTTGAATTTATTCCAGTGACACTTATTTTGAGCTTCTGACTCCCAGAACTAAAAGCGAATAAATTTGTGGTTTTAAACCTCTAAGTTTGTAATAATGTGTTACAAAGGCAGCATAAAATTAATACAGATTTTGGTAGCTGGAAGTGGAATATTGCCATAACAAATACCTAAAAATTTGGAAGTGATTTTGGAATTGGATAAGGGACAAATTTGGAAGAATTTTGAGGCCCAAGAGAGAAAAATATTAGACTGTTAATAGAAATATGGATGTTAAAGGCTCTGTTGGTGAAGTCTCAGAAGGTAGTGAGGAGCACAGTGAAGAAAACCTGTATCATCTTAGGGAATTCCTAAATCATTAAAGACTGTTGGTAGAAGTATGTATGTTAAAGCATTACTAGTGAAGGCTCAGACGGAAATGAGGGCATGTTAATGGAAACTGGAGGAAAGGGAATCCTTATTATGTAGTGTCAGAAATCTCAGCTGAATTGTGTACTGTAGTTATGGGAAAAGCTCACCATTAGTAGGCAAGGAACTTCAATATTTAGCTGAGGATAATTCTAAGCATAATGTTGAAGATGTAGACTGGTTTCTTCTTACTGTCTACAGTAAAATGTGGAAGGAAAGAGAAAAATTGGAGGAATAAGCTTTAAGTAAAAAACACACACCTGGGATATGGAGACCCAAGATGGCAGCAGACTGAGTGGAAGCGACACTGACGCTCTCCCAGGACCAAACTGGAATTACAACTAAAATATAGAAAAACCATCCTGAATAATCAACTGAAGACTAGCTGGGGAGCACCCTCATAACCAAGGGTAAAAAGTAGAGACTGCACAGAGACAGGTAGGAGAGGGCTAACCAGGCCCCCACAGGCAGCAGCTGAAGGTCCAGAGGATATCTCAGCTGTGGGGGTTCCCACTGAGGGCTCTGGGGCCTAAACCCCAGGCTGGGGTCCCGAGCCCAGAACACCAGAACTGAGATAGGTGCCCACATAACATCTGGCTGTGAAAAGCAGCTGGGTTTCTGTCTACCAGGGAGAGAGAGCTGGAAATGCAGGCACCCTCTTAAAGAGCCAATGTACAAAGTTTCATGTGCAGCCACTCACCTTGGGCTCCAGCAGAGGGAGCGCAGAATGGACTGGAGCTGTGTGAGGAGAATCCAGGGGGCTGGTTCAAGGGGTAGATCTCAGAGGACACCCATTTGGACCCCAGTGCTGAGCCATTCCCCCATATAGAAGAGGACATCTTTCTCAAGCAGACATTTACCTTCTAAGCAGCTTTTGCCTGAGGGAGGGGGAAGCAATTGCCCCACCCTGCTGGAAAACCTCTAGCCCTACCCTGTGGAGTTTCTACACCCTGAGGCTCCTTAAGAGACTGATAACAATCAGCCTCCCCACCCTGTGGAGTTTCTGCAGACCTTGGTGCACATCTTGGTCCTGTTCAAACACACCCAGCCCCATCAGAGGAAACCAGAAGCTGTGGAGTGTGGAAAACTTCAAACAGAACAGTCACAAATAGCATCTCACATTGGTCTGCACCAGAGACCATCCAAAAGATTGGGAGTCCTAGCAGATCTAACTAATACATAGAAACAAATCCAAATAGGCATCTAAAATGGGGAGACAAAAAAACAAGCCCCAAATGAAAGAACAAAAGAATTCTCCAGAAGAAGAGCTAAATGAAATGGAGATAAGCAATCTTTCACATATAGAGTTCAGAAAACTGATCATAAAGATGCTCAACAGCATGAAAGGAGATATAAAAACTATGAAAGAAATTAAGAATGACATAGTAGAAATAAAATTAAAAAAAAAAAATTGGAAGTAATGAACAGCAGATTATTGGAAGCTGAGGATCAGATCGGTGAAATAGAAGACAGGGTAGAAAAAAATCACCGAATCAGAGAAGCAAAAAGAAAAAACAATTAAAATACAAGAGGACAGTTTAAGGGAATTGTGGGACAACATGAAATGTAACAATATCCACAACATAGGAGTACAAGACGATCTAGAAAGGAAGCAAGGGTTAAAGAAACTGAAGAAATAATGGCAGAAAACTTCTCTAACCTGATCAAGAAAATAGTCACACAAGTTCACGAGGCACAGAAAGTCCCAAGCAAGAAGAACCCAAAGAGGCTCAAGCCCAGACACATCATAATTAAAATGCCAAAAATTCAACACAAAAAAGAGAATCTTAAAGAAAGCAAGAGAAAAGCAAGCTGTTACCTACAAAAGCAAGCTCTCATAAGGCTGTCAGCTTATTTCTCATCAGAAACTCTACAGGCCAGAAGGGAATGAATGGCTTGAAGTATTCAAGGTAATGCAAAACAAGGATCTGAAACCAAGGCTACTCTATCCAGCAAGGCTATCATTCAAAATAGATGGCAAGTTAAAGAGCTTTCCAGACAAAAAAAAAAAAAAAAAAAGGCTAAATGAATTTATCACCACCAAACTAGCATTGCAAGAAATGTTAAAGGGACTGCTGTAATTAGAAGTAGAAATAGAGAGAATGAGAAACATAGGCAAAAATAAATAAAATGGCAATAGATAAGTACCTATCAATAATAATCTTAGATATAAATGGATTAAATGTCCCATTCAAAAGACAGAGGGTAGCTGAATGGATAAGAAAACAAGGCCCAAATATGTGGTGTCTACAAGAGACACACATCAGAACAAAAGACTTATGCAGGCTGAGAAAGAAAAAAAACTTCTGGAGAACTTTAAAGTTTGACAGCAATACAGTCATAGCAGGGGACTTTAACACCCCATTGACTTTACTGAATAGGTCTTCCAGATAAGAAATCAGCAAGGAAACAGTGACTCTAAATGACACCCTAGATCAGATGGATTTAATTGACATTTACAGAACATTCCACTCCAAAGCTGCAGAATAGGCATTCTCCTCAAGTGCGCATGGGACATTCTCAAAGATAGACCACATGTTAGGACACAAAACAAGTCTCTGCAAGTTCAAAAAGACTGATATCATATCAAGCATCTTCTCAGACATTTACACCATGGAATACTATGCAACTGTAAAAACTAAGGACCCCCGTACCCCTTGAGACAGCATGGTGGGAGCTGGAGAGTATTAAGCTAAGCAAAATAAGCCAGTCAGAGAAAAACAAGTGTTACATGATCTTACTCATATGTGAAATCTAATGAACAAAATAAACCAATGAACAAAATAGATCCAGAGACACAGAAGCATGGAACAGACTGACACTGATGAATCTCAGAGGGAAGGTGGGGTGTGAGTGGGTGGATATCGAGAGATTAACATAAGAATTTATATGCATATATGCATAACCCTTGCACACAGACAATAGTGGGGTATAGGCCTGCAGGGAGGGGTACAGGATGGAGAGGATCAATGGTGGAAAAAAGGGGACATTTGTAATACTTTCAACAATAAAGATAAATTTAAAATAAAAAAATAAAAGGGGGGAAGGAAACTGGGACTGGATGATTTGGGAAATTTTCAGCCCTCTAGCTTATAAAAGATCCTAAATTATTATATTTTCTATCAAAATGCATGCTTTAGAGAGAAAGCCAAAAGTGTGACTAGACAACCTTTGCTCGTACCTTAAAAGAATCAAAAGGTCAGAATATTCCGTCACATAAAGGGCTGCTTACGAGATTAGACATGTATCGGAAGGATTCCTTCAACCATTTCAACAGAAGCAAAAAACAGAGATAGAATTATCCAGGGAAGACCTGTAGGGGAGTCTCAACTGATAGAGGTTATCCCTATGACACACACACACAGGAGACCCACAAGGTTTTTGAGAATGTGTGTCAGTAGACACCCTGCCAGCAGGCACTGAAAGAAACACAGAGAGAAAACAAAATGGGGGGGAAAAGAGACCATCATTTGCCTTAAATTCTACAGGCATGAAACAGGCTAATAAAACAACTTAGCTTTAAGCATGTTCTTCCTTTCATGAGAAAGAAAGGATGACTCCAAGGGTGGAGCTGTGGGCCCAGAGGGCAGAGCCTTGGAACACAGATAATTCCCAGACCTTGAAATCAAATGGGGTTTTCCCAGCTGGATTTCAAAATTGCCTGAGACCAGCGACTCCTTTTTTTTTTTAATTTAATCACCTCCCTTTTGAATGAAAATGTCTATAATTGTTATCCTATGTCTAGCCCAGTATTGTATTCTAGGAACAGCCAACTTGTTTTCTAATTCACAAGTCCAACAGAAGGAGGAAAAAAATTTTGTCCCTCAATGGATTATATGCAAATTCTTACCATAACTAATTTAGATTATGAGATTTGGGACTTTTGAGCTAATAAGACCTAGATGAGAATACTGCAATGGGTTGATAATTTTAGGGACATTGGGAGAGGATGAATGTATTTTGCTTGTGGGTTGGGTGTGAAACTTTGGGAGCCATAGGGTGGACTCTTGTAGTCTGAATAGCATAATTTGTTACAGCAGCAGCAATAATAAATGAATGCTTCTACTCTATTGTATTTTGACTATAACTCTTTTTTTAACCTTTTATATGGTTGTTGTCAGATTTACAATATGTATCTTCAAAAAAATATATTATCACTTCACATCAAATATTATAAGACCCTTAAAACAGTATACTTCTCTTCCTCCTGCTAGTCCTTTATGCTATTGTTGTACAGTATTACATTTTACTTCTAAATATTATAAGTCCCATAATAACTTAGGATTTTTGCTTATAACAGTCAATTGTTTTCAAAGAAATTTAAAAAATGAGAACAAAGGAATTTTATATGTATCTACATATATACTGTTTACCATGCTACTTATTTCTTTGTATAGGTCCATGTTATCTAGTATATTTTTCTTCTGCCTGAAAAACTCACTTTAACATTTCGTATAGCACAGAACTGCTAGAATCAAATTCTCTCAACTCTAGTTTTTCTGAAATTTTTTTTGTGGGTTTTTTTGCATTTCTGTTTTTAAAAATGATTTGTTTTGGCATTTTAAAGTTATTCTGTTGCTCTCTTGACCATGGATTTCAGATAGGAAAGCTTTAGTCGTTTCTATCTGCATTTGCCGGTGTGTAATGTGTCCAAGTAGAAACATAATCAACATCATTTCCCTCCTTCCAAAATGTTAAATACTCACATTCTCTCCAAGTTCCAATATTCCTTGCGAATATGATAGTGCTGTTCTGTTTTTAATGTCATCTTATATATTATTTCACAGACTTTTATTTTAGATTCTTTCTTTTTCCCTGCTAGAAATAAACAGAAATTTTTTGTAGGGAGGTTGGTTTGTCACCATCTCTTTCAATTTGTAGTCATTTTAAAAGTTTGTTTGCCCTTTTTCTTGGAATATATTCCCAATTTTCAGTTACTTCTCCTCAGAACATTGGACATTGAAACTGCTTTTTTCTGTTTTTCTCTGTTTCCTTTGAGAATGCAGTTGTTTTTTAAATTGTCACTTCTTCAAAGCTAATCTATCTTTTGTCTCTAGCTGGTTTTATAATATTTTTTCTTTGTCTTTGGAGTTCGGAGTTTCATTTTTATGGGTCTGGTTGTGTTTTTATTTTTTAATCAGGCCTAAGATTTAGTGGTATCTTTGCCCCAGAACTCTAGTAAAAGAGCTTCTTAACTCAAGGTGGAACAATGGGGTTCGAAAAAGGGTAAGTCATTTAAACTTTTAAAGGATAAAAATAATATGTTGGAAAAAGCCAAAGGAGAACATGGAAAATCCCAGTGTAACCTTTAGACACACTCACATCCACCCAAGGAGAAATAATTGTACACCTTCGAATTACGTTTTCTCAACTTGCATAATGATTTCCCATGAACAAACTACCACAACCTACTTTTGCGATGGCACAATTCAGTCTTGCATTGCATCCAAGTGAGTCACTCCTGCATGAGGTAGGCAAAAGGTTTATAGTTAGAACACCATGACCAACAACAGCTCAAAACATTTCATTACAGGAATCTAATTACTCATCCTAGAGATCCTGCCCTGATGTAAAATAAATGAGGTTTCTTTTCTATCTATGTATCTATACCCAGGAAAGTTAACAAGTTATTTGAAATGGCACTTTGTAAATGCTTAACAAAGTAGATACTGAAAATTATCCAAATGTAACCTAATAACGCCTAATAAGCTTTTTTGTGCAAAACACTCCATAACAATGTGAAGCCCCTCAAAAGTAATAATATATAAAATGTCATTTTAATAATTTTACTGTCATAACTAATGTAGTTTAAGCATAAAATATACTGCA
Organism: Miniopterus natalensis; assembly: GCF_054644295.1. Lineage (NCBI taxonomy): Eukaryota > Metazoa > Chordata > Mammalia > Chiroptera > Miniopteridae > Miniopterus > Miniopterus natalensis. Next base: position 128,510,732 of record NC_142081.1, read on the forward strand.
CCTCAGTATGTATTCTCATTTCCCAGGATATTTCGTTGTAATGTACACACTTTGAAAAGAAATTTCATTGACATGATAAAAAATCATCTCACAAGTAGGAGTCAAGTACTTTTCATGAGGCAGTAATGTTAATATTTTAGTTATGTTGAATAGTGAGTAAAATCTGCATTGGACTCACTTTACTTGCTAAATTTGTATCTGGGGAAAACTATTCCAAATGCTTCAGAATGTTGTCCCACCTCTGTCAGTTTTATCATTGAGTGTTTTTTTTTTTTTTGGTGCTCACAAAATACTAGATATTTCTATCAGGATTTTTATTTCAAATAACAACACAGAAAATAGTGCCAGCCCTGCCCGGCGTGGCTCAGTTGGTTGGAGTGTCATCCCACACACCACCAGGTAGCAGCTTCCATTCTCGGTCAAGGAACATACCCAGGTTGCCGGATTGATCCCCAGTTGGGGTGCGTGCAGGAGGCAACCGATTGATCTTTCTCTCTCACTTCGATCTCTCTCTCTCTTTCTCTGTCTCTCTCTCTCCCTTCCTCCCTCTAAAATCAATAATAATAAATAGATAAAATAAAATAATGCCAAACCCACAATTCACAATTGAAATTGGAATGGAACACAACTTTCACAGTGTTAGATCTGAAGAGGCTTAAAGATTCGTGGATTCAGGTCCCTCTTTTCACAGAATTGCAAATAAAATCCAGTGTTGCAAAGTTAGTAACGGCTGGCTTAAAAACATAAGTGTTTTTCTACTCAGCACTCTCTGTTTCGTAAACCATATCCTATCATTCTTTTTTCTTTTTCTTTTTTTTTTAATATATCTTTATAGATTTCAGAGAGAGGAAGGGAGAGGGAGAGAGAGAGACAGAAACATCAATGATGACACAGTCATTGATTGGCTCCTGCATGCCCCCTACTACACACAACCCTGGCATGTGCCCTGACCGGGAATCAAATTGCCATCTTCTGGATCCTAGGCCACTGCTCAACCGCTGAGCCATGCCCGGCTGGGCATGCAGTTAGTTATTAACAGGACTGGAGTTAAAATTCAAATTGCCGGACTATCTGGCCACTTGTTATTAATTCTCCTGTTTTAAGAGACAACGAAGTAGTATTAAATCATGTGATTTTTAGACACACACCCCCCTCCAATAAGTCTTTGGAAGGTTGCGTTTTATTTCTAGTTCAAATGAATGATGAGATTACTGTCCTGTTTATTTTATTTCCAATACCCAGATGACAACAGTGTACTGATTAAGGCCTCAAACTGTTTTATTTCATTTTTTAATCCACTCTGTTACCATTATCTGCAAGCAGAGTTACATTTACAGCATTTCAAACCTGAGGAGTAGTCTGTTGCATAATGATCAGAGTTCAGTTAGCACATCCCTGAAAACTGAAAACAAGAAAATGCTACTTCTGCTTACAAACATGACATCAAAACATCTAAATTATATTGTGAAAATACTTGCAAAATGCTTTTCCCTTCCCACCATGTCTATCCTGCTTGATTTTTAAATCGGATCTTTGACTCAAATGAGCGAATTCTCACAACTTAGATTCAGCCTGTGCTAAAGTTTTAATTGCCCTGTCAAAACATAATACTAGCATATTGGTTGGTTTTACACTCTATTTTTTAATACATGAAGCTACCAAATATGAGGAAATTCTTAAATTTCCTTGTGAGTGATGATTAGAAAAATTTGCAAAATTTGAATGTGCCCTGACGAGCACAATGTTCGCATTCTTATAATCACAACTGTTGTTAGTTTTCCTTTACCCAACTGCATTTCTTAAATGTTATGGAGAGTCAAAAAATGGGTTTTTTTAAATATAGTTTATTATACAATTTTATATTATATGCAATCATTCAAAAACATGTCTAGAGAGGAAAGTTATATGAAACCATCAGGTACAATGAATAAAAAGTCAGGTTGGCTATCATTAAAAAAACAACAACAACAACAAAAAAAAAACCCTGAAGGCTTTAGTAATAGAAGGACCATGGAATCCTAAGCCAAAGACCCTTATCTGGTCCCAGAATCTTGACTCTTGAAGCAATTGTGTAGGTGCTTATATTAATTTCCTAAGGCTGTTAAACCCATCTAATGAATCTGTCATTCCAAATTCTGTACTTTTCACTTTTAGAATTTTCATTTTATTTTTACAGTGTTTATGTATCTATGACAATCTCCCATCTGTTCACTCATTATTACCATATTTTCTTTAATTTCTTGAAAGTCTTATCTGCTAAACCTGACATCTTGGTCTTGAGTCAATTTCTTTTGATTTGATTTTTTCCCCTTGAATATAGATCACATTTTAATGTTTTTTCAAATGTCTAATAATTTTAATTCTATACTACAAATTATAGATGATACTTTTAGGAACTCTGAATTTTAGAGGCTGTAGTTTCCTCAGAAGAAGGTTGATTTTTCATCTAAGAGGCAATTTAATTTCTGGCTGATCATTATGAGCTTATGTAAATATGGTTTTAACTTTGCTCTTGTGGCTCTCTATTGGTTTTGCCCATTTTCTAATATGAATCCCTTAGTCTTGAGACAAAGATTTTATTCCTAAGGCAAAGTCCTTCTGGATTTTCAATGAGTTCTTGGGATGTTTACCACGCTTTTCTAACTTGGCAGATCTCAAATTCCAAACTCAATTTCCCCTGTGTTGGGTAAGAGCTAAAATCTCTGCTCAGCTCCTTCAGTCTTTCTCCTGCTCTCCTTTGAATTTCTTGTATTCCCCCTCACGAATGCACAGTGCCAGCCAAAGATCTGCTGAGTATTTTAATGCAAGTTTTGATGCTCCTCTCCTCTCCCTCTGCTTAAAACTCCCTTCCTTCATTTCCAAATATTATAGATGCCCTGAACACTATCCTCTAGACATCTCAAATCAACTGCACTTTCTTGTCCAGTTCTAGATGCTGTAGTTTTCGGACTGGAGATTGCCTTTGGGGAAAAAGCTCTATAACCATGGCTCTATCCCAGTGTGGCTTCCTTCTTTAAGGATTGAATCCCCTCCAGTTTCTGCCTTCGTTTGGTCCCTTTCCAAGACTTTCAAGTAGTTATTTTTCTTCTCTTTATTTTTTTAGGAATTTTAAGTTGCTATCTATAGTACAGTTACTCCCTTACAAGCACTTACACCATTATCCCTTCTGGACTTCTCTTGAATGAGAAATAAACATTTATGCTATTTAATCTACTATCCTTGGGTCTCTGTTACTACAGAGCCAGGCCTAACCTTAACAGACACAGTTAGGGTCGGAATACCTCTCTAGAGAATGGAAAATCAGTCTCATGATGAACTTGATATAGGAGGGCAGAGTGGGTTCTGTGGGAAGATAGGTGTTTCAAATGCCAGTTTGCTAAAACTGAAAAAAATAGCCAGCAGAAAGGAAGGGGGAGGGGGAGTGGTTTTGCCAGTTTTAGCAATAAAAGGTTCTTATAAAATTATCCCATTAGTTTGAACCAGAAAAACCCTAAATGGGGCACTAGAAAGTGTTTCTCTTTTTTACACATGCAGTGATATAAATTTCAAATTTAGAAGATGTTCAAAACATAAAATATGCTGTCCCAACATCATATTATCTATTCCAACTATCCATGCGACCAAGTATTGGTTAGAAAAACATGCTTACTATCACTGCAGCCTTTCAGAATACGAGATGACTCTTTGGCTATAGTTTCTTTTTTCTTATATATTGTGTTTACTTTTGTTTTTACTTGCCTGAATACGTTAGCAGCATGACTACACAGAGTGATTTGCTCTGGACTACATATGAAGATCAATAGATGAATACTGATACACCGAATAACCTTACCTGGGATTCCCAATATGACCAGAAACAAGCCTGGATTCAGAAAATTAACAAAACCATTGGCTGGTGCTATATCCCTGACATGAGGATAGAACACCCTCGAAGTTTTTACCCCTTAATCACCTTCTACTTTTCGCCAGACACTGGAAGACAAAGGAACACAAGACAATAGCAGAGAACTGGATGATGTTGTCATGACTGAAACATGCAGGTTGTGAGAGAGAAAAAGTGACATTAAGGAGTTGCCTGTGTCTACTGAGCCGTTTTTTGAATCTGTTACTATGTAAGTAGGTAATCTGAGTTGACTGTATGCAATCAAGTCTGCTTCCTGAACAGGCTGAATCCCTGCAATAAATTTGGGAAAGCTCTTTATCAAATTGGAATTTCTTCATGGGAGAAGAACACTATTTTTAATAAGTTGAGAGATAAGGGAATGCATTTCCTATTAGACAATTTTTTTAGCTTAATTTGACACATATCTACTGCCCTACAGTCTCCTAAGCTTTTGCTACTATTGCCACTTTGTATTAAGGACGGTTGCTAACAGAGTTCTGTACTGGGTCACGTTTATTGACATGTTCCTACCTACCCATAACAAAATCACCTGGTAGCCAGAAAATCCCCCACCTCCTCTCTCTTCACACACTCCACACACACCCAAATAACACCAGGAGACTGTGTGTATTTTTTAACTCTTCGATTTCTGTCAGAATTGGAAAACAAAGTGCCTGGTTTATCATATTGTATAAAACCATTAGAAAACGTACACGTTATCATTAATTTCATAATTCTTCCCCCTGCCCACACTGTCCGCAGCCTGCCAGGTTATCATCTCTGCCTGCTCGGTGCTTTAGATCCCGCCACCTCTAGAGCAGAAGCCAAGCCTGCAGCAACCCCGCGGGCGTTCCTTCGGTCTGCCTGCAAGCGTTAATTGCAGTCCCACCCCTTGAAGTACTGCCACAGTTCCTTGCTCCACTGAGGAGTCTTTGATATCAACCTACTGCTCTTGGAAAGATTACAACCTGTGCACTTGGATTCCTCTAGTCAGGGCACACAAGAACACCAGGTATGAAAGCAAAATTGCTTTCTGTGCAGCTTGTGAACTCCACACCTCTCAATTCCCACATTAGGCCTGCTGCAAACTGAGGAGCGCGCTTGTCTCTGAAATGCAGAGCTTCACGGGTAGTTTCAAAGCGAGTTTTCAGCGCTGGAGAATCAATGCCTTGCATAAGGTTTCCAGGTTACTGAGGAGTTGTGATCTTTATACATTGACACTTCACCCGCCACCAGTAAAATCTGACCTTTGAAACATTTTATTTCCAAAATAAAATACCTACTTAAATTGTTTATTTCACATTAGTTTCTGCATTGCCTCTTTGAAAAAATGGAAGTCATCTGCAAGAGAGTTGGCTAAGGTTGGAAGGTGTGTTTTCCCTGCTGCATATGACATGGACCTACTAACCTAGGGTAATTAGAAATATATCAAGAGCGAGTGAGTAATAGGAGAAAATATCAAAATGCCTTCCCATGTTTGAGGGGTCTATACAGTTTAAAGGAATTTAAATTATTTTTAATTACTTGGAAATTTTAAGGAAAAAGGTATTTTTCTGGAACAATTCCCAATTTTAAAAGGTCTTTATTTCACCATTTGACTGAAAACCAGTAGTAATCATCACAATGTCTTTGTTCAAACATTAAAACCTCTAGTACCTGTTAACCAGATGACAACAAGCATATTTAGATACAATAGAGGCCACATGGTTGCTTTGGCAATTAACTTTTAGATTTGTCTCTAGCACATTAGTTCTCAAACTGGGGTAGTTGGAATATTAGAATCCCCCAAGATGTTTCTTTTTCAGTGCAGATTACCTGGCTATTTCTCAGAGCTCCCAATTCAGAATCATGGAAATTAGAAGCTCTGAAATCTGCACTTTAATCAGCAATCAGGTAATGCTTTCGAAACAAACTCTAAGGGTCATCTTAAGAAGCATCTTATGGCAAAAAAGTGAAACCTGCTTATATTTAAAACAAAACAAAAAATTAAGAAGTGGAAGCAAAGTGACATTCAGTTGGGATTTTCCAGATAAATGCATAGCCAGTAAAAACCTACTGTACTACAATTTAAGGTGCCAAAGTTGTTCCAGTTCTATTTGGTATGCCTGTTAAATTTATATTGAACAATAAAAAATAAAACAAACAGGCAAAAATGCAGCAAAATATATCCTTGCATTCTTATGTTCAAAGTTAGTGATTAGTGATTGCTTTTTTTGTTTGTTTTTTAAGACCACACAGCAAGTTAGGGACAGAAGTAGGAGTGAGCCTGGCACTATCAATATTCTTTGGGATTTTATAGCTCTTTTCATCTTCAAAGCGCTTAATAAAATTCTCTAATTAGGCTCACGTGTTCTGAGCCGCACTCTCTAATCGTCCGACAGCATACCTGCTCCTCCTACCCTAGCTCTGAGCAACACGCTCTTCTTAATCATGACTAAATTAAAGGAAAAAAGTGTTTGTAATAATTTTAACTTAATGAATGACAAATCTGAACATTTCTTTAAATACAAGTCTAATTGCCTGGACCCTAATCTATGTTAGCAAAGTTTGGCCATTACTTAGTCAAAGCAAAGATAAATTTTCATTGTAAAATTACCTACAATTAAATGCAATGGTTACAATAGTTGTATTTCTGACCAACCTAAACTGTCATTCAAAATAACTTCATTTTATTTCCTTGAAAAAATACCTTAGCTTTACATACCCTTACTATTTTAAAATTCACTTTTTAGCTAGCTGTGTTTTTAAGTAAACTTTTAGGTAAGTGTGAGTTAGGTTAGCCTTTAATATGAGATCTAACCATGGCAATTGAGACATCTGTATTTTTTTTTTTTTTCTGCCTCTAACTAGTTGCTTGACTTTAAACAAGTCACTTATTGTTTCTGAGTCTTGGGTTCCTCCTTTGTAAATTAAAGAGGCTTCTTCCAGCTCTGTGACCCTAAGAGTAATTGTGTGCATCTCAGCACATCTTGTATGCATGGGCGCTTGACTGTTTAAAAGCCCCTCTAGTACCTTCTGTCATCATCAGGTATATGCAGAGCTTGAGTATCAGAACTAGCTCCTTGGTCATGAGGCATTTCATCCCTGAGCCGTGACATGGCCAATTAGGTAGCAATAGAACTGGTCAAAAATATAAGCAACTGAATGTAAGTCTTTTCTAAAGCATCTCTTTGGTTTGAACCAGTGTTGTATGGAGAGAGACTACGGTGTCATCTAATGTCTTTTGAGTACTTGGAAGACTTCCTTTCTGTCACCCTTTCCCCCCCTCCACCTCTAACACAGGCCTTCTTCAAAACTAGAGTTTCTTTCTCTTGTTAGCCTTGTTATGAAAACAGATGAAAATAAATTGCCATGTTAAGCTTTATCAAGTACCCCAACCTTTCAGTAAAGGGGATGTTGTACCCTTTTTCAGATCATGTGTTGAGATGGGAGGAAGGTAAAAGCTCTTTTGGGGGATGTGTGGGTGTTAGGGAAAGGGACATGATTTCTGTCAAACTTGAGGAAAGAACTTGAGAGTGTGAATGAAGAGGAAGGAAAATGAGAAAAGCAAAACTTGCATGTTATTGTTTAGGAAGGGGAAAGCTGCCCACGTGATACCAATAAAGAGTAGATACAGCCTGGTCCTGAAGACCTGTGATTGTAAACAGAGCTCCCTGCATTTGCAACCTCTTGGGGGCATATTCTTTTCTGGCCTAGACTGTGTACTGAAAAAAAGGAAATTATATATAAATGTGTGTGTGTGTGTATGTGTGTGTGTGTAAATATATATATACATATGATAAATAGATAGATATAAATATTCCAACAAGTCAAAGTTCTCCAGCTCTATGACTTTGTGTGTGTGTGTGTATGTGTGCGTGTACTGGTGAGGTGAAACACAGAGGGAAAAGCAGAGCATGAACACCTAGAATAATTTTACTTTAAAACAAATATGTTACTGAGCAGAAAGAGAATAGAAGAACTGAATCTTCCTCTTAATAAATGACTGCAGCTTTAACTGTAGCATAACATAATATCTGGACAGATAATAGTGTTTGCTGTTGATTCTCTGAATTCTCCCTTCGACAGCAAACCTCGTTGCTCAGGTATCTTAGGTTGGAGATAGTCTGAACAAATACTGGTAATAACCTCAGAAACAAAATAGGAATTCAAAATATCCCCATTCAATGTTTTACTCATAGTGGAATCTTTTGATAGGAAAAAAAAATCACTGTGATGGGTTCACGTATTAGTCAGCTCATGAAAGTGTTACACTTTCCTTTCAGGGGAATGTTAAGTTATGGTCAGTACTGGTGCTTCAGCCAAACACTTCTCCACAGCACATCTCTATTCATAGAACCTAGTCTGTGAGCAGTGATGATTTTAGGGCAATCAGATTTTGCCAATCAGGATAGAAGATGCCAATTTGAGTTAAAATTTAAGACAAAGAGCAAATATACTTTTAGTAAAATTACATCCCATGCAATATTTTGGACATATTTACACTCAAAAAATACTTTGTTTCTGAAATTCAAATTTAACTGAGTGTCTTGATTTTAATCTGGCAATCTTAGGTGGTTTTCAGGAGAAATATGAATCATCTTAGCCTACTCTCAACGATGGATCAAATTGAAATATGGTGAGAAAGTTTGTCCCTATGCCACCTTTTCACATCATTGTCTTATCAAAAAGAACAGACAGCCAACAATTTCCTATAGGTTTGCAAATAAAATACAGAGTATGTGAATATGACCTATAACCCAGTTTCATCATTATAAATAATAATTTCCTAACAAGGAGATGGTGCTTATAAATTATAGAAAAGTTGCACATTCCCATAATATCAGGTTTAAATTCAGGTTTAAATGAGTAAAATGAATGATTTGTTGATGCTTTGTTTCATCACTATCTGAATGTAGATGGAATTTACTCATTAAATTTCATTCTAAAAGCTTCAATCTTCTACCTTCCAAACAAAATCTAGAAATAAGGGGGAGAAAATACTCAGTTAGAAAAAAAGTAGTGCATAAATCTCTTTTAAAGAGTCTTCACCAGTCTTCTACAACCCCTAATTCCCATGGTCCCTCATTAGTCTCAGTAGATAACTTCCCTTTCAGTGTCAGAAGAGTTGCCATCAGTGGGAATCGCTCACTTCTCACTTGTCTCCTCTGGTGCTTAGGCAAAACTACCTGTGTCCAGAATCATTGCCTCCTCAGATTGTCCTCAGCACCTGTTGTTTCCAGCCCATCTCCCTTTCCCTACAGTTAAGAAGAGGCTTTGCCACATCCTTGCCTCGTGTGCTCCTTAACCTCTACAAATCCTGACCTCAGCCTCTACTCCTCTCCCAGAATTCCCTGATAATCGCCCAGTGTTAAATCATCTAGATATTTGTATTTTATTTTACTACCCTTTTTGCAAATTTTGACACTCAACTTTTTTGGTTTCCTGACGGCACTTCCTCCTTATTTTTCTATATCGTTTACTATTTGTTTTCAAGTTCTTTTGTTGCCTTGTCTTCCACTAAGTTTATCTTAAATTTGTGTTTCCTAATGTCCCCTTCTGAGCCCCATTTCATAATAATGTGCACCTTATCCCTGCGTGATTTCAGTTTTTCCCATTGTGTCAACTACCATGTGTATCCATGACAAAACCTATGAATTCAGGCTGGGTTGACAGCTCAGCTCTGCCACACCCCAGCTGTGTCCTATATGGAAAAATCACTAAGTCTTCACCTCAAAAATAAAAACAGAATTGTCAGTATTCTTCAGCCACAGACCACTGGACACAACACTGCAGTTTGTTGTAGCAACAACATAGACTACGGTGAACAATACAGTGTCTAAGCAAGAGGGTGTTAGGAGAACCTAATATAGGAGGTGGGGCTTGGTTGAGCGATTGAGGGAAGGTTTAAGGAAGAGTGGATATGATCTAGATCAGGTGTTGTGGGCAATAAACAAATAAATTTAAAGAGCCAAATATTTGCCGTGAGATTTAACTTGCACAGAATCACATGGTATATATTTTTTGAATTGTGCAACTGAACACTAGAATGGTTGGAGTAGCAGTGAAGGACATAATTCTCATAGGCTTGCTTTGGAGAAAACAAGAAAGATGGGAGAATTGACAAAATTGTTGATGTTTCAGATACATGTTATAAAGTACAGATGGTTCTCTAAGGTATATCTGACTTTGTCTGAACAATCCAAGTCTAGAATCACATGGCAAATCCAAAACAGTAATTTCTCTGCCAACAGTTAAAGTTCTTGTCTTTCTGGCAGTAACTTACTACTTTTGCTTCCTTGTTTTCCCCTAAAATAAAATAAAATTTTTTTTAAAAGCACAATAAAGCCCAGACATAAACCCATGCTTTTATGGTCAATTAATATTTGACAAAGGAGGCAAGAACATACAGTGGGGTAAAGATACTCTATTCAATAAATGGTGCTGGGAAAATTGGACAGATATGAGCAAAGAAACAAAATTAGACCACATTCTTATGCCACATAAAAGAATAAACTCAAAATGGATTAAAGACTTAAATGTTAGGCTCGAAACAATAGAAATCCTAGAAGAAAATATAGGCAGTAAAATCTCAAACATTTCTTGTAGCAATGTTTTTTTCTATTATATCTCCTCTGGCAAAGAAAACTGAAGAAAAAAATAAAGAAATGGTACCTACATCAAACTGCAAAGTTTTTGCACAGCAAAGGAAAGCATCAATATAATGAAAATACAACCCACTGAATGATAGAATACATTCACTGATATATCTGATAAGGGGTTAATATCCAAACTATATAAAGAACTTATAAAACTCAACACCAAAAAAAGAAAACAATACAATTTAAAAATGGTCAAAGGACCTGAATAGATACTTCTCCAAAGAGGATATACAGATGGTCAACAGACAGATAAAAAGAGGCTCAATGTCACTAATCATCAGAGAAATGCAAATTAAAACCACAATGAGCTATCACCTCACACCTGTCAGAATGGCTATCATCAATAAATCAACAAACAAGTGTTGGCAAGGATGTGGAGAAAAGGGAACCCTCATGTACTATTGTTGGGAACCCAGATTGGTGCAGCCACTGTGAAAGTAGTATGAAATTAAAGCAAAAATTAAATAAAATTAAAATAAATCAAAATAAATTAAAATAAACATTATTTTTTAAATTAAAAATGGAACTGCCATATAACCCAGTGATTTCACTTCTGGGAATATATCCAAAGAAACCTGAAACACTAATTCGAAAGAATATACGCACCCTTTTGTTCATTGCAGTGTTACTTACCGTAGCCAAGATTTGGAAGCAGCCCAAGTGCCCAACAGTAGATGAGTGGATAAAAAGGCTATGGTACATTTACACAATGGAATACTGCTCAGCCATAAAAAAAGGAGGAAATCTTACCTTTTGTGACAGCATGGATGGACCTGGAGAGTATTATGCTAAGTGAAATTAGCCAGTGAGAGAAAGACAAGAACCATATGATTTCACTTATATGTGGAATCTAATGAACAAAATAAACTAACAAACAAAATAGAAACAGACTCATAGGTACAGAGAACAGACTGACAGTTGTTAAAGTGGAGGGGGGCTGGGGGCTTGGTGAAAAAAAGTAAAGAGATTAAGCAAAAAAAACAAACAAACGAACTCTGACACGGACTTCAGAGTGGTGGTTACCAGAGAGAAAAGGGGATGCGTGAGGTAGAAGAGGGGGATGGAAGGAGGCTTGACCTTGGGTGGTGAACACACAATACAATATACACATGATGTATTATAGAATTGTACACATGAAATCTATATAATTTTATTAACCAATGTCTCACCAATAAATTCAATAAATAAAAAAACACAATGGTGCAATTGAGACATACTCAATGGGAACACACTTCAAAAGGGTTTAGCAGTGTCAGTTAGAATTTATTTCAAAATTTCCCCAGTACATGTTCTATGCTCTATACAGATAAGTTGTTATTATATTAGGTTAAGAAACCTCTGCCTTGAATTTTTGGATCAATCTAAGTAATAAATTTTTTATTTTTTTATTTATTTTTTATTTTATTTTTTTAATATGTATAATTTTTATTTTTGTTTAAAGTATTACAGATGTCCCTTTTTCTCCCCAATGACCCGTTCCCCCCCCCATTCCTTCCCCCTCCCCATTCACTCACCCCACCATTGTCCGTGTCCTTGGGTTGTGCATATACGCATATAAATTCTTTGGTTACTCTCTCCACCTCCACCCCCTCTACCCCCTCCCTCTGACATTTTGTCAGTCTCAACTATGCTTCCATGTCATTGAATCTATTCTGCTCATCAGTTTATTAAGTTCTTTAGATTCCACGTATAAGCGAGATCATGTGATATTTTTCTTTCACTGCCTGGCTTATTTCACTTAGCATAATATTCTCCAGGACCATCCACACTGTCCCAAAGGGTATGAGATTCTTCTTCTTTACAGCTGCGTAGTATTCCACGGTGTAAATGTCCCACAGCTTTTTGATCCACTCATCTGCTGGTGGGCACTTGGGCTGTTTCCAGATCTTAGCTATTGTAAACTGTGCTGCTATGAACATCGGGGTGCATAAATCCTTTCTGATGAATGTTTCAGGATTCTTAGGATACATTCCTAGGAGTGGAATCACTGGGTCAAACAGCAGCTCCATTTCTAATTTTTTGAGGAGCCTCCATACTGTTTTCCATAGTGGTTGCACCAGTCTACATTCCCACCAGCAGTGTAAAAGGGTTCCCCTTTCTCCACACCCTCGCCAGCACATGTCGTTTGTTGATTTGTTGATGGCAGCCATTCTGACAGGTGTGAACTGATACCTCAGTAATGAATTTAAGTAATGAATTAGGTATCTAATGTGAATGTAAGTACAAATGTTTCAAAAAATTAATGCTCCATTGAATTTAAGCATTAGCCCCTTGGTGATTATTGAATTCAAAGCCCTCTTTTCACAATTGAGCATACTGAAAACCAGAAAAAACTCTCAATTATTCATTACAACCTAGGATCTTAATAAAGTGAGTCTGTTTCTACATGAAGATTTATTTGATTATAACGTTTTATATATTTTGCATATTTGTAATGTTTATTTGGTCTAAATTCTTAAACCATCAGTCCATTCTATAAAAGATGACTTCAGTGACAGACTTGATCATTTACTTATCAAACATCCAATTGGCCATATTAGAAATAATATTTATTGACTGTTTACTAGGTGCTAAGTGCTATGTTAAGCATCTTAAGTAAATTATTGCATTTAACACCAACAGTAACTCTATGAGACAGGCAACACTATTTTTGAAGTTTTGAAGATGAGGAAGATGAATCTAGCAAGTTTCAGGAACGTGCCCCAAGTCACAGAGCTTGTAACTAGCAGAGGCAAAATTTGAACTTGCTTCGCTTACTCCAGGGTCTGAGCTACCGAAGAGAAAATTCTATTACCACTATGAGAACCTGAAGTTTGTGAGGCTATGTCAACACGTATATTTTCAAGTAGCACTGAACTATTTCTCAAGCACTTTCTCACATTTTCAACTCAGTACAACACACTTTTTTGGTCATCCACCCTCTGTAAGGTCCTGTACCAAGTGATTATGAATAGATGCTACCCAGAGAAGTGAAGCTGGGTGACCGAACTCTAGCCCCCTCTTATCTCATGGCTAGAAGCTAAAGTAGAAAGAGTGTGATGGTGAGTTCCCCTCCTTAGAGCCAGTTATCTTGAGAACAAGAGAATATCATCTAATCCAATATTGCTCGTTAGATGTCTATGTGCATGGAATCCATAGACATCTTATCTAAATGCTATCTGACATTTTTAGAGAGAGGAGAGCAGTATAAAGTTTGTAACCAGATCTAAATGCAATGGTAAAATACTTCAAAGAGAAGTTCTCTAACTGCTTCTCAAAATAACCATAATGGTTAGTGATTTTTTTTTGGAAGAATTTGTTCATCAGTATATTTTTTTCTTCAAGCACTATGAAAATTTGAACTAAGTGTAGTTTTCAGTTGTAATAAGGATCTCAGCTTTATGGACCTTGACAATTTTTACCTTTTGTTCAAAATGGTTTTCAAACTCCATTTTTAATTTTGGAAGATTTGACTTGGGGTGGAGAACACATAATACAATATAGACATAATGTACTATAGAATTGTACACCCGAAACCTATATAATTTTACTAACCAATATCACCCCAATAAATTCAGTAAAAGATAAAAAATAAAATGAAAACCTTTTGAAAAAATTGTCTTGTTTTCTATTTTTAAAAATTTTGAAATTCAGAATAAAATGATAGTCTGTTACAAAGAAGCTTCCGAATTGTATTTAGATAGAATTTACCTTTTATTCCCAATTAAATAATTATATATCCAGATATAAACTGAAGTCCAATTTTGACCCCAATAATTGCTTACAAATAACAACAAAAATGTAACTTTTTAACCATTGTTCAGTTAAGGGATATATCAGTAGCGTATCTAGAAATGTTGATTAGATATGTGAGAAATGAAATACATGTATGCAGATTTGTAGAAATAAAAAGTATCTCTAATTACTCTTTAAAAGATTGTTCTGACACTGCAATTGACTTTGCAGTTTTGCACATATGAACCTTGTTGCTCTGCTTAGCAGTTAAGTAAAAAATATACATGTGTTTTTAAACTAGAAGTAGCTCCCAGTACATGAATATTCTTCCCTTGAACAATCTTGAATGTAAACATAAATATTTGACATGATTTGATGGAAATTGTTTTACACAGAAAGCTCTTAAAATGCTCACAAATGTGTAGAAAATAAAAATAGTATGGATTTGCAGATTACAACCTAAATATTTCCCAATAGGATTCAAAGCAACCTTTTCATTCACTTTTGCAAGAACATCAGAAGGCTATTTTTCACCCAGCTGGTTTCCTCAATAATGTAACCTTCTTGTAAGTCACCTGTGAAATAGGAAAATGGAGATTTTAATCTCAGTGTCTACTCCCAAGCTTGCTTACAATCAGACTCACATGTCCACAAAGCAAGGACTATTACTTTTGACTCACACAACTTGTGCAGTTCATTAGTTTGTTTGTTTTTAATTATTAAACCTAAAACATAAAAGTCAAACACAAGTAAAACAAATTCTTAAAAAGATGAAAACAGCAACAAAATAAAAAAATAAAAGCAGACAAAAGTCTACTTTCTATCTTTAAAGATCATTCTTAAAGATATAAAAAGAAAAGTTGAAGCCATTTACAGGAGCACTGGTTAGATGCAATGTAGCAATTTCCAAAAAGGTGTTTCGTGGGCATATAAAGGGGCATTTCCTAAATCCTAACATAACAATATCAGGGATGACTATCATTAATTGATTGTAACTAATGTCTTAAGCCATGCACACTCACTATTTCTAGACCTCACTACAACCCTGTGAAGTAGTATGATTTATCTCCATTTTCCAGATCAAAGAACCAAATGTAAATGCCTTGCTCAAGACCCTAGCTCTAGTTCGGGGCAGAGGCCTGAACCCCAGTCAGTATAACCACGAGCAGTACTCTCCACATTCCAGGATGCTTCTGGTGACACACAGGCCATGTGTTCCTGGTGGTCACAGGTCAGCGATGATTATATGCAAGTGAACAAGCAATCCGAAGAGAGAAAATTTTGTCTCTAGCTTGTGTGTTTGTTGCCACCATTTTAATTTCTTTTATCTCCCTAATCCAAAGACCATATTGTTTACTAACCAAAGTGAAACTAAAACAATGTATTTTGTGACTTCATCACATGTTTGATTAATAAAATGCCCAAACTAGAATTGGTTACTTTATCCCTTGAGACATGTCAAAGCTCATTTAATTAAAAAAGATAAAATATAAAACAGGGTCATTTTTGTCATCTCTTAAAAAAATCAAAACCTGCCTCAGCACTCAGCCTTTAAACCTCATGTTTAATCATCGGTTGACAGAGTCGTCATGTCAGTTAGATACAGGTGCCACAACCTCTGACTCTTGAATTTATGTGCTATCACAAGTTCCCCTTCGCTCAGGAGAAGACTCAGGACCCTCACCTAAGGCATCAGGGAAGCTTTCACTTTTGATTATTAAATTTATTTTGCTGTAAGAGATCAGACAGACCACTAAGGGGAATGAGAGTAAAGGTATGTTTCTTTCAGTAAAAGGCAATGAACATATTTTCACGAAGAATTAAAAAGTAAGTCAGACACTGAACCCCTGAGTGGTACTTGGCCACCACCTTGGTCATCCTCTGAAACCTTCAGGGTAGGTATAGATTCTTGCTAAATTTAGCTCCTGCTTGATAAATTCTTAAGATTTGCTTAAGAACTTTCCACTCTCCTCTTCAACACACTCAAATGCATATCCGTATACTGCATTTTGTCCTAAGAATCGTGTAGAGATAAACCATAAAGAGGGTAATATGGGGAAAATTGTACCCAGATTCTATATTCCTGGCAGAACCGATACATAAGTGTTGAGTGCTGCTCTGTGGAAAGGTTGTTCTAGCTCACACTTTGGTGATGCAATAGCAGTGATTATCACATGCCTGGCACAAATTTGGTGCTAAATTAAACATATGCTAAAGGCTTAGGGACCAGAAAATAAGCAACAGTAAGAACGAAAATGAAAATATACATGTGCTGTTACTTCTGTTCTTGTTTTCTCCCTAAGCAAGTATTGTTATCACCTATCCCAGAGATTAAAAAACAATAATAGTGACATGCCAGCTAAATTAAGGCTATCTTTCTATTTTAACCCTATGTTGTATAAAATTTTGAATTTGCTGCCAATACTAAAAACAAAAACAAAAAAATCATATAAAAATCAAGTATCTGGTGATCCTGGACCTCAAATTCCCCATGTCAGCAACAGGCAGGTTTAGAACACAGCCTCCCCACTTTACATGGAAACATGTTCTCCAGATTACCAGAGCCCTACGTCCCACTCTGTGAGTCTCGAACAACATCCACCTTATCCCTATATATATATTTTTAAATTTTCTTTCATTATCTGCCTAATTGCTCCTGCCAGAATCTTGAGATGGGTTCCCTCTCCCACCTTTATTTTAAACACACACATATAAGCATCTAATCTACAAATATATATATATATATATCATGTTCAAACTACAACTCCTGCTGCACCTGAATTACTTCATTTTCTTTCCACACAGCCCTCTCCCTTCCTCCAGACCCATACTGTCATTTCCCTGCTTAAGCTACTTCAAGAATTTTCAAGATAATGTTCAGTGTCTTTGAGATGATTCACAAAACCCTGCACAATCTGGCCCTCTCACCTGAAGACCTCTCTTTCTGCCTCAGCACTCTATATTTAATGGGCTGATTCACAATTTTGCATTTGTTGCACTATATACATACAGTATTTAGAAGAGTATATGGTTTTTAGTAAGGACTCTCTCTAAGTGTTGGTTGTTGTTATAGATAGAAATGGTTTTTAAAAAGTTATTTAACATATTTTTAATTTTTTATGTGACATAATTTAAGTATTTCATATAATTCATAATAATTCTTTTCAATTAAAACATATACTTCTTTCAAGACATGTATATCTATAAACAGTTATCAAAAATTCTCTCTGGATCAAAGGGAGGGATTCATTCAATTTATACAAATGTTTAAGTGTTTTTACTTATACAGCAGATTGTATATGTACCTGTGTCAAATTGCTTTCACTACTGAATCATGCTTTAATTTTAAGATGCAGATGTCAGTGGTTAAATGTCTTAAAATAAATAATCTCTGTGGACTCAAACTAAGATTGCAGTTAATGCAAAATTGTCAAGTTTGTTAGATGCTGATATTTGTACTCATGCCTGAGTCCTGGGATGCTCTGGTGATGGAGACTAAATGTCAAGCTAGATAAAAGCAATATAAATTGATTACTTATATTTAAGTCATGATAATTTAAAAAAACTAATTCATTAAAAATGGAGCTATAATGAGCCGGGAAATATGTTTGCAGGTACTTGTCCCAGGATCCTAACTTTTAGTTCTTCCCTCTAATTAAGAAGCCTTTTACCTGGGGTTCATGGACCCTTAGAAATTCACAAAAGAGCTTTGGAAGGTCAGACCCTGAAGCCCTGAAATTGAAAATAAAACCTGGTATATGCATGCTTTTGAATTTTTTTTCTTTTTTAGGAAGACAACTTATCATTTTAATCCATTGCACTAACCCTATTATAATTCACTAATAAACATTAAGAGGAAAATAACAACTATAATTTGGATAATTTATTTAATAAGGTTAACCAATGAGTCAGTTATAACTTGGACCATTATTCACTTATGTCAAAGGGCAAAATGACAGCCAACATTTAATCAAGTTGCTACAGGAACTGGCACCACTCCATGTGCAGTTTGGCATCTACACTCAGATGCCTACATATGGAGCTGAGTTCAGAGCTGGTATCAAGTGACCTCACATGTCATATCTGTGACAGTAGCTACAATATTGTCTAAAATTAAGATTCTATCTACTTTTTCTTCCACTAGTTTTCGAGTATCAGAATGGAAATGTATCAATAGAGGAAAGAATGCTGATGAGAAGGGGCAGAGGAGAACTGTTTTGGAGATATTTTACACATTACAAATGGTTTGTGAAAGTTGACTTACAGAATGAATTTCTTCTATAATAAATATATTTTATACAGCAACAATTCTTCCTTCACAAACTCACATTTTTAAAAAATTAGATGAGTTTTATAAGAGCCTTCAGGGAAGAAAATTTTAATGACTCAGGAAAAAAACAACACTAACACTACCCTTTCCCTACTCTTGAAACAGTAAATTTTGTAAATTCTAGCTAATTTAAGATTACATTGACTGCATATCCTGTGGTTTTTCTTCTTCTTTCTGAGGAAAGGAGTGGAGAGGGGAAAAAGACATTTACATTGAGGCTTTTCCTTCAAATTGTCAGTTGATAAACATAATTTCTCCGTATTTTTGCTTCACTGATCGGAAAGGCCAGTAGTTAATGGCCTTTTATTACAAACTTCCTTTAGTACGCAGCTCAGCAATTAGGCGTGGGCATGCTCCGTGACCCCTCGCTGCCTCGCCACCGGCTTTGATCAGAACTTTGCTCGGTGACACACATCTAATAACCAGGAGTGGCATGAACTGAACCATCAAGACCTTGATTTATCCCTCAACCCACATCCTTGGCCAAATAGGGGTGTAATTAGCTATTATGCCAACTGCCAATATAGCCTGACCTTATGGTCAGGTTGAGGCAACGACAAAACAAAACAAATCAAAAACCAACCAGAAAAAGAGGCGTCCTCTGTGCAGACAAAACCATGAAGACAGCACGGCAGGAATCACAGCCTCTGAGGCTAGCCGGTCGGCACAGGAACTTGGGAGCAAATGAATTTTGCAATCAGTTTTGTTGTTTTGCTTTTTGCTTTGCCTTAAATGAAGTGTTTTATTTAGTGCAATGGAACTAAAAAGAGCAAAGGGATGCTTGGAATGAAGAGTGTAAAGGACAATGAAAATTCCTTTCCAGTAACATTCCAAACTGTATGATCCAAAATTATGAGCATGCGATTGGGGATAGCTCATTCTCAGTATATCCCATTCTCAGTATAAAAGAGCTGAGGAATAATCCCAATTTTTGTTTTTTTAATCATCACTAATGAACATAGGAAAATGAAATGACTCTGATGTGTGCTTCCTGCCCCAACAGTACAACCCCAAGGGCAGCGTAAAACAGGCTGGTTCCCAGAGCACAGACTTCTACAGCAGTGGGCTCAAGCTGTAACATTTCAGAGATCACCCGGGGATCTTGTTAAAATGCACTCTCTAGTTCAGTAGGCCTAACTAGGAGCCAGAGTTTTCTAACAGGCTCCCAGTGAGGCAAATGCTGCTGGTCCTGGAACCACACTTGGAACAGCAAGGTGCTAGATAACCTCAGAGCAGACATGTCTAACCTCAGCCTGGTCCCAATGTGTCGTTTGATTTTGCATTGAAATCTGGAATTTCCTGTTGCCTCCTCATAAGCCATTTGGAATGAGCTCTGAAGAAGATAATTAAGAACCCTTCCTTAGAAACACTCACAAATAAGATGTCATGAGATAATTTATAAAGATTCATTTTTCTTATTATGGTAGAAATTTTAGAATATATAAAAATGGCAATCAAGAAAACAAAATCCACTCAGAATCTCACCTTTCAGTAATGGACTTTTAAAATATTAATGGATATTTCTCATTAGAATCAAAGGTACTTACACATTTTGGGCCTAATTCTTTTCACTTAACATTGTATTATATATATTTTCTGTGTCATTCATTTTTCTTCAAAAAAATCAATAAATCAATAAATCAACCAATAAATAAAAGGTTTAGTATTCTGTCCCAAGGAGATACTATATTTTATTGAATGGTTTCCTTTCATTCAACATTTATGTTGCTCTCAAAATGTCCTTAATTAAAATATCACAGAAACATAGTGATAAGATTTTCCAAATATCAGCCGCTGTTACAACTTACTTTCTATAAGTTTTTGACTCGAAAGGTTGCTTCTCACTCACAAGAAAATTTTCTCATGCTTTTTATTTTCCATTCACTAAAAGAATATTCTCCAGAAATAAAAACCAATGCTTTACTGTTTCTAGTTCAGGTAGAAAAACACTCACGACTGTTTTCCCACATATAGTAACCTAGATACATCTTCACTGAAACTACTAAGAGCTCTTCCATTGTTATTGATTACATTTCTTTCCTTTTAGCTGTTACTTTTCTTTAATCTATGTTTCAAAAATACTCCATTTTCAATTTAAACAAGTGGTGCTACATTATTAAGCCAATATTTTAGAATAAAAATCACCATAATGAAAGAGTAAATTTTATCACTTATGTTTCCTGTGGCCCCAAGTACTACCACAATTGAATTAACAGTCTCTCCCATCTACTCCTCCCCAAACACATGTAGCCTTCCCCTCCTACCCCCTCTCACCTCAGAGAAGGGCTGGTAGTTTTGCCATAAATACAAACAAAATAACCTGATGATTTCAATATGAACTATCTCAAAATAGTTGCATTTGGCTTTACATTAAGATTCTGTTGACTTCAAGTGATAAAAATACAATTTGTACTAGCTTTAAAAGAAGTGGAGGTACAGTTTATTGACTTATGAAGCTGGGATCTTCAAAAAAGAGGGTTGGCTTTAGTAACTGCTGGATTTGGGCATTCCACGAATGTCATCAGGGCTTCCTCTTTTATTCTTCCATCTCTCGGTCTCCACTTTTCTCTGCTTTGACTTTATTCTTAGACAGGTTCTTCCCATTGAACCATAAATATAGCCAAAAAGTCTAGGTTTCCATACCCAAAAGAAGCAAGTGTTCCTTCCCTGAAAGTTTTAGCCAACCACACCCCCACCACAAAAGGGCAGCGATTGAGTGTCATCTTTTAGTCACATTCCTATTTCTCAACCAGTTTTGTGGTTAAAGGATTCAGTATTGGGCTTGGCCATTTCCTGGATCCTGTACCTGTCCCTGAAACCATTGAAATGGTTACTACCACCAAACCACTGTGACTGAGAATAAAAGAATATAGCTTTCTGAGGAAAAAAATTAAGGCATTATTATCAAAAGAAGAGAAAACAGATATTGGGAAGGCAAACTAACAGATGTCCACTGCAGGTAAGGTGACCATACTTTTCAGTTTGCCCAGGACCATCTTGGATCATGCCTGTTCCCCTAGCATCCTGAATGGTTTAATATCTAGAATGGTCTCAGTTGTTTTTAATGTATGAGTATTAAAAGTCAAAATCAAATGTCAAGATACATTAAATTAACCTCTACTCTGTAGTGTGTGCAGATCTACTATGGTGTATTCACTTTATTGTTTGGTTATACTTGTATATTTTACAATATACCTTTTGGGCAGCAATAAGCTCAAAAGCAAAGTCCATATTTAATAAAAAACTAATTATTGAATTTCTGTTCCTCAAAAAGTTGATAATGAATGTCTAACTGTCACAAAATGTTTTAATGCATTAATAGTTCTCTGTGAAGGCCATAGTGATATTACTGAAAAGATATTTTCTATTATCCCATAGGAAAAATACAAGATACCACTCTGAAGAAACATAATAACAACTTCAAAAGTTGAGAGTTACACGGAAAAACTGTGTCTAAAAGAGAAAAGCTTAATGTGTGCTCTTGGAAAAATTATGCATATATAACCCTCTCAGAAGCATGACTTTTCATTTAGATCAAATAATTATTTTCTAAATTAATTTTACTTATTTTGAATTCCAAATTTTCTCCACACATGCAAAAATGATGTGTTAGTATTTTGGCTCTGTTTGCAAGAAACTAAAGAGAAATCCGAAAAAAAAGTTAAATGATAAAAGTTTTATATCAATGTCATCAGCTGTTTCAAATTAAGACCAATTATTTCCAACATTAGTTTAATTTTTTATCCCACTTTCAGACGGAAATTTATTTTATTTAGGGCAAAACATTGTATATTATTATAAATGTTTCCTAAATTCAGTTGAAAATTTCAACACTAAAGATAGAGCTATTTGGGTTTTTCTTGTTTGTTTGTTTTTTTATAATATATCTTTATTGATTTCAGACAAAGGAAGGGAGAGGGAGAGAGAGAGATAGAAACATTAGTGATGAAGTAGTCTTCGATCGGCTGCTTCCTGCATGCCCCCAACAGGGGATCGAGCCCCTAACCCGGGCATGTACCCCGACTGGAATTCTAACAGTGATCTCCCGAATCCTAGGTAGATGCTCAACAGCTTAGCCACACTCAGCCGGGCAGAGCTATTTGTTTTTAAGGTGATAATATAGTTACAAATTCTAGTGAAGTACAGAATCATGGTAAAAGAAATGTCCTTACATATGGCCAAGAGACATATGAGAAAATGCTCCACATTGCTGATCATCAGAGAGATGCAAATTAACACCACAATGAGGTATCACTTCACACCTGTCAGAATGGCTGCCATCAACAACCAACAAACGACATGTGCTGGCGAGGGTGTGGAGAAAGGGGAACCCTAGTACACTGCTGGTGGGAATGCAGACTGGGGCAGCCACTATGGAAAACAATATAGAAGTTCCTAAAAAAATTTAAAATGGAGCTGCCTTTTGACCCAGTGATCCCACTTCTAGGAATGTATCCTAAGAATCCTGAGACACTAATCAGAAAGAATATATGCACCCCGATGTTCATAGCAGCACAGTTTATAATAGCTAAGGTCTGGAAACAGCCCAAGTGCCCATCAGTAGATGAGTGGATAAAAAACTGTTGGACGTTTACACTATGGAATACTACACAACTGTAAAGAAGAAGGGTCTCTTACCCTTGGACAGAATGGAGGGACCTGGAAAGTATTATTCTAAGCAAAATAAGTCAGGCAGAGAAAGACAAACATCACATGATTTCGCTTATATGTGGAATCTAAAGAACTTAATAAACTGATGAACAGAATAGATTCAATGGCATGGAAGCATGGATCAGACTGATGAATCTCAGAGGGATGGAGGAGAGCGGGTGGTGGAGGGGGAGAGAGTAACCAAAGAACTTATATGCATATATGCACAACCCAAGGACATGGACAATGGTGGGGAGAGGGTCTGGGGAGGGAGAAGGGACGGGGTGGAATGGGTCATTGGGGAGAAAAAGGGACATTTGTGATATTTTGAACAAAAAAATAAAAATAAATAAGTAAATAAAAATTAAAAAAAAAAAAAAACTAATGTCCTTACTAAATTAAGAAATCTATAGACCAATGACATTCTACCAAATTTCTTAAAATTTGGTAACCCAAATTTCTTAAAATCTATAAATACTTTTACCATACACTGTTTTTATGATGAAGCCAGTGTTGAACAATTTACCATGGTTCTAAACCTTTGATCTTTTTTTCTGCCTTCATCATAGGATTCTCAAAATGTTTAAAATTTTCAAGAAACATATTAAAGCCAACCTGTGTTCTACAATTGTATTACACTTTTGTAAATGAGTCATGTATATTTTTGTTGCATTTTGTTCAAAATCAGTTGGGAAACTTTAAGCAATGAAGCAACAAAATAATTTGCCTTCTGAAGATTTTAACAACCTGTAATTATTGATAACAATATTTGTAAACAGGAAGATGTGATTAAGTGTTGAGAATTGAAGTGTGCACAATATTTACTTTTAAAGTTTTACAATTGTGCATTGTGATACCTCAACTTGAAGGATATACCTTAACTAAACATTTTGAAAAATATTGTTTCATCACCCTTTAGGGATATTAGAGGGAAGTTTAGAAAACTTTAAAATTCAAAGTTAATAATTTAATGGTGAGAATTTTGCAAACTGTGCCTGGCCAGAGAAACACTCATCTAAGCATTGGTCCAGGTTTTAGGTATTGTCAAGGCCATCATTCTGGTTAACAAACACATCTTGTTCATAAGACTGAGATTTTCGTTGATAATTTATTTTGCTTCCATGTCAGTCACACATAGTCACAAAATCCAACTTCTTTTTCATTGTAAAAAGAAACATATTAATCTTGGAAGTAGGTAATTGACTGTTTTAAAGACTGGAGAATTAATAGATGTTACCTTCATATATTTCACCACTGGTGCAATCTCAAAGGAAAGAATGAGAGAGTAGGTACATTTGTTGAACTTACTTTGGCAGCAAAGAGCACTTTTTCTGGCAGTGATCATGTACTTAACTGATAAAGGGAAAAATATGTTTGTGAGACCACATGTGAGCATTAGGAGTCATTATTTTCCTTGAAATCTTCTTGGGCCCAAAGGAACTGCTAGTTGCCATCCAAACTGCAACCCAAGAGATGTTTTGTGTATAAGACATTTTATTGATTGAAAAATACAGCTTTACATACAGATATTGATAAATATTTCTTGCAATATTTAGTTATTTGTTGCTAAGTAATCAGAATATTCAACAGACAATTGTCTGATTTTTTTTCTACACAACAATAATTTTTATTAAGATACAAACACTTTTGTATCTGCAAGGGCACAAACTGTTAGGTCTCAGAAGAAATTTAAAGCTAATCTAGCCATTCACTCAATTCTAAGAGAATGTGTTGTTTTCCCAGCTTTAAAAAAAAATCAGCTCTCTCTGTGACACCATCCCAAACCATTTTAGTCAGAAACAGGTGAAGCAGATAATGTTATAAAATAGCCATACTGGATGAATTTCATGAGCCATTGACAACCATGACACAATCCAAAACTATTTTACAAAACATTTACATTTCTCAAGAATTAGTTTCATGAGTTCAGAAGGTTTCTAGTGGAAATCTTTCTGAGAACGGGTCATGAACTTTGAATAATGTCAAGAGCTCTACCTCCGAATGTGGTGACTAGTTTGACATTCTGACAGTGCTCTCATTTGCTTTGTGGCTGTGCAACTGAAAACTAGCAAATAAAAGTAAGATGTATAGACACCTTAGCTCAATGCAATCATCTCTATGGAATAAAACAGGATCGTGTGTTAAATGATTTTATCCCTGAGCTTGACTCCAGTAAGCTATAGTACCTCTTTCCTTTTGAAATGTAGGTCAAGCATTTAGCTAAATATGTTCTCTTCTCTAGTTGCAAGAACAGGTGTCTACAAGTGTAGTGAAACCCTGTCTCTCTTTTTGTCACAATTCTCCTCCAGAATAGGTGATATACATGACCAAGGGAAGAATACGCTCACAGCTTAGGTGTCCTCCAAGGCGTTTTCTTATATACAGCTGCCTCTGAGCCATGGGCAGGGTGGATGTTGAGTGAAGAAAGACAAGAACAGAGTTACAATGCAGAAGAAAGTCAACTCTCAGCTCTTAAAGATTCACCTGGGCTTTCAACACCTGAAACTAATGTAACCAATATAAGATTATATATCAACTATATTTAAATTAAAAAATAAATAACAAAAAAGCTTGTGACAGAAACAATAATTTGAGAGTATTTTGAATCAAAAAATCCTGAATTTTATTTTAGTATAAAAGCTGAAGTTCGGGTCATAAACAATAGACTTAGGGACTATATGTGAGGATAGAAGAGCCAGTTTTCCGCCTTAGCCTTGATAACTATACCATAATCTAAGGAGACACAGAGTCAGCAAGGAGCACGCTATTAAAAGTGCCTGAGAAAGTTCCTTGGTCTGCCCCCTACCCCAGCAAGGTCTCCACCCAAAAGAAGCGGGAAGTGGGCTTGCCAAGAGGTTTGGGAGCAACCTGAAATCCAGCTGTGCTTCATTTCCTACGAAGATCTTTTGGGAAGGGGCTGTGGAGGGGGAAATATCTCAGTGAGACTCTTCCCATCTCTATCGTGTGGCAGCAGAACAGAAGCAAGCATGGGATCAGCGAGGGTACAAAAGCCTGAGAGAAGTCCTCATGTATTTTGGAGCTCCAGGATGATGCTGAAGGCTTTCAAAATGCCTCATCCATAAAGAAACACCGGAGCTATTCAAAGGACTTCCCAATTCTTTGTCACCAGGTGATCTCCAATGCCTCTTCCAAATCTAATATTCCATGACTCCCTGGTAGATACCCTCAGCAAGGTCTAGGAGTGAAATAAAAAAATTAAAGTTAGGCGACTGAAACAAAGATTAGCTAACTCTCTTCAGTTGTATGGCACGTATCACCCTGCTCTGGCTGTAGCTGTTTATTTCCTGCCCTAAAAATGTGATGGAAATTTGAGACTGTAGATTTCTTTCTCTGCATGCCCTGTGTTTTATTTCCCTTTGCACTGTCATCTGATATATTGCCACACTCCTTAGTTGGCAGTTTGGGGCCTTCACTTCTTCCTTTTCACACCCAATTTCTGCTAGGAAATCCACCAATTCCCCATTTCTTTGGCAGTGCAGTGAGCCAAGGAAAGATGACCTTCAGGTACTTGGTGCCTTCCCATTTTGATACAAATTACTAAACTGCATATACTGTCATTGGTGTAGTGGGATTAGCGCTCTGTGGCAGGACACAAGGAATGCAGATCAACTCAAATTTGTTAAAACAGTGGTCCAAATCCCAAAGGGGACAAATGGCCTTTTGTGAAGTAATTTGGAAGTATCACATTCCACCCTTAAAACTTAATATGCCCTGTTATTATGTGATTAGTAGAGTCAACTGCAGCTGTATTTTTACCTAGCTCACATTCTTTTAGGACATTGCAAATCAGGCTTTGCATGTGGTTCTGAAATAGCAACAATTCTTCACCATCTATTGATCTATCGATTAGTAACCCACCGAGTGTAGAAGTGTCACAGTGCTGGGGTAAAGTACACCACCACAAGTGGGACATAAAGTGCTCACCAACACCCTAGACGATGGTTTATGCAATATGTGTTAACGCTATAAATGATGAATATTAACTACAGTATATATTAAAATAAAGAAGTATTATAAAAACATGCAAAGTTAGGTATTGCCCTGCCTGTATTTTCTTTTGCGTACACAGAATGGAATTCTGTACTGTTTTAGACTACACTCAGATGTTAGTGTTTAATAAACTTGAAAAAAGCTTTAGAGAGACATTCCCCAGATTTGTGCAATGCAGTGGGAATGGAGGGGAGAAGGTATGTCTGATGATAGTACCCTCTTTGTGTGAATTAATGAAATTAAATGTAAACCAGCTACTCAAAAAGCTTTACTCTGGCTGTCACTATTCTTCATTAAATGTGTCTTTAGTCAGCTGTCAAGGTATGACACTTCATGCCAATCACTGATATCAAATACACAAAGGAAACTCCCAGATGACTTTCTAGTAGGCTGCATGCATGCTAAGCCCACCTCTGCCTTGTGCCTCATTTTATACCAGTGACCCCTCGCAGCACGGAGGAATTACTACATTGCATTGTCAGTGTGCTAGTAAAACAACCTAGAAGGTGCCTTGTTAAAAATCTTAGTGAAAGTGAGTAGGCATCATGAAACTTAAGTCAAAAGCAAAAGTTGGGTGGCAATTTCTGACAGGGAGCAGCACCCTTGAACCTGCTGCTGATGCCTTTCCCAGCCAACTCTTGCACAGCTGCTCGTTTCTGAGGGTGCGCTGGGAAACGAGTCCAAGTCCCACTCAGCCTCTTCAAGCTTAAGGTTGCTTCTTCCTGCTTTTTCTCTTCAATATTTGGCTTATGCTCCTGTGTCAACAGAGAAAGTCCAGATTACACAATAGTGGGGTTTTTTTAATATATTAAGGCACTTGGTCAAGAACTTAAACTTTTGAGTGCCTTCTGCATGACAGACATATGCCAGCTGCTGAGGGAACAGCAAACGGACATAGGCAGGCAGTCCTCCCTTAGCGTCATTAAGAGGCACACTGGGCCCAACAAACTGCTATCACTGAGATTCTGAAAGGAAACTAGCAATCACAGGTTTTCTTTAAGCAATGAAATATTTATTCCAGACACAAAAGATAAATGACATCTTCCCTTGAACAGAGGATATAAAAGTTTTAGGTAAAATCTGGACATGAAAAATAAAAGGACTCCATTCTCTGGTGCCACTGTTTGATGCTTACAGTGGACATATCACTTGCAAATTTGGTTTTACTGCTCAAAATTAATTAAGATGCAAGCATAGCAAGAAACTCAGGAGCAGTGAGATCCTCAGATAATACATAAGACTTGAGTGTTTTGTTTTTTCCTTTTAAATATACTCTGTGACATTAGGACGAAAATGAGTAGTGTATTTTAAGATGGCTACTTAACAAACTCTTATCTATTTGTTCACCTATCCATCAACAGGAAGCATTGCTCAATCTCACTCAATCCGGGGTTCAGAACCAAATTACAAAATAACTTTGTTATTGTGTTTCTTCTAATTGTTGTTGTTATTTTAATCTAGTCCTGTTTCTCTTCATGTTTCTTATTTTTTCCTTTGTCTTTGGTCAGACATCATTATCAATCTTTTCTGTAGATCTTCAGCAAAATCACCAGATCTCATCAAGAAGAGTCGCACCTAGGAAATGTGCATGGTCTCATCTGGAAGAGGCACATGTCATTCCCTCCACCACCTGACTGTCTAGAATTTAGTCATGTTACCCCCACCTGAAGCAAGGGAGGCTGGGGAGCCTATTCTAGCCTTTTAGACATAGGCTTGGCACTTATATTTCACAAGGGAAACAGGCAAAATGGATTATGGATTATGGTGGACAACTGTAGCCTCCCCCACAGCTGCCGTGCTTATGTCATCTTATAATACCTGTTACTTACTGTGAGGAGCAGATAAGAAGATAAAAATAAATAGAAAATATTTTAAATGAAACATATGAGTTTTACACGACATCTATTTCATTAGCCTGCTGGAAATTTTAATCTTATATGAAATTAGGATGCAGCACAGACCCAAAACCGAATTATTTAAGAATTAACATAACCCACTTTCATTTATTCCCTTAGATCTTGATTATTGAAAAACCCTGGATGTGTCTTCCAAACCAATAGCTATGTAATTTAAAATTTAGGGAAAACAAATGTAAACATCTAAAGCGAATTTTTTCTATTCTTCAATGCAGAAATCTATTCTCCACAAGTAATATTACATCGCTGAGTTCAGTAATCCTGGGAAAGGAATCAACTTCTTTACTGTTATAACTTCCTCCATTAGGCCACCTTCATCAAATATACAAAATGCAATGTGCACAGAAAAAATGATGCTGTCATTTTCACGGCACTGTACATCAATTTTGTTTTCCAGATAAGCTCTATATGAACTTAATGGAAAAGAGCAGTTTTTTCAATGACAATGCATGACAGAAGCCGAAAGGTTTTAAAGCAAACATACAAATGTGTCATCTAATAGTCCATCAACCAGCCCTTGTCACACTGATAAACCTTTATCTCTCTTTCCCAGATTTTAATCAGTAGCTTGGTTTGCATGTTTCTTGTGTCACTGCAGCAACCAACCTAATGGGGATTCTTTATGCCCTGAGAAATCAACTCATTTGGGCCTAAATGAAACATTTCACTGTGTTGTTTTATCTCTCGCTCTCTATTCACATTAACATAATAGCTTTTAATTGGATTGGATTTGTGATTAGAGACAGCAAAGGTGGCATTCTCTCAGAGGAAATTGACTGCAAGGCAAACTGCTGAGACTCCATCTGGGAGCTTTTTTTTTCAGCTCTTGCCTCAGGGAAAGATGGCCTGAGGAAAGAGAGCCTCAGGGAGTCTCCTGATAACTCATTTCTCATGAACAGTGGAAGTCCATTACATTTTTCATAAAGGTTTACACACTCAAATGTCTGCAATATTTTATTAGCATTCAAATGCATATTCCCTAAAATAGAGTATGCACAAAAGGACATGAAAGCAGGGGTGAATTGTTCTATAATTTTATAGGTGGAGGAGACTTTCCTAAGTATGACACCCAAAGCAGAATCTAAAGATCAAATGACTACCAAATATGATTACACAGTAATTAGAAACATATTACATCTACATATCAAAAAACAGTATAAGTGAAATTTCGAAAAGCTGAGGAAATATATGTACAATTTATTTTATTGCCAAAGAGTTATTATAAATAAATTCTAACAAATTAATACAAAAAACACAAATGACACATGTGGATAAATTATATAAAAAGGAATTCACTAGCCCTGACCAGTTGGTAAGGCATCGTCTCATGCTCTGAAAGGTTTCTGGTTCGATTCCCAGTTAGGACACATGCCTAGTTGCAGGCTCTATCTCCCGTAGGTGGTCTGCAGGAATTCAAGAAGCAGCTGATTGATGTTTCTCCCTTTTTCTCCCTCCCCTTTTCTCTCTCTCTAAACATCAATTAAAAATCTTTCAGAAAAAAAAAAAAAAAGGAATTTAATAAAGAAGTACAAATGGATCACTTGTCAGGTATATAAATATCTAATCACTATGCTGTATGCCTAAAACTAATTTTTGTATGTCATCTATAACTGGAAAATAAAATTATTTTTTTAATGGGAAAAAAACCTGCCTAAGTGGCACAACAACATTATGGTATTTGTTCAGAAAGGTTTGAAACAATAAAAGTAATTCCAAAAATAAATAAATAAAGGAAGAAGTATAAATGTCCAATAAGCACATAAACACACACACACACACACACACACACACACACACACCTTATTCTTCAGGACTGAAAGATGTTTAAATTAAGATAACATTTCTTACCTTTCTAAATAAATTGTTCAATGTTTCCAGAGAACAAAGTATAAATACTTTTCAACCTTCAGCATACTTTTCAAAATTAATTATAGCAATTTGACAAAAATTAAAATAAGGAAATACAGACTGGAAAACAGTAAGTTAAACTATTTGCAGATTTATGTATTTATTTATATAGAGAAAATTGTAAGAAATCTACCGAAAACTATTGAGCTAATAAATAAGTTCAGCAATGATGCAGAATGCAGGATCAATAAACAAAAATTAATTGTATTTCTACATCCTAGCAATAAAAAAAATTTAAAATTAAAATGAAAATTGTTTAATTTATGATAGTGACAAAAAGAATAAATTACTTAGAAATAAATTTAACAAAAGAAGTACAAGATTTGTATATTGAAAACTGCAAAATATTACTGAGAGAAATTAAAGAAGACCTAAATAAATAGAAAGACATCCTGACCTCAGGGATATGAAGGTATAATATTGCTAAGATGGCAGGGCTCCCCCAAATTGATGAGAATCCATGTCAAAATTCAAGCTACTTTTTAAAATATAAATTGAAAAGATGATTCTAAAATTTACATAAAGATTCAAGGAATCCAGGAGCCAAAAAAAAAAAAAAAGGAATTGGCAAAGAAGAACACAAGAGAGAACTCACATTTCAAAATTTTCAACATTTACAACCAAGATACAAATATCAAGACACTGTAGTACTGGCTAAGCACGTAGATCAATGGAGTAGAGTTGAAAGTCCAGACATAAATTCTTACATTGATATTCATTAGTTTGACAAGGAAATAATGTACAAGGGACCAGAGAGTATCATATCCCCCTTTAACGGTACTAGTTCTATGTTCTCCTCAAATGCCAGTGCAAAATCCTCCTCACTTTTATCCAAATAACAGCACAAGTGTGTCAGAGAAATCAACTCATGCATATAGGTTCCTCCCAACTCCAACACTGCATGAGACACACTCAGAGTTACCTCTGTAGGTAATCATCAGAAAAGGAAAAACTAGAAATATTTAAATTCTTATCCTGTTGAAAGATTAAAAGCCAGAAATGTAACAAAATTTACAAGTCAATAGTTTCCAAAAGTAATTATGACAATTAAGTTCCATGTTTCATTTCTATTTTTTTAATGTATTCATTTATTTATTTTACCCAAATGCACATTCTGGACCAACTATATATCAGATGCTATGCTAGACACTAGGGATATAAAAGGAGTATTATCCAGTCTCCATCCCTAACATACAGTTTAGTCATGGCCAGAGAGTTCATTCATTAGGCACATATTGATTTCCACCTAGATCAAGAACTAGATATTATGCTTGTTTCTAAGGACATGAAAACATTTAGGATACAGTCCATGCCTTTAAGGAATATATAGTCTTCTCTAAAAGTGATGAGCAGTGTAATTAGATAGATGGATGATAGATGATGATGATAGGTAGATTGATGATAGATGATACAGATAGATAGATGATGATAGATGATAAATAGGTAGAAAATAGATTGATAGAGAGATAGAAATAGGTATGTGTAAATAAGTATAATAAAATTGTATAGATGCAACATAATCATCTTTACAGGGTTTGATGTGGTTACTAAGGATGGCATGGTTAATTCTATGGAACAAAGAGAAGGTTCGAGAAGTTTGAACGTACTCCCACAGTCAATAATAGCAAGTCTCCAACCCAGAAAGAACAACTTTCTTTTGCTCTAGCCTGTGGTCCAGAGAAAATAAATACCATGGACTTGATGTCTTTACATTGCAAGCAACATTATTTCTACCCTGTAAAAAGTAATAGCAGCTATTAGGGAGAGTTTTTCTAAGCTTTATTTGCAGTTATAAACTAAACAAATACTTATTAAAAATGGCCACTTAAAAATGTTAGTTTTTGGATGTTTATAATAATCAAAGTCAAAAGGATTAACAAGCCTAAGAGGAAGGTGATAAAGAATGGTACATTAATTTGGTGTCTTACAAAGTATGAACAAACTCTAAGTATTTACATAATAATAATAGAAACAATAATAACACAGGCCATGAATACAAGATACTTGGGTTTTTACTGCATTTTACAAAAGAAATAAAAGGAAGTGTATTACAGACAAGTGAGTGTCAGGCTATCAGTCAATGTCTCTAACTGAATCAAAGCCAAATGGAAGTTATCCACCAAGGGTCCTCTCTTTCTGCTCTCTTACCAAAGGCTGTGCAGGGTTCCCCTTGGACAATTGTATGAGACAGGACCCTGATATTTCAAAAGAATGCCATTTCAAGCTTATTTTTAGCAGAGGCTGGCCTCCCTATGCATTAGTTGCAAATTGACTGCTTCCCAATAAGTATAATTTGTGATTCCCAGGTCCTCTGTTCACATATGCCGAATCTACAAAATTCCTTTAGATAAATCCTGTTCAGGTGGGTTCAATAACCATAGCAGTAGCTGTGGTTAATCATACATCATCCACCTGTTCACTAAAGATGTTATGACAAGCCAACAACACAAAGGGACCGTGTCAGCTCCTATGTGAGTAAATTCCTCATGTTCAAAATGTAGAAAAATGTCAGCAGATTCTGATGGTCATGATGGGATTTTCTTAATATTCTAAAAATTGACATCCAATTTTCTAAAAACCTAATGATATAACTGAAGGAACAAGAACATGTTTTCTGTGACCTACCACTGAAGGGTTCATTTATATTAAGAAAAGGCTACTGTTAGGAAGGTGATAATAATCGCCGCCACCTTTTTGAGTGTCCATTTTATACTGTACTTGGCACTCAGGTAGGCACTTCACATACATCTCGAGTACACTGCATTTGGTCCTTAAAACAACTCTTTAAGGGAAGCATTACTATCTTCATTTTACACAGAAGGGAACAGGTTTGAAGCATGGAATAAATTGCCTAAGGTTGCACAGAAAAGTGACAGAGAAGTTTAACCCTAGATCCCTCAAATTCCAAAGCAGGTTTTCAGAGAGTATACATTATTTCTGTATCACTAATAAGTGTTGGAGTTTTGGTTATTTGTTTTGTTTTGTTTTTGTGTGTCAGTCTTGTCTCTCATGGCCTGAGTGTTATCATCTGAAAAATAGGTGAAGAAAAAAAATCACTACACTGAAGATCTTCTAAGTAGCACCAAAGGAGCTGCAAAATTCCAGTCATCATAGAATTGCTTAGTGGTGGTGAATACTAACTTGCAATAACCATCACTGCTTCTTTTAATATTCTAATATCCAGAATTCTAAATGTGGTCATAAACTGAAAGATAAAGGCTATGAATGAAGGCAAGACTCAGTAAGACTTCACAATATGTTCTATCTGACTTGATCTGCATGTTTACAAAATGACAATAACTACAGAGTAAGGATTGTGACACAATGCCTGTTAGCCTTACTGTACTTTAAAAAGGTCCTTGATAAAAATAATTTTTTTAATTTTAAAAAAGGTCCTTGACAACCAGGTCTACAAATATGAAATGGTCTCTGATAAAGAACATACAGATCTTTCCAAGTTTTCTCCCTACTATTCTTACTTCTGCCTTCTAGCAGTTTCCTTTTCTACCTGACAGTGTAGCAAAAGTTTCAAGGCTGCTTGGACTGTCATATTGCTTTGATGTTTTATTTTTCTATAAAGATTTCTCTTTCAGGAAAATAGCCTTTTGTCAACAATCAATTAAAAAAAAACAAGCTTAAAATTTTCCCAGGTTTTCTGCATTCCCTTCCCTTAGGCTAAAGTCATTCCCAACACAGTGTCCCCTCTGTTCCTAATAAACTTGTGTTTGCCTTTGTGATGCTACTTTTCCTAGAAGAAAAACCAAAAGGAAGTAGAATGGGGAAGATAGGGGTATTGCTAGACGGGTATTACTACTCTTAATGCCACACCTCTAAGATCCATTGGGTTTTCTCCAGTGGATGTTCAGTCAACCCCAAAATCTCTCAATCGGTGTCTTAGAGGTTTTACTAGTTGTTCCATTATATGAAAATTGGACACCCACATGCTCCTTCTGTTCATTTACAAAATTTCTCCTGAAGAATAATTCCTTGAAACTAATGAAAAAAAAATCAAGGCTCTTGAAACCTTTTTCTAGTTCAAGTTTTTTGTTTTTACTATAAAGCAAAATATAAAAATATAAAATCCAAGGTTTGACCTCTAAATCTTTATTATCATGTGGATTCTAATTTTAAAAACTTACCTGTAGATATTTTTCTCATTTTTCTCCCTCTTGTTTCTATTATTTTTGGTGCCAAAGCTTTTTTGTAGCCTTTGCTGAAAGTTATTTTTTATTATTAAAATACAGTGGTTTTTTTGAATTTATCTTTATTGTTGAAAGTTTTACATTGGTCCCCTCCACCCGCCACCCCCCTTAAAATACAATTTTGAAGACTTCCAAACTACCCTTTGTTTTGTTTTGTCAAAAAAAAAAAAAATCCTTCTACCTTCTAAATGTCAGTGAAGAATCAATGGGACCAGGACAACTGTAGCTCTTTCCCTAGAAGGTTAGGTGGCTTTCCAGTTCACATTTTGGCTTCTGTAGTTGGGGTGGGAATAAAAGTCTGAGAGGGATCCAAGTAAGTGATCTTGTAAAGTGGACCTGGTTCTTGATAGGTGGTGTAATTTGACAGCAAATGCAAAGAGTGGAAAACAGGATTTTCATGCCTAATAAATCTTTCCCAAACATTTCATCAAAAGGTTATCTTGACAAAGAGGTTTAAGCAATAAATAGCAACAGTAAGTAAGCATGTTATTACCAATGGTTGTTTTCTTTTTTAATGCCAGGAGAAATGTCAATAAGGTGTTTTCTTTCAATGAAAGAGTTATCTCAGTCCTTCACCCAGCTTTGTTCCCAGATAGGAGCTTTGATTCAAGGTGTGCATTCAGAGATACTTTGAGAACTCAATTGAAAGTATTATCCTATCTTCTCATTTTTATGACTACAGATTACTACTGAGGCACTTAAAAGAATCATCAGTTAGTATGTCCATGGTGGTACTGCACAACCTAGAGGTAAGAATATAAATCCCAGGAACCATTATCATCTTCTTCCTGTTCATTTCTTCTTAATAGAACAGCAAATGCTGACCCAATGGGTCATATTTCCAGTTCAGTGAGTAAAGCGATAATCTCCAAAATTATGTCTACATACTTCCAAACAACCACAAGTTTATAACAGAACCAAAGTTATTGAGCACTTAATATATACCTGGCTCTGTGTTAAGCACTTTACATACATGTCTTCATCTAATTTTTACAATATCCCTAAGAGGGAGATATCATTGATCCCATTGACAGATGAGAAAAGTAACAGTTAAGTCACTTGCCCAGAGTCACAAAGCCATTAAGTATTAGAGCTATATCACTTGTGCTCTCAATCACTACAATTTTCTGTCTTCAGTGAGTCTACAATCTAGTTGAAGAAATAAGGCATTGCCATGTGAAATGCTGACACACACACACACACATACAAAAAATAACATGCACAGAGGAAAAAATAGCAAACTAAATAATACATTGGATTATATTACTATTACTAAGAATTTGGAAGAGTTCAAAAAGAGGATTTCTTTTTAAATCATTGAGGTACATTAAAAAAATTTCTAGGAATAGATCCTAAGGAA
Source organism: Miniopterus natalensis (assembly GCF_054644295.1). Lineage (NCBI taxonomy): Eukaryota > Metazoa > Chordata > Mammalia > Chiroptera > Miniopteridae > Miniopterus > Miniopterus natalensis. The sequence continues at coordinate 128,547,347 of NC_142081.1, forward strand.
CCCCAAACACCAATCGCAAAGAACTTATGCAGTCCTATGTTCACAGCAGCACAATTTACAATAGCTAAGATTTGGAAATGGTCCAAGTGCTCATCAGTAGATGAGTGGATAAAAAAGCTGTGACACATTTACACCATGGAATACTACACAGCTGTAAAGAGGAAGGACCTTTTAGCCTCTGGCACAGCATGGAGGGAACTAGAAAGTATTATGCTAAGTGAAATAAACCAGAGAAAAACAAGTACCACATGATCTCACTTATATATGGAATATAATAAAAAATAAATAAACTGATGAACAAAGTGGATCCAGAGACATAGAAGCATGGAACAAACTGAGGGATCTCAGGGGGAAGGCAGGGAGGGGCATGTGGGTAGAGAGAGACCAAAAAAAAGAAAAAAAAGAAAAGAAAAATTAAATTGGGTTGGTTTTTGTGAGTCAGATGGAATAAATAGATCAAAAGTATTTCCAGTGCTGTACCAAGGATCTTGAGGCCATGTCAGTCCTGGAGAATGTATATACACTTCCACTTAGGAAGGTGTCACACTTTCCATGGAGGAAATGTAGTTCCCCTTATGGAGCTCTACTAAAGTTAACTTTGACCCTGTAATTGCATTTCTAGAAATCTTTCTGAAGTAAATAAGAGATTGAGAAAAAAATAATAGTTTGGGAGGTAAGGGTGGCTTAAATGCAGAAGTTTATTTTCTCACAGTTCTGGAGGCCAGAAGTCTAAGATCAAGATTCCAGAGGGCTGGTTTCTTCTGAGGCCTCTCTCTTTGACGCAGATGGCTGCCTTCTCCCTGGGTCTTCACAAGGTCTTCCTTCTCTCTATGTCTGTGTCTCTTCTCTTTTTTTGAGAGAAAAAAATTAATTAATTCAAAACATTTTTATTGAGCACTCGACTTGTGCTGGCCAGTGGCTGGACCCTGTGACCTAGCAGTGAACCAGGCCAGGAAGTTCCTATTAGAGTCTCCAAGAGGGTTCATTGAAGCATGACTTATAACAACAAAAAATTGGTTTCAAACTCAATGTCCAACAATCAGGAATGTTTAAGTAAATGTTTAAATAAACAATTTAAAATATGTATTTATAGTTATGTCTAATGAGTGTGGTTATTTCCTAATGGGAATATTATCTCAATTTTTTTCTTATGTATATGTCTTTACATTTTCTAAAATGTGCATGTTTTATTTTTATAACTAGAGAGAATATTTTTGAAATAATATAAAAACAAGAATTAAATAACCTGCTACCAATGCCTTACGATTTGCTGCCCATGTTTCCAGTGGTATCAGAATAAGGAATTGTCATGTTTCCTTACATTGAGGATCTCTCCCAAGTTTCTTCAGAATTCTAGTTCCTGTCTGTAGAATTAAAGCCCATATTATAAAAATACAGCAGAATTATTTTATTTGATAAGATTCTGTTAATTCCATCTCTTGTTCAGTTGGTGTATCCAGAAACTGGAAGCCCAGGTTCCACCTCTGAGATAATCTGCAATGAATCAGGCCATCCAGCTTTATGGTTCCATGTCCATCATGTCTGGGCAGGAGACAAATAGCCCTTCAGCACATTTACAAGGTAGATTGTGAGGACCTTGCAAAGCTCAGGAAACCACAAGTCACATAAGAACTAGGACTGAAAAAATAGTGCAGGCTTTCTAAACCCTCTTCTTAAAAACAAAGTGTTTACTAGCTACAATATTTCTATAAACATGCTCAACACATAGTAGGTATTTGATAAATATTAATATTTATTTCCCCTCCTTATTTACTTTAATCATATATTAAAACATGTGTCTATAAACTTTTATAGTTGAGTCAAATTGTCAGAAAAGTGGAAGGAATGTTTGCATTGCCATTGTGATAATATTGTTGGGGGAAGTGGAGGCCATTAAAGGTTGGGATTTTTTTTTCCTTTTTAATGACCTAATAGTCAACACAGTACAAACACTTCACATGGAACTATATGGAAAGAGATGCTAACTGATAAGAGTTAGTATTTACAGCTGATTTTTTTTTCCAATGAAGGAAGAGAATTTGAACTGAGGAGGCATTGGGGGTGGGGGCATAATTAAATCAGGCTACTTCTTCAAAATTAGGGTTGGAAGTCTTGCTTCAAAAGGAATTTTGTTATGCCTTGTTCTCCTTTTCATATTCAAACATTGGAGCCAGGATTGAAGTCCTGGATTTTTCTGGTGTCTGCTTTTTAAAAGATTTTGTTTATGTTAAGGCTTAGGTCACATTAATAGGTATGTTTTAAGGAAAACATTACCTCTGTGTGACCTCTGGGATTTGAAGGTGAAAATTCAGTCACTGGAAAAGAAGGCATCCTCGTTGTCATAGATGAAATCTCTAATCTTAAAGACAATTGTATGTCATCCTCCTGTGAGTGTCTTCCTACAGCAATATAAAAACAAAACAAAAAACAGTTGAACCAAAGCTGGAGCAAAGTAGGTTCTGATGGATTGTGATTTAACTACAGGAACACAGACTGCTTAAAAATAAACATGTTGAAAGAAAATAAATAAACTAGTGGAATTTTATAGAAGCAGCAAAACATTTTCAGTGATCCTTCAGGAAATAGGTTCCAACTCCCCCTAACCACCCCCTCCCCAATTCTTAAGTTGTTATTATAAGCTAAGCATTTTGCCTCCAGAGGGAAGAATAAATTTGTGCTGGTTATCATATATCAGAATTACACAGGACATCATCTGTTAATGATCATTTATTCCCAGCTACTTGAAGAATAATACCCAGTAATTATAGCAAATGTAAGTCAAATAGTAATAGCATACTTTACATAGTATAGTAATTATAAGTTATGTCCACGCATCTGGGACAAGGGTCTTTTATGCTTGGTATTAAATCTGGGCTGCAATTTATTCATAATACCATTGCTGGGATTGAAGAAAGGAAGCTTGCCTGGAGAAAGGAAGCTTGTCCTCCTTTCACATTTCCAATAAGTCATTTGAAGAAAACTGTTCTTCGCATGCCTTGCTAAACCCAATTACCACCAAGACATCATAAACAAATATTCATTGCATTTACAGCTAGTTCTTTATTGCATAATGCAAAATGTATTTTTAAAACTTAAACTGGGAGTCAGCATCTAGATTTCTGCATTCATTTAAAATTTAATTGAAAAAAATCAAGCATATGTTGTGATATTTTCTTATTTAGAGACTGCTGCTAAATGAACAATCATATGATACTCTCAAGTCTAGCAAAAGTTGGACAAAAATTTGGACATCTCTGCCTTTGATATTTGGTAACACTGAAACCTACAAGTTTGCTTAAACAGAAATATACAAAATAAAAGTTTTATAAAATTTAAGCATGAAATGGAACCATTAAAAATCACTTGATGTGTCCCACACAGTGGAATCAGTGAGTATAAGTCTCTAGAGGCTCACATACACTTGGAAGGATTGAAGTCCACTGATGTGTTCCTATCTGAAGTTAATAGGTCCAATAATTATGCATGTGCATAATTCTAGCTTATAGGGGAAAATTAAATTGATAAATCAAAGAGAAGTAATTCTCATTAAAAGGAAAGTAAAAAGTTTTTCAAGGACCATCAAAATTTGGCCCCAGACTACCTCTCAGGTCTATGCAGCAACACCTTCAAGAGCAGCTCCATCCATACTCAAAGAATCTTCCTCCAGGCTTTCTGTCTTGCAACAAAATCACTCTTGTAACAGACACTTCTCTTCTTGTTTTTTCACCTTGTAAATAGAAACCTACCACTCAGGTTTTAGCTTAAATATCTCTTTCTCCAAGAAGTTTTCTATGCCCCCCCCCAATGTTCACTCACCATTGATGGACTCTAATAGTATCCTTTACTTTTCCCTGATTGTCCCCTGCATCGTATTTCATTGCAACTACTTGTATACTTCTCTACTAATCTCTTCTCATAGAGGACAGGCAGGACCCATTGTTCCAGCTCCACATGAAATGTCTAATACCTACCACAGTGACTGGCACAGAGCATGAGCCCAGTAGGCATTTGTTTTGTGAATGAATGACCCTAGGCCTGGTTTCAGAGAAAAGCTTTAGGGATGGGGAGGACAAGTTTGCAGTCAGGAGCAGAAGAATATTAGGAGGTGTGCTGGGAAAAAGTCAAAGACACTCCAATTTAAGTTTGATCATGTAATCATCAAACAGGTTTGTTTTTTTCACCTTCTCTCCTTTCTCTATCCTTCCCTCGTCTAATTTTATTTATTAGAGCTTCTCAGAGCCTTTTAATATATGCTAATATTTATTATTAGATTCCATGAGGAACATTTTCCAAACATATTTTGCTGACGGAACCTTTTGCTCTAAGACCACCCACTGAGATATCAGGTATATGGGGCACAGGAAACACAATTTGAGAAGATATGCCTCACATAAACCTTGCTGTGATGCTATGTTTTTTGCCTCTGTATCTATAAATTGGAAATAAAGTTAGCTGCATTGATCCGTTAGGAACAATAATGTGTTATTATGAATCAAGGCATCTCCTGATCTCATTGACCTATTGCATGATAAGGACTTGCCTAACACCACACAGGCAACGTATTCCTTGAATGAAGAAAGGAAAAGGTTCCACATAGAAATGTCTACATATATTCATTAATTTTAATTCTACAAATTTCCAGATTCTCACTTGTTCATCATCAAACAGTATTTATGAAATGTGGTTTATAGACCTGTGTTTACTGTTTAATAAACAATCTGAATAGATGATGATCTTCAACAATTTACCTCTTTCTCATTGTCTTTAAAGCTAAACCTCACAATAGAAATGTGAGCAAGTGAAGAATGTACTTAGGAAGTCTTCCGTGCTCTACCCTTGCCCAGTCTTATGTCCTCTCACTGATGCAAGGGACAGAAAATGAGATTTTGCTTATTTGTTTGTGTTCTACCAGATTTTTCTTTCTAGAATAACACTGATACTAAGACAACTAAGCCATCGTGAGTGACCAACTTCTAGCATTCTGGGCAGAATAGAGAGAAGAAAGGGCCAGATGAGCTGATACTATTATGTCCAGAAATAAAAGGAAAAGTAAGCATAAAATTAAGTATAAGCCTGTAATGTTATTAAGTAATTTTAGAGAATCAAACTAAGTTCTCATGGTTTATGCTGATCTTAAGCCTTTGTGATTTGCAATATTTCCACTATCCACTGTGTACAAGGAGACTGGGAGAGACATTTAGGAATTTTTTAACCAAAGAATTCTTGCTGTTTACTCAATGGTGAGAATGGAATAATTTTGAAATTAAGGTGAATCATATTCAAACTAAAATTTTAGAAAATAGAGGAAACACCTGAGGGAAAAAAGAAAAATGGCTATCTGGGCATGAGTTTTTTACATGTTAATTACCAAAATTGATGAAATTAATTGTCATAAAATTAAATAAAAATGTACAGCCAGCCCAAGCCAGTTGCTCAGTGGTTAGAGCATCAGTCCATGGATTGAAGGGTCCCCAGGGTTTGATTCTGACCAAGGGCATGTTGTACCTCAGTTGCAGGCTCAACCCCCAGCCCCAACTGAGGTGAGTGCAGAGGCAACCAATTGATGTGTCTCTTTCACATAGATGTTTCCCTCTCTTTCTCTAAAATCAATAAAAACATCCTCAGGTGAGGATTTTTAAAAATGTATGGCCAATGCTTTGTATATGGTTACTTTTAAATGTAGTAAATACTCAACATTAAAACATCAGTTTAAGTCTAATAGCTAAATCATTGTATATATCTTCTAAACAGTGTGTGTGTGGGGGGTCAGATATGCAGATACTTAGAAACATATAGTAGTTTTAGTTTTATGACTCTATGGTTAGGCTTTTCAAAATATGAGAGTAGCAAATTCTTATAAACTTAGCAGCACAAATCAACATACAGTTATTATCTCACACTCCTATGAGTCAGAAATTCAGCAATGGTTTGCCTTGGTCCTCTGAGTAGGGCTTCATAAAATGGCAGTGAAGCTTTTGGCTGGGACTTGGAGCTCATCAGAGGCTCAACTGGGGCAGGGCCTGCTTCCACGCTTCCACAGGCTGTTGGTGGAATTTATTTCCTTATGGTAGTAAGATTCACAACAGCTTGCTTTAAAACATCAGTCCAAGGTGGAGTCTAATATAATTAATGTAATCACAAGAGTGATATCCATTATCTTTGTGATTCTCTATGGGTCAGCAGCCAGTCACACTCAAAGGGAGAGGATTGTGGAAGCATGTGAAGTCTATCCACCACAGCCACAAAGAGCCTATGAATTGTACACCTTTTAGGTTCTACTCTGGAAAATAATGGATCCTTTTCATTGGTACCAGTGTGAAAAATCCTAGGGAAAGATTCTCATTGGCCCTGAAAGTCAGGGGTCCATGGCTGGACCAGTGTACTGCAGCCAACAACACACAGTGCCCAAGTTATCCAGGAAGACAATTAGGAGAAAAGATAGATCTTGAGAAATGAGGGGGAAGGGTTCAGGTTCCCCAATCCTAGTTATCTCAAACCAGGTTTCCACTAGTTTAGAAAACATGATTCCTTATTTTGCTATGTCTTTTGGGCTTAGAAGTTTGGCCCTCTTCACTTCAATCAGACTGAAGGAAAAAATAAAGAAACCTACAGAGACTGACAGATGCATCACTGTCTTTATCTTGAGAACATGGAGGTAAACATTTTAAGTCCAACAAATAATACCTGAAATCATTTTTCATAGCTAAATAAAATAAAATACTTTAGATAAACCTTAGGGTGTATCTGTTCTAATGTTTGCAATAGTTTAGCAATATCTATTCACTTTCTTCTTAACAACCTCATTAAGGTATATCCATCTTGCTGCAGAGGTAAAAACTAGAATTACAAAACATAACTTATTTTCTCACATTTTTAACCATGTCAGATATAAGTTGCAGAATTCAAATTCAGTAGTTTTTTTTACAATCCTTTTTATTTTCCTGGCTTAACTGGGTCTACACATGAGTAGATAAATAAGACCAGAAAGTTAATAAATAGGAGTGGGGGAGGGGTGATCATAAATTTAATGAAAATGGAACTTCACCACTTACAAACCAAATATTTTTTCTGTATTTGAAAACCATACCATAATCTTGACCTTCCAGTCATTTTAGTTAATAATATTTATTTTTAGAAATCCAAAGCTATTGAAGTTGTAGTGCCTAACTGTAATATTTTCAATTTCCTTATTTAACACTCAAAAAACACTAAAAATGATTCTCACTGAGCTTTTAATGAAAACAGGAAATATTTCCACCACATCATGTTGAAAATTAAGCAAGCATTTGACGATTTGATAAAGAAGTACAAAATGTTGAGTTCTGTGACATAAACTTTAAGAAATGGTATAAAATGAGAATAGTGAGAAATTTCTAGAAAAACTGCTTTTGTTTGTTTTGGATGTTAAACCAGGAAAGCAAATTGCCAAATAAGAACAGAAGCATAAATTAGTTCAAGAGACAGCTAAGACATCTTTATGGAAAGAGAAAATTGATGGATCCCGCCTCGGAGCATGGAGGTGGAGTTAAAGGGCTTGAGCTTGTCTTCTACCAAGCAATCCTTAAAGCCAATGAACACTAATGTCTCTAAAAAATGTCACTTTTCAGGATATCCCTTTTTATATGCATTTGTCAGGCAGGGGTGAAGTGGGAGGGCAACCCTTTATTGCAGCGGCCAGTCTGTCAGAGAAAACTAGACTTCCTGGAACCAGGATCTCAAATATTAGTATAATTGACCCAACCCCTAAGGTTTCAAGTCAACAGTGCCCTGTAGTTAACACTGTGGGTATTTTTTGGGATGAAATCTTAAAAAACAAACCATGTTCTCAATATGGTTACTCCAAGGAAAATTTATCCTTGTTGATTTAGGCATATTCTAAACATTTTTGACACACAGAGACATAAATTCTTAGATTATAGAGTTAACAGGCTGTTTAAAAAACAGTACTCTGGAAAAAAACAATCTTCTGATTTGTGTATTGTGAAAATGCAATTTTAGGGACTTCATGAGGGAAGTGTAGTCACACAGATCTTTACAAATTTTTGGTTAATAGCAACTTTAACCATCTTCCAAACCCCAGGCCCCCAACTCCAATGAAGTTGATTATAGTTAACTTTTGAAATAAGAATAAATGGTACTCTGCTGATTCATAAATAAGATACCCAAATAATATAATGATGATATCTGCTTCCAACTCCTAACTTTCTTCCAAGGAGGCAACATAAGGAAGTAGTGATGAGCATAGACTTTGCAATCCAATTACAAAAGTCTGGGTGGGAATCTCAACTACTTCAAGTTGGCAAATAACCACTTTTTTTAAAATCTGTAAAATGAGCCTAAAACTAGTACCTACCAGCTATAGGGATTGCCTTAAGTGATGTATATGGAGTGCCTAACACATAATGAAACTCAATTAGATTAAGTTATAATTATGTCTATGTTCCAGGTATTATTTTATTAGAAATGTTTTGTTTTTGTTTCATGTAGTCCTGAGAGCAATCCATTCACTTCACATATGAAAGAGACAGACGCAGCAAAGATTAATACTTTGCATAAGGCTACATGCTTAGTAAATGGCAGAACCAAATTTAAACTCCAGTCCGTTTACTCTCAGAGCCTGTTGTCTCCTACTCAAGATAGGAGAAGAACAGAGTTTTGTTGTTGTTGTTTCCCCAAAGGCCAAAGAATATGGTATTTAAAAGAAAAGAAGGAAAGAAATCCAATACTCCATGGTTCTTCTGCTAGACTATGTTAAAGCTAAGTCTGATGTTTGGATCTAGAAAAATAACAAATCTGACTAGTGAAATAACTTTCTTTCTAGTCTTTTTAACACTGTTTGGCTTTTTTCTAGGTAACTTAATTATGCATACATCCATTCATTTTTTTCAACAGTTGTTAAGAACCTATTATGCACTTAATGTAATCTAATGGAGAAAGTTGACTTCTGTATTTACTAAGGACATAAATTTTAGATTGTGAAGTAGAGAACTTTCAAAAGAAATGCAATTAAATCAGGTTAGAAAGCAGTTTAGCAATTCAACAAGAGAGGTGTGTGTCATCTGACAAATAATTTGGGCAAGTTAGGTAGTGGATAAAAATTCAAGACCCATTAGGGCAATCAGGTTAGAAATTCAAAACAAAGTTTCTCAACCAGGATCAGCGTACTGATATTAGAAACGCAAAGGAAAAAGTGATAGATTAATTAAAGAAATATGTCCTCTTAGAGTTTTACACAACACTGGTTTACTAGTCAATAAATTGGCAAGACCATACCCTAAAAATCTACACATCAAAATGGATGTTTCCAGATTGCTCAACAAGTACACAAGAATTAATCATAGTTACAGATTCAGAAGCTTGTTCCCAAACCTTAAATGTATATGTATTATTTGTATTTTGAGAAGAGGGGATCATATGTCTCTCAGCATATGAAGTACTATATATAGTAGCTGTTGGGCAGTCATCTGTGTGACATCAATATTGAATTGTCTTGATGTATAATCTTCAGTTCTATTTTGGTAAGAGTCATCTATTAGGCATTTTAACAAACTGGAAGGTTGTACATAAAAATCTGGCCCTCTCCCTTACCTTCTCACTTCCAAGCAGCTGTGGTTGCTCTTAACTCTCAACTCCTGTTCCTCAAGCCAGAACATCTGTGGGTTTTCCGTGGAGTTGTATCCACTGAGCATGATGTGGACCAGGGTCTGACAACAGTCTCAAAGCTGTAAAGAGAGGAAACTCATACCATGCAGTTCCCATTCCCCAGTGTCAACTTGCCTCCTCATCTGCCTGCTTTGGGCTTCCTTCCAATGCTCTTAGAGATCTTTTTTACGTTTTATCTAGAGTATATAGTTTTCTGCAAGAGCATGAAGCCAGTAGGAACTTACTGGCTATAAACAAAAGCAGAACTCCATACTTGAAGGTCATAAAGCTAAAATTTCACTATTAATTTTTTTAAGTGCTTCAAGGCTATTAAAGTGAATACTCCCTCAATACCTTTTTTTTTTTTTTTTTTTTTGACTGAAAATGAGAAAGTCTTTGTCTACTACAGAAAATTTCCATACAGCATTCAGAGAACTTCAAAACTGGAGAATCGTTTTTTATTTAAGACTGATTCATTTTAAAAACCCAATCACTACTAACTTTGGGTGGTAATCACTATGGCTAATGTGAGCATTGTGAAAGAGTCTTAAGTCATATCTGTTACAAATATCTTGGAAAGATAAACCAGAATTCAGGGAGTTTCAGCCATCTTATTTGCCTAATCTGCTTACCAGTAAAGGTTAAAAAGTCAGCCACACAGAAATATCCATTAAAAAGGGAGGTCTTGAAATCATGCAACATGCTTACAGACATTTATATCATAATTTGTAATCTAAGATTGACATGTTTGAGCTTAAAATTAAGAATTAGAAGATTGATATTGAGAACCAGATGAAAGAGGAAGTACCAATTAAAAACACTTGTCAGGCTATCCTTTTGTTGCTAGTTTAGAAGACTTTAGTCTCAATTTAGCCTTCTTTCAGTTAATAGAGTACCTAACCTAGGATTATAACATCTAGAAATTTGCTATTTACCTGATTAAGGATATGTCTCCACAAATTATCTCTTTTTGTGAAACAAACCTACTTTTAAATTCCTCGTCATGATTCTTCATCACTGATAAAACTCCAATATAACAATATACATTATTTATTCCATTATAGCCAATTATTGTATTTATCACTACAAATAGATCTATGGCCATAATAGAGATGTACTAGTATTGTTTGTATATAAGGGATACATTGAAACACTTATTTCTACTGCTCAAGTAATTGGAAATGTCATTTGAGAAACAAGCTTTAAAATTAAATAAATCCAACAAAAATATGCAAAGCCACCTTAAAAAGATACAATTCATTCCAGGACAGCAAGATTAGACAGTAAATGGACTGTATATATTAATATGCCCATAGAGAGAGTGTGTGGACAGAAAGATGTTGCTCAACTCCTGGGGCAAAAGGAAGGGAATCAATCACAAAAGTGAACCTTAGCAATGTCTGCTCAAATAGGGCAAGTTTTGGGTTTTTTTTAATATATCTTTATTAATTTCAGAGAGAGGAAAGGAGAGAGAGAGAGAGAGAAACATCAATAATGAGAGAGTCATTAATCGGCTAGCCCGCAACCCTGGCATGTGCCCTCACAGGGAATCGAACCCCGATCGCCTGGATCCTAGGTCAATGCTCAGCCACTGAGCCATGCCCAGCCAGGTTAGGGCAAGTTTTAAGCAAAGAAAGATTTATTTCTTAATTTCAGGAAAGATTTCATTTTTTTTTTTTAAATCACTTGGGCAGCCCAAGGCCATAACCCATAAGACCACCCTGATATCAGATATATCCCAACTGTAAAGATGGTTATATATCAGAAAATCTCATTCATTCACTCATTTGCTCATTTAACAACTTTCTACTGAATGCCAACAAAATGCTGATGCAGGGCAAGAAGCTGATCATATGATGGTGAGCTAAACAGACAGAACTCGCATTCATTAACCTTTCACTCTGTGGAATTATAAGCAATAATTGAATACTCACAGCTAGAATATAATTACAGATAGTGGGAAGTTCTAACAAGGAAATGTTTAGGAGATAAAAATATTGCCCTTGCAAATGTGGCTCAGTGGTTAGAGAGTTGGCTGACGCGCTGGGTTCCATTCCCAGTCAAGGGCATGTACCTGGGTTGCAGGTTCGATCCCCAGTCCCAGGTTGGGGCACATGCAGTAGACAACTAATTGATGTGTCTCTCTCACATTGATGTTTCCCTCTCTCTCTTTCCCCTCCTCTCTCTTTTCCTCCCTTCCTCCCTTCTACTCTCTCTAAAAATCAATGGGGAAAAGTATCCTCAGGTGAAGATTAACAAAAAAATTAATTTAAAAAATATTAAGAAATGGGTTAAGAAGGTTTTGACACATACCCCAAGATCACACTATTCTAAATTGATGGGCTGGGATGTGGTCCTGAAGAATTTTGTCTCCAGAGACCACTTTTGTGAATTACATATATGTCAGCAAACATGCAGAGAATGCTTCTTTAACCTGTTTTTAGTAGGTCTTTTATTTTCAAATTAGTTCTTGTTATCAGGCCAGCTCTGATAGAGTTGCCTAGTCTCTGGTCCTTTATTTTCACCATTCATTTAATTTTTTTTCCCCACAAGCAAATCCTGAAACCCAGGGTCAGATTCTCTGTTATAGCTCTTCCAGTTCATGACCCATCCTTGACACTATAATATAAAAATTCCACACTGAAAAGATCGGATTCATAATGTTTTCTCTATAGTGGTTTTATCCTGTGTATTGGTATCAACATTATAAAGTCGAGGGAGAGAGGAGTATCCATTGTACAGGGAAATAAGTAAAAACAGTATACTCCCCAAAATGCAACAAAAAGCATTGCTTTTCAATCCATGTGTAGAATTTTGACACTAAAATAATTCTTTGAAAAATTCAGAGGGAATGTAGCCCATTAAGTTTCTAAAAAAATCCTTTCTAGATTCACTGAAGTCTAATGTATGACAAGCTTCATTTCAAACGTGCTTTAAAAACATGATGTAACTCTGACAAGTCAGACTTTGTAACTTGGCAGAGGCAAAGTTTTTGAAATGTATTTATGTATGTGTTGGGTGTAAACTGTTATTGTACTGGAAAACTTCTTGAAAGGGATTTTTATAAGTCTCATCTTGTCTCTCTCAAGTGGCTGTTAAAAATAGAGTTTATTGGCAACTATTTTTCCTTGTGTTAGAGAAGGATTAGCTTAATCCTGGTGAAATATCTTAACACTTCACTATATTCAATTTTATACAATTTAACTTTTATTATTCGCCATACTAAAACAACTGTATGTATCCTAAGTGACTCAAAAGTTATACATTTGTCAGGTTTGTTTTTACAGACCTATAAAAAAAATGCTGTTCTCTAAACGAGGTTATTTTTTGCTTTCCTATGTACATCTGAATTACTTTAATTTTGGATGAATGTTTATTTCTTTTTATTTTCATAAAATATTAAAGTTCCTCTACATACATAATACAGCATGATAGAATTAGTCAAGCAAACTTTCTGATCTTTAGTACAGTGTATAATATACAAACTTATTTGAGATCCTCCTTTTAAAATAATCATATTTAGATTTAGGGCAGTTAAGTGTACTAAAGCTGTTCTCCTTTCCAATTATAAAAAGCCCAATTATGACTTTTTTCCCCTTTCTCCCATATTCTGGGCCAGTTTAAAGCTAAGCTAAATTGACAAAATATGTCCTAATGCTCCATCAGCCCTTTCAGCTTCTTTTCTTTTCCTTCCCTTCTCATTTGTAAATATCCATTGCCCTTCCAGGAACAAAAACTGATATCAAGAACTAATCTGTCTTTGTCACTGATAGAACAATTTGAATTTAGGTTTCTCCATCCTCTCTGACTGAGGTATTTGTTTTTAAAACTTTATCTCTACTCTTCAAATAAACGAATATGTCCTTGGTAAAGAATTCCAAAGAACTGTTCCTCACTTGTGTAAAGGCACTCACCTTGTAGAGACATGATCTGAACCCTGGAGCATCCAAGTTCAATGACACAGGGAAGGAAAGAGATGGAGGAGTCACACTGGCTCTTAATTGCCTCCAAAGTCATCCCTCTTCTCCCCGGTCTATTGGCCAGGATCATCCACATCTAGAAAATGAGCATCTAGACAATGTTCGGTGGTGTCTTCATCAAGACTAGATATGGCTCTTCTTGATCTGGAGATGTATGAACTAAAAAAGACACACTTTCCCCACACACTCACTCTTAAAAAGCCACAGTAAAGCAATGACAGGATGACTCCAATGGACACTCTGAGAGAGGAAAAACAGAAGACAGAAAGCAGCCCTGATCAAAGGCCATTCTGAAATGCTGTTGGCAGACTGTGCAGCCTCCACCCTGAGGTCTGAAACACACCTTCGTTGGGTTCTTTGCTGCATCCCAGCCTCCCTCTGGGGGTTCCTTCTTGTCCATTTTCCAACTTGGCCACATATGAAGTATGTGTTGGAGGACAGGCCCTCTTGGAGAACTGTTCACCTTTTCAGTCCACTTCCAACTTTGGGGACTTTGATGACACCAAGTGTTTTAAATTTCATAAAGGTTTGTTCTTTGGTGTTTTTCCCCCTCAGGCTCAGTCTCTTTGGCAGTTTATTTTTTTCCAAGACGAAGTTAGTTTTCTGATCTTCTTAGTCTGGAAGCATTTGGCTTTTAGCACAGGGCAGTGGGCAAACAAGGACCGTCTGCCACAGTTGCACATACATTCAATCCTCACAGCAGTCCTGAGGTTAAGGTGTGGCCCTATTGACCATTTTATAGGTGGAGATGACATTACTGGCAAGGTTAGCATTATCTGCATACATTTGGGCATATTAATGTGCCCATTTGGTTAGATAGAGGTAACTACAGGGACAATAGAGCATAAAATTTGAAAATTAGACCCTTTCAAAAAAATCCAAGACTTGAGGTCATGGCATGTTTGTTTCTCTTACTCCACATACATTAGGCAGCTACCTCTTTGATTTGGGATTTACCAGGAGACACTGGATACAACTTATTTGTTAAAACACATACAATTTTGTATTGCAGAGTTAGAACTTATAAAATATGTTTCACTGATTATTACATTTAAGAAAATCTTTATTTTTTTTTTGTCCCTATGGCTTACTCTGTGCAAGCATGATTGGATGTGGCAAATACCTGCTTGTTCTTATTTCTCGCCATGAGTTTTAAACCACTCACACGGTGGGGACTGACACCTCCAGGTTATAGTCAAAAGGCATGGCCGAGGCTTTGGGTCATGTTGAATCCTGCATGGCGCATGTGCTACCTCCCCTCAGAGCATAGATTTGTTTTCGGAATGAATGGCATTGCAGACACCTCCGAAGCACTGACTTAGGTCCTGCCTTACCATCCCTCTTTGGGAGATTCAGTTACATCTGAATTCCCTACATGAAATATCCACTTGACTCCAGTGAGTTTTAAAGTAATACAACCCTGAAAAAGGTTGCTTTCCTCACCCCCCTCATCTCCCTCCTCCTCCCCCTCCTCTTTCTCTTTCCCTTCCTCTTCAACGGTATATATTTTCCTTTTTAGTAGAATGTATGGAATGTAGGTTATTTAAATGATGCTGTGGAGGTGTTTTTGAATTTTTTCCTTTGGTGCATTTGTGTTCAGAATCTGTAAAATTCTCTGACTTCATTCTCTTTTGGAGCATTCTACTTTGCTGGGTTTCAGAAATGATGATTTTTTTTTAAATGTTTGAGAAAAAGTGCTTGCATACCCAGGGATCTCATTAATTCTCCCCATTTCACTTAGTGAGTATTTATCAAAAGGAGCATTCAGTGAAATGTGTTTCTCCTACTCTGCAAAACTCTGGCTACAGAGAAATCTGCATAGTAAATGTGTACCTTGTTTCACTAGGCAGTTAGATGGCTGCTGATAAAAGTTAACTACTTTGTATTAACCTATGTTACCAGAGACTGGTTCAGTAGCTGCTCAGCCAAAACAAGTCCCCATTTCCAGAGCTACTCTTTCCTCAAGAAAAAGGCTGTCAGTGACTAAAGAATCATAGTAATTGACCTGAGTCCATACATCGTCTACATAGACACAGGGTACGTTGCATGGCATTTCGTAAAACAAGTTACTCACTGTTCCTCTTTCAACCTATAATGACTGTAATTCAATTAGGTGTATTGTCTGTTATTCAGTATGATAACACTGTAAAACTGTTCCTTTCGCCATGCAAAGTTCAGAGTTAGAGAGCCTGCTTTTCTTCCTAAAGCACACGTACTAGAGCAGGCTCTCTCGTACTAGAGCAGGATTTCATTATATTTAAAACTTTTTCCACTGTTTACTTTATCACTGGGGTCAGATAAAGGAGCCAGAGTCAGAATTAGTCTCCTGCTCTGGGAGGAGAGAAGTGAAGAGAGAGAAACCCCAGTGGAAATCAGTTGTGGATTTATTTGTATTTCCACAGCTCAGAAATTACAGGAACATTAGCAATGTTGGGAGAAAAAAGCATGGGGGTGGAGGAGTGTCCGTATTTTTATTATTCTTCTTAAAATACACTGCAAATAATCCTGGGATATTTTGGTACAGGATATTTTAAATAGTCTATGAAGCATAAATATTTTTAATCAATCTCAAAATTTTTCACTTTTAAAAATCTATTTCCCAGGCTGAGCCTACCAAAAGAAATTTATGAACAGTCTTCCTTATCTAACCATGAAAAATGTGTAGATATAGAGCTGATTTTTAGATTAAAAAAATATTTTCCAGGTTTAAGGAATTTTCATTGCAACTTAAGAATCAGATCTGAGTAGATATGATCCAGAGGATGGGCTTGAGTTATTATTTATTGTCTCTATTATGAGTTACTGAATATGTCTCATAGACAAGTTACTAAAACTTTATCTGTGCATCAAAGATGTTGGCGAACAGTAAATGTGCTAGTACATGTAAAGTACTTAGAAGAACCCTGGTACATTACGAGTCTCAAAAAACCAAGCTACTTCACTCTCATTATTACTATGATTATTATGATACAAACTAACATTGAAAGTTTGCCCATACTATGAAGTCTAATTCAATTCATACCTCCATCAAACTCACGATGATATTGGGTTTTTTCAGTGAATTCCATGACCAGATTATACAATTTAACATGCGATTATGTATAGTTAAACCTCAACTATGACCATCCTATTCGTGAATATCCCTTAGATATAAGCAGACCACTTCATCTTTCACTTACCAATTGAAGCTCCGGGAATGCCACTCACGCTTCCCTAAATTAGAGTTCTACTCTTTTGGATACACATACACACACATGTGTACCCCTAACTAATTTACATAATCTGGGAGCCCAAGGATAATGGCTTGTGCATAGAACCCACTAGAAGCTTAAAAAATATTTTAAGTTTTGATCTGATAACATTGCAGCAATTCTATGAGTCCATATCACTACAGGACCTAGACATTCAGGCCTAAGACATAAATATATACAAAATATTAAAAATGTTTAAAAATATATGTTATAAGCAATACCTTTTTCCTAAAATTGCCTAGAAAATGTCCAAATGCCTCACTTGTCACTATTGTTCCCGAGCAATGAAAGCTACAACTTGTTTTGTTCAAATATTCTGATACGCATATTATTTAGATTTCCCTGACATTGTATCCAGTTGGCTTAGCTCAAGGTCATTGATTCTGAAATCACCATGAAGTCATATGGAATGGAATTTTACACTGAACAAAAGAGCCCAGTTGTAACTTTCCCTTGACATTTGCACTTTGTATACAAGCATCTTTTCGATTTATCATCATGGCAAAAATCAGTCAACTTCACATTGTCAGCTTTCTTAGCCTGCCAGGCATCTTGTTAAAAGTGATGAATTCAATTAGTTTTTAAATTTATAGAATGTCAATCAATTTGACACATTTCTTTTTCTTCACCACACTAAATAAAATAACCGTTTTTTTCCCACCCTTCCCCTCTACTCCCCACCAATCAGTATAACAGGGCTTAGGTATCAGCTTTGGAAAGACTTGGGTTCAGCTCATTTATTTAGCACTCACGAGCTAGGTTCCTGGAACGGGTCCCCAGGGCCTGCTTTACAGACTGGTTATGAGTATTAAATGAGATACAGAACATACTGGGCTCAGAGCCCACTACCCCACACATAGAAGGACCAAGTGACCAAGAAAATAAATTGCTTAAAGTCATAAACATGAAAACAAAGTTAACTTAGGCTTGAGTGATTTTGGAGAGGGTGGTGCTGACTGTGAACCACAGTGGCAAAGATCAGAATGGTTATGGATCTAGGGAGGAAGGCAACTTCAGAAAATAATGTGGAGAAATTCAAAAAAATAGTTTTTAAAATTATGGTGGAGCACAAAATAAAGAGTCAAGAAAATGTAAACTCAAAAGTTTAGTATAGACAAGTAACTTTAAGATATATGTGAGTCCTGGGTGCATAGCTGCTCTATAGAGATGATCCATTGAGGCTCACCTGTGGCTCCACTTAGCGGATGGAATGCAATTCCCCAAAACAGTCATTTCAATGTTGCAGAGAAGAATAAACCCTTATTCCCAGATATAAGAGCACTTCAACCACTCAAAACCAAGCTAGGTGTTGGAAGTATATTTTATTATTAAAACTTATGTATAATTTACATGCTATTCTATAAAATATCTGTGTTCTTCTTAAAGTTGTTTTTAGCCGAAATTTGGAGAAAATGGAAAGCTCCAGGAGCTCCAGCAAGTCTGTTCCTGAAGCTTTGCAAACCCCGTGGCATGCTGCCCTCTACTTCCCTGGGGACATAATCACTGTTTTGGAGCCAACGGTAAGGAAAGACTTGCAATATTGCTGCAAAGCAGATGATAAAAGTATCCAGGGAAAAACATGCCTTTATTTTAGGTCATCGGCAAGTTCCCTTTGGGCAGGCACTCCTTTAAGGGTGGTTATAGAGTTTTAACTCTGTCCTGGAGAGTTTGGATCAACTCTTAAGAGCCTCCAAGGATTGGGCTGAAGTTAGGGAAAGGAATGATGCGCTCAAAAAACAAGATCCCCCCCTCCAAAGTGTGTTGACTATTGACAGTCATGAGTTACAAGCAACTGCAGGTCAGTCAGTCTCCTGTCAGAACTTGTATATCTCTTTGGACTCCTTGGAAGATGTGACCAACTGCTTAGAAAGTGGAGCCTTCTGGTTGCACTGATGTCCATGCACTGCCTAGAAAATTAGGTTGTTCTTTAGTTAAACTAATGAGAAAAATGTTCTTTTTTTGACAGTTGACAGACTTTATTAACCCCAAAATACCAGTCACAACGTGTGCCTAATTATTTTATGAATTATGTTGTGCTGTCACAGACCTCTCCTGGGAGTCAAGCCCTTCTGAGTGTTTTCACTCCTCCCCTGCCTGGGGCTGAGGGAAACACACACACACACACCGTTGCCACCACCAGTCTTGTCTTGCTCACACATCCTTCCTCCTGTGGGGGGTCGTGTTGATCTTTTCATCAGGTGGGTGGTCCCTCTCAGTCTGTCTTGGATCAGTATAGTGGGACACCCAATTTGACTCTAATGATATTTGAAGATATTTCTTAAAATGCTTTCTCCCTGGAAGGTGTTCCTCTTCAACGTGCTTTCTGTTTTTCTCTCTTGCTGCCAAAGTAACAAGAAAAATCATTTTTCAAACAACTGGAATTATTTTTTTATTTTCATTGTGAAACATTTTAAGCAATTTTGTGCATTGGGAATATAAGCTTCTGCTTGAGCCCTGGCTGTAGAATTCATCTTTGAAAATGCTTAGAGCTTGGTCATAGCTCTAGAACTACCTGAATGGCCATCAACAAGTCGTCTGTCCCCACACTCCCACACACAGGTACACATTCAATCATTACAATGTAATTCTCTCTATTCCTAGTCAAATTCTTATGACAAAGCATATGTATTTTATTCACAAATAGAGGATCTAAAATACTAGTGCCATTGAAAGAAGTAATAATTGCCCTAAAATTATACTGAGGACTAAATGGCTTCATAGATCCTTCATCAGACCATGTGTGACAGTTATCATGCTTTTGCTTGCAATTAACAGAAAACCTGACTCAACTAGATTAAACACTAAGGAAATGTTTCAGGTCGCACAACAAGGAGTCCAGAGATAGGGAGGTTCCAGTTGGTAAAGCTGGTAGCTGAGCAGCATCAATCAAGAGCAAAATTTCCTCTGTTCATTTGTTCTGTCACCCTCAGTATATTCCTCTCTAGTGTGGGACTTGCCCCCTCATCAACCAACAAAATGCTGCAGCAACTCACATGG
Source organism: Miniopterus natalensis (assembly GCF_054644295.1). Lineage (NCBI taxonomy): Eukaryota > Metazoa > Chordata > Mammalia > Chiroptera > Miniopteridae > Miniopterus > Miniopterus natalensis. Next base: position 128,567,217 of record NC_142081.1, read on the forward strand.
TCAAACAACAATTTCAAATTCAAGAAGGGGATAAGAGAAGTCATATCCCTTCCAAGATTCCCTTTTTAAGAGGAAATCAATTTTCAGAAGTGCCCTCTAGAGAGTTCTCGTTTCTATTTTATTAGCCAGAATTTTGTCATACTTGCATCCTATACCAATCATGGATGGGGAGAATGGAGTTGTCCTGATTATCTTAGACTAGTGGTTCTCAAACTTGAGCTTGTATCACAGTAGCCTGGAGGGCTTATTACAACACAGATTGCCAAACTTTACCCTTCTATGTAAAGCACAATGAACACATTTCTTTTTCACTATGGGGTCTTGTTGATCTCCTGGTCCCTATCCAAAAAGGTTACAAAGATCCTTTCTGCTCTCAGATCCTCAAATCTATTTATATAGATCATGGTATGATGGTTGATCTTATGTTGAATGAACTATAAGGGAGGCCCAAATTTCTGGTAAAACATTTCTGGGTATTTTTGAGTGTGAGAAAGAGAGAATTTACTCTCTCTGTTCTTTAAAAATATATATATTAAAGTATAGTTGGGATTCAATATTATATTAGTTTCAGGTGTGCAACATAGTGATTCAACATTTTTTATACCTTACAATGTGATCACCACACTAAGTCTAGTAACCATCTGTCACCATGCAAAGTTATCACAATATTATTGACTATATTCCCTTCACCTCTTTTACCCATCCCTTTTCCCCCTCCCCTCTGGCAACCATCAGTTTGTTCTCTGTTTTTATGAGTCTGTTTTTGTTTTGTTTATTTGTGTGTTTTTTTAGATATCATATATAATTGAAATCTTATATAGTATTTGTCTTTCTCTGTAGGATTTATTTCACTTAGCATAATACCCTCTGGACCTATTTATGTTGTCACAAGTATAGCAAGATTTTCTTCTTTTTCGTTGCTGAGTAATATTCCACTGTGCACATGTTTGTTATTCATAGTATTCTATAGAAGTCTTTATAGTAAGAATATTAGCAATTGATTAGAAAATTATGAAAGTGGGTCAATTGGAATGATTATATACATCTTTATTTAACTATTGATGGACACCTAGGTTGCTTCCACTTCTTGGCTATTGTAAATAATGCTGCAATAAACATAAGGGTGTATATATCTTTTCAAATTAGTGTTTTTGTTTTATTTAAATAAATACCCAGAAGTGGAATTTCTGGGTTGTATGGTAGTCTTTTTTTTTTTTTTAATTTTTCAATTACAGTTAAATTGAATATTTTTATATTAGTCTCAAGTATACAGCATAGTGGTTAGACATTTATATAATTTATAAAGTGAACTTTCCAAAAAGTCTAGTGCCTACTTGGCACTATACATAGTTATTATAATATTATTAATTATATACCTTATACTGTATTTTACATTCCCATGACAGTTCTATAACTACTAATTTGTACTTCTTAATCCGTTTACCTTTTTCATTCACTCCCAACCCCTCCCTCATCTGGCAACCATCAGTTTGTTCTCTGTATCTGAGTGTTTCTGTTTTGTTTGTTTGTTTATTTGTTTTGTTCTTTAGATTCTGCATATGAGTGAAATCATATGGTATTTGTCACTCTCTGTCTGACTTATTTCACTTAGCATAATACTCTCTAGGTCCATCCATGTTCTCACAAATGATAAAATTTCATTATTTTTATGACTGAATAATATTCCCTTGTATGTATGCACCACTACTTCTTTATCCAATTGCCTATTGATGGCACATCAATTGTCATTGATGCTGCAATGAACATAGGGGTGCATATATCTTTTCAAATTACTGTTTTGGATTTCTTCAGATACTATCCAGAAGTGGAACTATTCAGTCATAAGGTGCTTTTATTTCTATTTTTTTTAGGAACCCCCATACTGTTTTCCAAATTGGCTGTACCAATTTGCAATCTCACCAACATCCTCACCAACACTTGTTGTTTGTTGATTGATTGATGATAGCCTTTCTGACAGGCAAGAGGTGATATCACATTGTGGTTTTAATTTGCATTTCTCTGATAATTAGTGATGTTCAACAACTTTTCATATGTCTGTTGGCCATCTGTATGTCTTTGTTGGAGAAGTGTCTATTTAAGTCCTCTGCCCATTTTTTAATTGCATTCTTTGGGGGGAGAGTTGGTGTTAAGCTATATGAGTTCTTTATAAATTTTGGATATTAACCCCTTATCAGATGCATCATTGGCAAATATCTCCTCTTATTCAGTAAGCTTCTTTTTTATTTGTTGATGGTTTCATTTGCTGTTCAAAAACTTTTTAGTTCGATGTAGTCCCATTTGCTTATTTTTTCTTTTGTTTCCTTTGCCCCAGATGATATATATGTGTGTGTGTGTGTGTGTGTGTGCGTGTGCGCATGTGCATATGTGTGTATGGATGTGTGTGTATGGATATTACTAAGAGTGATGCCAAAGAGTTTACTGTCTATTTTTTATCTAAGAGTTTTGTGGTTTGGGGTCTTACACTTAAGTCTTTAATTCATTTTGGATTTACTCTATGGAGTAAGAAGATGGTCTAGTTTCACTGTTTTGCACGTATTTGTCAAAATTTCCCAACACCTTTTATTGAATAGACTGCCCACACTACCCAAAGCAATCTATGCATTCAATGCAACCCCTATCAAAATCTCAATGGCATTTTTCACAGAACTAGAATAATCCTAAAATTTATATGGAACAACATAAGACCCTAAATAGCCACAAAAATCTTGAGAACAAAGTTGGAAATATCATGCTGCCTGATATCAAACTATACTACAAGGCTATAGTAACTGTAAAATCATGGTATATGCATAAAAACCAGCACATACATCAATGAAACAGATTAGAGAGCCCAGAAATAAACTCATGCCTATATGGTCAGTTAATATATGATGAAAGAGATAATTGTATTTTTAATGTTTTAAGTAATCTCCATACTGTTTTCCAAAGTGACTGTAACAATTTACAATCCCATCAACCGTGCGCACTCACCAGAGTTTTTTTTTTTCCAAATCTTTGCCAACACTTGTAGTGTGTTGACTTTTTGATAATAGCCGTTCTGACAGGTGTGAACTGCTATCTCATTGTGGTTTTGATTTGCATTTCCCTGATGATTAGTGATGTTGGGCATCTTTTCATTTGTCTGTTGGCGATCTGTATATCTTCTTTGGAGACATGTTTAATCAAGTCCTCTGCCCATTTTTGATTGAATTGTTTGTGTTTTTGATGTTGACTTATATAGGTTTCTTATATATTTTGGATATTAACCCCTTATTATTTTTTTTAAATATATCTTTATTGATTTCAGAGAGAGGAAAGGAGAGAGAGAGAGAGAGAGAGAGAGAAACATCAATGATGAGAGAGTCATTGATTGAGCACGCATGTGCCCTGACTGGGAATCGAACGTGATAGCCTGGATCCTAGGTCAAAGCTCAACCCCTGAGCCATGCCCGGCCGGGCTTAACCCCTTATTGGATATAGCATTTGAAAATACCTTCTTTCTCACATTAGGTTGTCTTTTATTTTGTTGATGGTTTCCTTCCCTTTTTAATTTGGTGTAATTCTATTTGTTTATTTTTGATTTTGTTTCTTTTGCTCAGGGAGACATATCTAAAGATAGTCTAATGTCAAAAAGTTTATTGACTCTGTTCTTGAACTGGGACTTCCCTCTTCTCCTGCTTCCAGGCATTGGAGCTCCTGGTTCTTGGCCTCGGTACTCAAAACTGCGTTACACCACTTGCTTTCCTGGTTTTCCAGCTTGCAAATGGCATATTATAGAAGATCTCAGCCTCTATAATCATGTAAGTCAACTCCCATAATCAATCTCCTCTTATATATCCATATATATATCCAATTGGCTCTGTTTCTTTGAATAACTCTAATAGATATGGGATTCTATTATGTACCTCTTTGCTCATCATAAAACTGGCTTAGAGGAGAGAAATAGGCACAAAAATCCTTCTCAAAGCTAAGCATCCATCTTCATTTATTTTTCCCTCCAGATATTCTCCCCTTCTTCTTTACCTGGTGAATCTTCAACCAGTTGAAAGAAGAAAAACTACAGTTCTCTCTGTTTTTATTTAATGGCTGGATCTCCTTTTTGAAACTCAAAATATAATAATCTGATTTTTTTATTCTCTGATTTTCTATGGCAAACTTTCCTAAAGGCAACAGGACATAGAAGACAATGGCAGAAACATAAAACAGATTCATTAAAAATAAAGTGCCACAATAATAAAATAGAAAATTATAACCTATTTCCTGATCCCCAACCAACTAACTGTTCTTTCAATGTGCCATATTTTGGCTTTCCTTGTACATTTGAGAGAGCATTGAGCATAGAATTATATATTCACCAGTGGGGAAATAATGTAAAAGTAGGAAAGGAGAAACTTGACTTAAGATCTTTAAAAAATTATCACTGTTTTCCACCATAACATGTGTCTTTTACAGCACATTTTGATTTTTTAGCTTTCCAAAAGATCTCTAAGCCCAGAGATCAAGCCAAGTGTCTACTGTGCACTTTTTCTCATTAACTGGAGGTGATTCATGGTGAAGAGAATGATATTGGTAGCTCTCAGAATGAGTTGTAACATAGGTTCTAATGGAGGACCCATGGATGAGATTGTAGGAGTTTTGATGAATTTTGGTGACGTAAAGTCAGGGAGATTTCTAGCAGCTTAACATATGTTTAAGTTTTGTACATTTCTCTACTCAATTGATAACTACAGTAATGATCTAAAAGCACCAGGAGCATATGCATTTGCTACTCATAGTATTCTATAAAGTCTTTATAGTTCTAAGTAAGAATATCAGCAATTGATTAGAAAATTATGAAAGTGGGCCAATTGGAATGGTTCAATACGTATGTTAAATGATGTTAAATGAGGTTATATATATATATTAAAATACACTCTAAATATTTAAATATAAACTATTAACAACATTATAGCCAATGAAATCTGTTCTCATTTCTCCAATTGAGATCAAGAATTGGAGCATTCTGATTCAAATAAAAATTTAGATTAATAATATTGCCTCATAATATATTCTGGATTACCATTGTTTAAACAATTAGTGTACTACTATGAAATATACAAATTTAACAATATTTTATACCTGTTATGTTATTGCGAAGATATTTTCTGTAGACTATTTTTTAAAGCAGATCACTTTATAAGATATAAATATTCATGGAATACTGTAATATTTCATTTCATTTTGTTATTTAATTTCACTTTCAGAGATACTCTTTTTAATTGCTATAAAATGTTTATATATATAGCATTATATATATGTGTGTGTATTACTAATACTTCAAAGCCAAGAAAAATAGAGAAAGTTATACAGTAGTCCCCTTTTATCCATGGTTTTGCTTCCCACAGTTTCAATTATCAGCGGTCAACCATGGTCCAAAAATATCCAGTGAAAAATTATAGAAACAAAAATAATTCATAAGTTTTAAATTGTGTGCCATTCTGAGTAGTGTAATGAAATCTCATGCCATCTGGCTTTGTCCTACCTGGGAAGTGAATCATCTCTTTTTCTAGCATTTCCTGGCTGCATGTGCTCTTACCTGTATGTCACTTAGTAGCCCTCTTGGTTATCAGGTCAGTTGTCATATCACAGTGATTGTGTACAAGCAACCCTTTTTTAACTTAATAATGGCCCCAAAGTACACAAGTAGTGATGCTGGCAATTCAGATATGCCAAAGAAAAGTCATAAAGAGCTTCTTTTAAGTGAAAAGGTGAGTACAGTACAATAAGATATTTTGGGAGAGAGAGAGAGAGAGAGACCACATTCACATAACTTTTATTACAGTATATTGTTAAAAATGTTATTTTTATTATGAGATATTGTTGTTAATATCTTATATGCCTTTTATAAATTAAACTTTCTCATAGGTATGCATGTATAGGAAAAGACATAGTATATATAGGGTTGGTTCTATCTGCAGTTTCAGGGATCCATTGGGAATCTTAGGATATATCCCTTGCCAATAAGGGGGCTACTGTACAGATAATTTTTTAAAGGCACATAAACTGAACTTTAATAATTAGTACAGTCCATCATACCTTTTAAAAATGTGTTTTGGCCTGGCCAGCATGGCTCAGCGGTTGAGCATGGACCTATGACCCAGGAGATTGGGGTTTGATTCCCAGTCAGGGCACATGCCCAGGGTTGTGGGCTTGATCCCTCAGTAGGGGACGTGCAGGAGGCAGCTGATCAATGACTCTCTTATCATTGATGTTTCTGTCTCTCTCTCTCCCTCTCCCTTCCTCTCTCTGAAATCAATAAAGATATATATGTATTTTTAAATGTGTCTTCTCAGATCATTTAGAGAACTCTGTTGTGCAATGGTCAAATCCAGGCTTGAGCAAAGCATTACAAGCACAAAGGTTTGTGCATCTCTTTAAATGTTGACACTTCATCATGAGCTCTCCATTGTCAATGCAACTGGAGGTGTAGGAGAGTGAAGTGGATTCATGAGGAATTAATGAAACATTTCTAACATCTGCAAAAATTATTTTTCATTAAATGCTTTTTTTAAAAACTATAAAATGATAGTCATGACTAAATATATCCAATTATGACAATTCTTCTTATTATTAACTTTATTGGGGTGACATTGGTTAATACGATCTTATAGGTTTCAAGTGTACATTTTCATGCATGATCTGTGTATTGCATTGTGTGCCCACCACCAAAAGTCAAATCATCTGTCACCATATATTTGGCCCCCTTTACCCTTTACTACTCTCTTGCCCCCCCCTTTTCTCTCATAACCACCATACTGTTGTTTGTGTTTATGAGTTTTATATCCCACATATGAGTGAAATAATATGGTTCTTAACTTTTTCTGACTGACATTCTGTTTATCGTAATATTCTCAGGGTCCATTCATGTTGTCACAAGTGGCAGTATTTCATCTTTTCTTACAGCTGAGCAGTATTCCATGGTATATATGTACCACATTCCCTTTATCCAGTCCTCTCTCAAAGGACACTTTGGTTGTTTCCGTGTATTGGCCACTGCAAATAGTACTGCAGTGAACATAAGGGTGCATATGTCTTTGCAAACAGATGTTTCTGAGTTTTTCTGGTAGATACCCAGAAGAGGGATTGCTGGGTCATATGGTAGCTCTATTTTTAGTTTATGAGGAACCACCATACTGTTTTCCATAGTGGTTGTACCAGTCTACATCCCCACCAGCAGGGAATGAGAGTTCCATTTTCTCCATCAATTGTGACAATTCTTAATCCTATTTTAATATAAACAGACACAAGGTGAAGTTGAAGAACTCATCAATAATAGTTAATAAATGACAAGTACTTTGAAACCTGAAGACCCCAACCACCTTCACAAATCCATCAAAACTTTCCATGTTCCATTAACAAAAAGATATTTGGGGAAATATTTCAAAACACAAAATATGCTGAAAAGTAGGAAAATGTATGCATTTACTTTCTGCTTTCCACCACCTTTCTCCCCCTATGAATTCAGAGAAACCAAGACTTTTTATTGCACCTTTAGAGACCCAAGATGGCAATGTCATTTCAAACGATATATTCATTTTTTTAAAAACTCCATGATAACAGCTGTGTTTAACATGTTTTTCTGTATCAGTTACCTAAAAATGATGGATCTCTCATATTATACAAGACACTCTCAGATGTACATGTTTTCATCCTGGGGTAGGGGGTAATTTTGAAGTTATTTTAATGTTTTTTAAAATAATATATAGGCCAAAGATAATAAAAATATAATTAACCATTGGAGGCAATCATCTATTTTAAAAATAGATGCTAAAGTTTTCTTTTTGGTTTTATAGCAACTGTTGTTTTTTAATATTTTATATTTGGGACCTACTTTGGAGTTTTTGAGACACCTGAATATTTTAAAATTCTATCAACATTCTCTAGTCACCTTCATATAAAATAATTAACTGAAGAAATATATTCTAAATGGAAATATTTTTTGTGAAAACTAGTAAAACAAACAAAAAAAAGAAACATAAAAATTTGATACTCAGATCGAAGCTTTTTTCTGTGGCTTTCAAGATGCTCCATTGCATTAGAATAGTTTTCAAAACACGTTTCACCTCCTACAAATCCTCTTCTGAGCATAATCTTTTGTTTTAGCCATACAATATCTTTAACATTTCTAATATATTAGCCTTCTTAAATAGCTGTTCTCTATTCTAACTGTATAGTGACCATTGATTTGAAATATCCTACCTCTTCCCCACCCCCCAGTAAATGCTTATCTTTGATTATTTAGAACAGTGAAAATATAATGCCAGGCCATACATATAATTTCAAATTCCTAGTACCATGTTTTTAAAAGTTTTTATAAACAGTTAAAAAGAGTTTTTATAATAGCTTTATTAAGATATAATTTGCATACCATAAAATTCACCTTTTTAAAGTGCATAAGTCAATAGCTTTTGGTTTATTCACGAAGTTGTGCAATCTAATTTTAGAACATTTTCCTTTCCTCCAAAAGAAACACTGTATTCATTAGCAGTCCTATCCCATTCTTCTTGCCCCAACCTCTCATAATTAATCTACTTTCTGTCCCTATGGATTTGTCCAATACAGGGTATTTCATATAAATAGAATCACACAATATGTGGCCTTTTGTGTCTGACTTCTCAACATGATATATGCAAGGTTCGTGCATGGGGCAGCATATATCAATCAGTCTTTTCCTTTGTATTGATGAATAACATTTCATTTTATGGATATATTTACCCAGGTATTGTTGTTGGACGTTTGGATTGTTTCCATTTTTTACTATAATAATGATGTTGTTATAAACATTTGTGTTCATGTTTTGGGTGGACGTGTATTAGTCAGCTTGTGCTGTTATAACAAAATAACAAAGACTGGGTGGCTTAAATAACAGAAATTTCCTTCTTCACATTTCTGGAGGATAGAAGTCCAAAATCCAGGTGCCAGCATGGTTGGTTTCTGGTGAGAGCTCCCTTCCCAGCTGTAGACAGCCAGCAACCTTCTTGCTGTGTCCTCACATGGCTGGGAATGAGAGAGAGAGAGAGCAAGTTTTTTAGTGTCTCTTTATACAAGAGCACTAACCCCATCATGAGTCCCTTACCCTCATGACCTCCTCTAAACCCAACTATTTTATTTAAAAAAATACCCATTCCAATATATGAATTTGGGTAGGGTGAACACAAACTTTCAGTCCAAAGCTTAACCCACAAAATCATTAGCAAATAGAATAGTCATCATTTTAAGCCAGTCGTTTTGGCATGTGTACACAACAAAAAAATGCAGCAATTGGTACATCCAGGTGATATGTTCCTGCAACAAACGTAAAAGATGGGCATTTGTCTTTAGGGTTGGGGAGCAGAAAGAAATGGAAAAATAGCAAGAAGACTGTTTAGTGGAGTTTGGAGTAAGGAATTTCTTTGGAGGCTGGAAAAAGCAGAAGTCAGTGTTATGTATTGGGGGGGGGGGCAGTGAAACCCTGAAGATCAAAAAAGTACCTCAAAAGTTGTGAATTTTGCTAAAGAGATTCCAGGAAGGAATATCTTTTTTTGGTTTGTTTTTATTTTTTTATTTTTTAAATTATCTTTATTGTTGAAAGTATTACAGATGTCTGCCTATTACCCCATTGATCCCCTCCACCCCGCATCTACCCTCCCCACCCAGGCCTTCCCCACACTATTGTCTGTGTCCATGGGTTAAGAGAGAAAAAAGCTAAAGAAGGAACTGTGTCGTGTTTAATTAGAATTTAATAGAAATACACAGTGCCTAAGGGAGTCTCTCCAGTCAGCAAAAAATTCTCCAAGTTAGAAAAAATGGCTTAAAAAACAACAAGGTTGCCAATAGAACTTGACCTTGGGGTCAAGGCTAATTCAAGGATGTAGCTGGAAGTTTTTTGGTGAAGACCTTAGAATGACAGGAGTCAGTAAATCATAGATTTTCCCATCTGGACAAAAGGGCTTCTAACAATCCTAAGGGTAACATCTCACACCATTCCACTCATAGGCCTAAGTGGTAAAGGGCCTGTCTTGAAGAGGTGTATGCATATGGCTTTTCTCTAATGTATCTAACTATAATCTGATACACAGAAAATCCACAATTTTTTAGAGGAGAGTTTTAGCTGATAAACTAAATGACTTCAAGGTTCAATAAAAGAAGAATATAAGGGAGTTTAAAATTTTATGTGTAAACAATTTAATTTACCAAATTGTCATAGAAGACAATAGATACAAATCACATGGTCAAATGTGGAAATATATTACAAATTTATTTTCCTTATGTTTAAGGAATGAAAAGAATATATGTGGCTCATATAAGTAATTAAATTTAATATAAATAATCTATGCATGTTTAACAGCTTTATGCTTATATCTATAAGTATCAATATGTATGTGTATATCTATACATATATATCTGTATCTATATCTACCTATATGTGAGTTTGCCTATCTTTTATCATCATAAAACTACCAGAACTTTGATGATGGTAAAGAAAGTAACTAACCTAGTTAAAATGATTACTTTATCCAAAGCAACTGCTTTAGTAATCCCACACTAACAAGTTAACTTCATTGTCTTTTTTCTCTTTCTGACGGCCACAGCTTGCCCTATAGGAAATGAATTGTCACTTAGAAGGGCATACATATACCAAGTAAGCAGAAACTAAAAAGTTGATATAAAGGTCAGCCATTGTGAACATTACCTGTTCAGCCATTTGTGGTTTATACTAGACAATGTCAAAACATAGCTTGAATGTTATGCCTATAACATGATCCCCTATCTGTCATCTATTTGACATAAACACACTGATTTTAAATAATATCTTAAGCTTTACTAAAAAAACAAAAATTTCAATGACTGTGTCTAATAACCAGTGGCATTTCTAATCATTTGACAATTTTCTTCATATACTCTCATCATTGCAGTTACAAAATAGCATTTAAATTTCCTAAAGTACAGGCATGCCTCTCTTGCTTATATTCTCACACCCATGTTAAATGATATGACAAGGTAGTCTTTTTTCATTCTTGTTACCTTCAATACACATGCTACATAGGCATGTTGGATCTCTTTTGGATTCAATAAGTGGGAGTCCATGTTTTTGTGACATCTTCAGGCACCCTTTCAAATATCTCAGCGCTGTGCAACCTCTATAAATGTATGGCACTTGGTGTACTGAGGTGGGAGTCATGCATGTATGCATGTACATTTGTGTGTGGGGGAAAGTGTCGGGGAAATAAAAAAGAAATTTTTATATTAGGTGGTCAATATGCTTATTTTTAAAGCTATTCCACATGGAATCAAAGCCACCCCAACTTAAATTTATCTTCATGACTCATCTCCTTAGGACACATTAAAGTGTCAAAATTTGTTAAATTCCTCTATGTGCAAAGCCATCATTGTTCCCTTATTAGAATCTGTTGCTTGTCAGAAACATTTATTAACCTAATTGGAACACCCTCTCAAATGAAATCAACCAAAAATTTTCAGCTTATATTTCAATTCCATTTCCAGGCAAGCCTCTGCTAGCCCCTGGTTTCTTCCTCTTCTAGGAACACAATTTTTTTTCTTTCCGAAGCATGTAGCTGACATAGCTTGCCCCTCAGGGGAGGATAATTTGCTCATTGTAGATTAGTTCCCTACAGCAGGTAAGTCTCACCTGGGTCACATCCTTTAAGGGTCTATCCATGGACAGAATTGCATGGAAACTTTCACTGGAATGTGCAGAATTCTGCCCTGGCTTGTCCTGGTCTATGTTGCTCTTTCTTTCTAGGGCTAATTTTCTCTCAAAAGCTAACACCGCTATGACTGTATCAGTAACCTTTTTGCATTTTATTCCATTTTTCTTTTCTTTTTTTTTTTTTAGTTTTCCATGCTGTTCATACAAAAGCTATAGAAACATAAATTGGCATTCTGAAATTTTCTGACTCAGCTACTGCACAAAACCTCTAGAGAAGTTTAACTTAATCTGTCCAGCTTGGTTTCTACATGAGTTGAATAAACTGGAAAGTTAGTAAATATGTGTGTATGGCAGTGTAGGAGGACTGCTCTTGATGTCACCTACAGAGTATGCACCTAAAATAAGAAATTTGGGCTTTTTGACCAACAAAATATAAAATATGTGGTATCTTATAATGTGCTCAGTTTAATATCATGTATTTCATGTAGAGGCTGAATTTTATGGTACAGTTTCTTGTTGTGTTCTAGTGTACTTTGGCCTTAAAATAAAATGCTCTTAATCAGTAATATCACTAAGTAACAAGTGTTACCATAAATGAGCCTCCTCACACTCAATAACTTTAAACCTGAAGACCATTGTATACTGAAGTACAATATACTCTACGTATGGCTTCAGGAGACCCATGAGTGACATGAATTGCATATGTGTGCATTTGGTGGGAGGAGAAGGTCATAGCTTTTATAATATTGTCAAAGGAGACTGAGTCCTCCAAAAAATAATAACTGTTGTTCTAGGTTAACTGATATTTTGGAAGATATCGAAAATGTAAATGCAACGTGGTAATTTAAATGATTAAAGATGATACTCTTGGTTTTTTTTTTTCATTATCTGTACATGATTATCTATGGCTTTCCTTCTGTATTAATTTCCCATCCTCATTCATCATTCTATTATTCAGCATCACCTAGAATCCACTGTTTAATTAAATCTAGTGTTCTGTGCTTTTTAAAGCCCACTTGAAAGGGAATATGAAACTGCTAAACACTGTACAACTACAGACTCTTTGCTGCTTGAACTGGGAGTAATTTGTGAACACTGGGAGAACACAAATAAAGTCGTTTCTGACAGGAAAGTGTTTTACAAAACCTTAAAACTAAAGAGTATGTGGAAGAAGCAAACTTTAAAACTCAGAGGCCAGTAAATTAGAAGTTATCCAATGTGTTTGTCTAAATGAGTCAGATTAACTAAACTAATTTCTAAAATTCATTAATACTTTTCTTGAAAGTTTTTTCCATAATGTGTTCATAACTCCTAACATTACAATATGTGTTTCTTGTGTGACGTCTATCATTATGTTTATTGAGTAGTTAAGAAAATTCCATTATAAATCACATAAAGAAAAATATTGCATATATGCTTAACAAGCTATTTATTTTTCAATTTAGAAGGCAAACCCATTTCAACTGTAATTTTGAGATTGCTATTTCCTTAGTTGAATATTCAGAATTCCTTAAAAGCAATACCCAGAAAATAGTTTTTCCAAAACTTGGCATGGTATCCAGTATCCAAGATGTTCCCAGTGACTTCTGTCTCCTTAAATGCAAACACTTGCTGGAGAGATTCAAAGTGTGAGAACTCACACAATGATGACTGCCTCTTGGCATTCATACCTTCATGTAATCCCCTCACAGAGTTTACCAGAGATAACCTGTGTGACAATAAAATGTCGTAGATGTGACAGTACATTACAGTGCTATTGATTATATTGTCTCTCAACTCCAAATACACCTTATTTTGCCTGTTCATTGAAAATGAATATGGGCCCTTCAAATACTCTTCCTTTGCCACCTGGCACTTTGTAAAACTTTGTCAATAGAGGGCATTGTAGAGACTTTTCAGAAGGAAATGGTTTTCCCTTCCTTATTCCAGCTGGCACACTGGAGCACCTATGGTTCCCTAGATGCTCTTTCTGCTCTAAGGCCAGCTTCTCCAGCACCAAG